>NC_056733.1:1085676300-1086051300 GCF_019279795.1 Protopterus annectens | reverse complement strand
GCAACCGAGCAAGGAAGATTCATAGGTTCATAGATAAGTACTAGGCAATCATTCAGTAGACCATTACAAGCTTAGCCACTAACTCATATTCTAAATTTCCCTCTGGCCTCAATACAGGATAGACTAGGAGAGCATATGAGACCACCCATCCAACTATCTAGATTTACCTTGAAGGTGGCAACGATGCTACTCTGTAGCAGAAGTTTGATCCAGAGGTGAGGGATACTTTGAGATATGAATCTATCATGACAACATGTTATTTTTAGTTCATATTTTTCATAGGTGAATACAAGTCTAACTGCTCTGAAAGGCCATTTTAAGCCTAGCCAATAACTTGAGGTCAGCATCAAACCCTGTATCTTGTGTCTATGAAGTAACAACCTTAACCTTTATGCCAAACCCACCCACAAAGTAATTATACTACAGTTTCTATTTGTATCTGTTGATGTAGGTTGAGTTCCTTTTACTGGGAATTTGGGAACCATTTGTCCCATGCTTGAAGACATAGGTCAAAGAGGGTTTGACCTTTCATAGCTTGAAAGGCTATATGCAGATCCCCATGGAGGACTCTATAACAGACTTAGTACGGACAGAAGGTTTACTGTCTGGATAGATAAGATTATTGAGGCCACTTGTATCTTCAGTTATGAATCTCTGAGGTCTCTCAAGTTGAGTGATATGCTTAGACAAATACATTCCAAAGATGGCATTATATTCTATAATTGATGTGATGGAACATAGCTATAGGGGAATTAAGACTTACCTGGATATAGATGAGGCTTTTGGAAATTAGATAAGCCAGAGAGAAGGCTTTCTAAATTACTCTGGGGACATAATGGTCAAAAGGTAAGAAATTATGTCTGATTGGAGGGGTGTGTCACACACACACACACACACATATATATATATATATATATATATATATATGTATGTATATGTATGTATGTCACATATATATATATATATATATATATATATATATATATATATATATATATATATATATATATGTTTACCAAAATTAACCATACTACATTTTTACATTTAATTTGAGACCATTGCCTTTTCATTATTGTTAACATTGTCTAACCCACATTGGAGCAATTGGGAGCCACTGGAAGATTGAATAACAACACCCAATTTGCAGTTGTTTACAAGCTTAGATAATTATAAGCCAGAAGTGTTGGCTTGAAGATCCAAGAAATAGATTGCAAATAGAACAGGGCTCAACACTGCTAATTATTTGCTTTCAGAAGTGGTACCTGAGACTCTAACCACATGAGTTCTGTCAGAAGACCAGTTAACTATCTACTGTACAACATAAGCATTTATGTTCAGAGGTACAAATCTGCCAATAATGCCATCATGAGTAGTGTCAAAGGCCTTAGCCAGCCCCCATATGGAGTATGTACTGCATAACCACTACTCCCTGCTTCAGTGACTTTTTCAAAGAAATCAATGAGGTTAAAAGGCAGAACTTATGTTCGATAAAGCCAAATTGGTATGGGTCCAGTGGGTAAGAGATTTTAACTGCCCAGATTAATGAAGTCTGAGATAATATGTTCCATATCCAGTGCATATGAGGCTAGTGAGAGTAATGGGTCCATAGTTACCAAGGTTGGTAATTCAGCCACTATTGTTGAATTATATGAATTATAATGACTATTTTCCAGGCTTCGGGAATGTAATGAGTGGAGAGGCTTGCGTTAAGGAGGTTATGTAGTGGTTCTGGTAGAGCATATTTGGTACTGATAATCACGCAACCTGGTATGTTATCAGGCCCCATGGATGTGGTTATTTGCTTTTGAAAGGACTGATATGATGTATTCAACTGACTGTGAAATCTGCCAAATAGTTATATCTGTGGGAAGAGTAAAATTTGCTCTAAATGTGTTCACTAGGATATGAACTATTACCTTTAAGTCAGAGTGTGGAGTGTTATAGAGTAGCTCAAAACATTGGAGAAGGTGTTAATTCTTAACTTCCTGACATAGTTAAAAAAAGATTTGTAGTTATTTTTCATTTTAGTGGCTATTTTAAGTTCATATTCAGCTTTAAGCTTCTTAACAGTTCCATTAAGTATCTTACTAGTTTACTTGTGTGCTTTTAAGCAGCAGTGTAATTGTTGCGGGGTAAAGGGGGCAACCTCTCTTGTTGCAAGATTTCAGAAGGCACGATCTTCATTGGTGGTGGTGCTGCGATAGCGTTGTCGCCTCACAGTAAGATGCTGTCCGGTTCGATTCTCAGCTACAGCGTCTTCTGCGTGGAGACATGCGTGAATGGGAATTCCTTCGTTGAAGGTTGTGCATCAGGGCTGGTAACTTGGCATGTAAAAATCAACTACCAATCATTAGTGGACCGGAGTTCCGCTGTGGTGACCCCTAACCGGGAAAAGCCGAAAGACACAACAAAAACGATCTTCATTATCACTATTCACTTTCTGAATGCTGGTAATGACTTTACCAAAGTGCTTTAGCACCCTGTATGTGGTTTGGTACATTGCCGACATTCAGAAATGCATGTTGATGATACATTTTTGGATTTTTGGCCAGTGCTGAAGTGTTCAGTGCTTTTTCTTAGTTATAGCAGGTCAGTTGTTACATTTGTAGCACATGGTTTGCTACAATTGAAAGAAAAGAAAGGAAGTTTTTTTTTTTTTTTGTCCTCAGCTTAAAGTTGAAGAGGGGCACCAATCAAGGAACTGGAAGAGACAGTTACACTTCTACTCTTATGGTAAGTAGAATGTGATTTCTTATAAGCATTAAGTAAACAGTCCTCTCAGATTAAAGAATGATTGCCAATGGGGCAATACACAGAGTAATATTGACTACGGTCTCTAAGTGAGTGACATTAGAAAGTTTAGAAAGAAAGAAAAGTGCCTTTTTTGCTGATAACCAAAAGAAATGCAACGGTGATATACAGAATGGGGCCTAAAGGAAGAAAAGGAACTGGGAAAGATAGCATACCTCTCAACTATCCAGATTTTTGCAGAATGCCCAGATTTTTGTCTCATACATTTGATCTTTTCCTTGTAAAATTTTGGTTTTCTGGCAAATCACTGGCATGCCATTATAGATTGAAGTCAGAAAATAACGAGAGACATTTGAATTTCAAACTTCATGCTCTTCAAAAAAGTTCATGCTAATGTAAAACCTACTCGTATTCAATCAACTTTGTAAGTTTGTAAGAGCAATATTTAACATTTGTCCCTATTTTTGGGCCTTTGTTCTCTCATTATTTATGGCTTTGTCTACATTTCTTGCTCTAAGAGGTTGAGAAGTATGAAAGATAGCAGTAATGAGCTAAAACTCGGCCTCTCAGTTTCATTACAGAAAGTGCAGATAATGTGTCGAGGAATCAGTAACCCAGGAAGGAAGTATGCAGCAGGAGTGATGAATTTACAAAAACAAAAGCAGGAAGTGACTGGAAGACTCCTAGGAGTTGAAGAATTTGACAAAGAAGTTATATGTGGAATTCTGTCACATACAAGAGAAAGGCATGACCAGTAGAAAACAGGAAGCAGTTAGCATAGGCCTTCTAGGTTTGATCAATGGCGTATTTGCCAGAGCTGAAACAACTGACTTCAGTGTCCTGCCTCAAAGTACAGTTTCTAAGTTTTTTTATGTGTGTGTGTGTGTGTGTGGGGGGTCCTTAATAGGAACTCCAAGATCACACCAATTCAGAAAAAAAGAAAATATGTTTTTTTTTTCTTTCCTCAGTACTAGTTTAACCTCTGAAGAGATATATTTTGAGCTCAGGGATGTATGGTAGAGTCTCTACATCAGGAGTTATACATTTAAGTTTAGATGTACATGAGTTTATGTACTGTGGCAATCTACTATGTGGCAATAAAATCATCCATGGTAGACTATGGTGGTCCATACTTATGTCACATGAAATAGGCCCATTATCACTGTATAATGACAGCTGGTAGGACCCCACTGGGGTAGTGTTTGTATTTTTGAGACTATTTTGCTGGGATGTAGAACAAAGGATGGTACAGACTAGGGCAATAAAATGTATTACCTTCAACAGCAATGACATTATAAAAAACATCCAGAAAAACGTAAATAGTTATAACCTTGAAGAAGGGAAGCAGATAGAGAGGCGATGGAAACAAGCCGTACCTTATCAAAGTCCAAGCAAGAAAATCATTTCATATGGAGAGCTATATAAGTGCAAAAAGACACACTCTGAAGTCACAAAGTGCTAGGCTCATGGGAGATATAATGATTTTTTTTTTTACATAAAGGTGGGTGGTGATTGGCAAAGCCCTTGTGAAAAGGTGGTAATATCTACTACTGTACAAAATTCAAGAATTTGTGAGACAAACAAGATAATTTTTATGTTAACCTCAAAAAAAAAAAAAAGAAATACACTGCTGGTTTAGTAGGGGTTGCAGACTTCCCTCTAGGTTAGGAAAGACGAAGATTTTAGGGGAGCCAGGAGGTACTTATGTGCCAACAGAGCATAGGTTTCTCTGTTACTGCTTCAAGGCACTGTACAGCCATGATGGATACATGTCATTCCATTGACAGTACTTTCATTGAGTGCTATATGATTGACAGAGAAACAGCTAAACCTCAGAAGTGAAGTTTTTTGTAGGGGGGCTTGCCCCCTGCACTCACCATGTGGGAGGACACCCCCACACCCCCAAACTTAAATATACCTACTCCAAGGTTGCATAACAGTAGAAACAAAAGAAAACTCCACTGACAGTGAAACTTATTTCATTCCTTCTACATGGATCCTACAATACTTGATGAAAGTGCTGCCAGTAGATCAACATGAAACCAGCCCTATTTAAGTGCTGTTAATGGATCAACATGAAACCAGCCCTATTTAAGTTAAGTGCTGTCAATGGATCAACATGAAACCAATCCTGTTTAAGTTAAACTCAAACTTCTGTGTAACCTGACTGTCTTGCAAGAGGTATGCAGACAATGACTTTAATATACATATTTGATATACATTAAATGAAGTACTCTCTTATACTTAGTGGACAATTATGTGTTTATAGCCAATGGAAAAAGAGGATTTGCGGTCTCTAAATTAGGTTGAACAGATTTTTAAATCCCTTTCTGTGTAAAGCTAATTTTTTGGTTCTAGCATTCTTCAGTCACTAGCCTTGTCTCCTGAAAAGAGAGGGTTGTGTGTGTGTGTGTGTGTGTGTGTGTGTGTGTGTGTGTGTGTGTGTGTGTGTGTGTGTGTGTGTGTGTCAGAGAGAGAGATTATAGTATGTGGAAAATATGTCTGGAGACCACTTAATGTGTGACCTTCCCTCCCTCCAAGTGTACTAACTCAGACTTCCCTTTTGGTTGCATACAGTGAAAACAAATGATGGTGGACCATCCCCACAGAGTGCTCTGTGAAAGACCTGAATACAACTCTTCTAATGTAGAAGAAGCAGGTATTGTAGAAGTCAGGAAGACATTAGAAATTACAAAAGTGTCAGAGCAGCCATATCTACCCTGAATGTCTATAAAACAATACATGCTGAACTGATACAAACTTCCTTGTCAAAGACCACTCTGAGCTACTGACAAAGAACACTAATCCTAAAACAGGAAGTCAAAAGACTCTGTAAGGCACTCATCCATTTATTTTGTTGGATCAGTTATGTTCTTTTCTATACTGGGATCACCAGGATTGTAAATGATTCATAGCTTCACAAGTATATATTAGGCTAATGAACACCAGGGCCTTTATAAGCCTAGTCACACAACCCAACCCAATTGTGTCTCCATGTAACATAGGCATCTATTTGGAGGGGTATGTTAGTTAGGAGGTTGCTAAAGGTTTAGTAGGCAGTATGGTAGTTAGGAAATATTTACTGTCAGCCTCTGTCTATCAGGATAATGCAAGGCAGACCGGGATTGAATTTCCTATTGCCCAAACAATGGTCAACATTACATAAGAATCGAGTTAGGGATGGTTTGTACTTCACATGGATTGGGAGCCTATTAAAGATCATGGGGATCCTTTGCTCCACATATCTGTCTCACCAGCATGTTCTATGTATGTTTCAAGCAAAGTTGAAATGCTTGGATTTAGTATTTCTGGTGCTATTCATTTTGTGGATGTGCAAAAGGTCCATTAGGGCTCGATCCGAGGACGCCTTATATGCCAAGCATAGATTAACTCTCAGTAACCTGTAAGAGACTGAGTATAGAGAAAGGGCTGTAAAGGACAATGTGTTAATACCCTCGATTCTCTTGATGAGGAACATCTGTGGGCGTTCTGAGTGTTGCATTTGCCTGATCAGGTACATGCCATAAGGGACATCATACTCATAGGTGCATAGGTGTGTACTAGGCTAATGCCTTGGAGCCTTTACAAGCTTAGCCTATAGGATTACCCAGGTATCATGCCACCTGACCTTAGTTCCTAGTGCCTCTGTTGAGTAGAGCCACTGGAGTGATCCCCAGGGTGAATTTTCTATTTCCCATCCACTCATCAAGATTTCTCTTTAAGAGGGCCACTGAGGTACTCTGCTTGACATGTATGGGAAGTCTGTTCCATAACATGGGCAGTCTCTGAGTTATAAACCTGTCCCTCCAGCATGTTCTGTTGACTGTGGTAAAGAGGTTGAGGTCTCTGGAGCATGTGGTGCGGAGAGATTGGGATTTCTTTAGATGTAGCATTTCTAACAGTGCTGGGTCAGACATGGCTTTGTAAGTCAAGCAGAGATTGCCTCTAAGTAGGCGATATGAGAGAGAATAGTTGGAGTTTTTTGAGTCTGTCCATATAGGGCAAGTGTTTAAGGCCTAGGATCCTCTTTGTGAGGTACTTTTGTGACCTCTCCAGTTGTTGCAGGTGTCTAGTGAGGTACATACCAAATGGGGCATTGTACTCAATGATTGGCCTAATGAGGGAAGAGTAGAGGGAGACAATGACCTCTTTCTTCCTGAATGCAAAGCCCTTAGTAATGAGATGTGCCACAAAGAAGGACTTTCTGACTACAGTGGCAACATAGTGGTCAAAAGAGAGGTTGCTGTCAACCTGTGTTCCCAGATCTCTTATAACGCCTTATGTGTTCAGTGGGCTACCATCAATGTGGTAATTCAAGGGAACTGGGTTTTTCCAAGGGGGATGATGACATATTTTTTGGCATTGAGCTTAAGGCCATGGTTCTGACACCAGTCATTGCTGTCATTGAGCCCTTTCTGTAGGATGTCAACATCACTTGGGGGGGTTAATAATAGCTCCCAACTTGCAATCACCTGCGAACTTTGTCAGCCAGATTCCCTTCATGTTGACCTGGACTTCACAGAAGTAGATACCAAACAGGAGAGTACTCAGGACCAAACCCTGTGGGACTCCACTCGTGACTGGTCGGCAGTCTGACTTGGAGTCAGCTACTTTCACACTGTGGGTTCTATCTTTGAGCCAGTTTGCAACCCACCTAGTGATACAGGGGTTGATGCCTAACTTATTGAGTTTTTCTATGATTCCTGAGTAGGGAATGGTATCAAAGGCCTTGGCCAGATCAAGGTAGGCTGTATGAACCACCTTCCCTTCATCCACAGCTCTGGTGACTGACTCAAAGAAGTTGACCAAGTTGAGCAGGCATGATCTACACTTCACAAAACAAAACTGTATAGGATCCAGAGTTTGGAGATTCCCTATATCCTTGTTTATTAGGTTCATAATGATGCATTCCATAGCTTTGCATATCAGACTTGCCAGGCTAATTGGGCGATAATTCCCGGGGTCTGTAATCGCTCCTCCTTTGTGGAGAAGGATGACTGTAACAGTGTGCCATTCAGTAGGGACAAAGTCTGAGTTGAGGCTGTGATTGAACTGGGCACACAGGTAAGGTGCAGTTTACTCTGTAGTTCAATGATAAGTCTGTTAATGGCTGAGTAACATGGTACTATAACTTCACTGAACTTGGATTCCAAACCCTTACTTATAAGTTGGGTAACATAGAATGATTTTCTTAGTACCTTGGCTACCTGTTGGTCAAAGACCAGATTACTATCTACTTATGTTACCAGGTTGCTACCTACTGGGTCATCTCATAGCAATGTTTTATCAACAGAGTAAATAACCTAGTTGGATTTTTTCTCTAAAGGCACTATAATGCACTTCTTGGTACTGAGTTTTAATCCATGGCTTTGGCATCAGTCATCTGTGTGTTAGACCCTCTTTCAGGATGTTAGTGTCATGGCAGAAATTTATGATAACTCCTAATTTGCAGTCATTTGCAAACTTGGTGAGCCAGATGCCCCTGGCATTAGGCTTGACCTCCAAGAAATAGATGTCAAACAGGAGTGGGCCCAGAAATGAGCCCTGAGATACTCCACTGATGACCAGCTATTGATGGAAGTAGTCTCACTAATCCTGACTTTTTGGGTCCTATCTGTGGGTCAGCTGGTATTCCACTGAGTTATGTATGGATTTAGGTCTAGTTCTGTGAGTTTGGCAACAATACCGGAGTAGGATATTGTATCAAATGCTTTAACTAAGTCTAGGTAGGCAGTGTGCATTATTTTTTCCTCATCCATTGCCTTGGCAACCTTCAAAAAGAAGTCTACCAGCTTAAGTAGGCATGACCTTCCCTTGACAAAACCAAACTGGGATTGGTCCAGTGTCTGTAGGTTGCCAATGTCTTTGTTGATCATGTCCATACTAATTCATTCCATGGCTTTGCAAATTAGACTAGTCAGACTAATGGGTCTGTAGTTTCTGGGGTTGATTGATGATCCACCCTTGTGAAGAGGGATGACTGTTTCAGTCCTCCATTCATGTGGAGCATAGCCTGTTTTGAGGCTGTAGCTGAAAAGTGATTCAAGTGGTCCTGATAGGCTATGTTTCAAACTGTTTCACAGGCAACCTGGGATACTGTCTGGTCCCATTGTGGCTGTATTTTTGGCTTTAGTGATTGCCGCCATGATATGCTCCCTGCTAATAGTTGGGAGTTATGCTAGTAGGGATTTCATGGGATGAGGCAGGGGGAGAATGAGGGGTAAAGTTAGTGCTGAATTTGTCAGCCAGGAGATTTGCTATGTCACTGTGCTTGATGAAGGTGGTACAATTTATTACCAATTCAGCACACCGCTGTGTGTTACCTTTCAAGTTTTGGACATTGTTATAGAAGGTCTTGTGGTTATCTTTAGCCTGAGACACTGTCTTGACCATTTTATTGACCTTGTTGGACTTAATTAGTTTCCTGTTTAGTTTAATTAGTAAGCTCTGGCCATTATGAGAGTTGCTCTTTCTGATTTGGGTCATGACTATACTTTTCAGCTTCTTAGTGCAAGAAATCTGGACAAAGCCTAAAATAATGGAGGAACTAAGGCCCATAAATAGGGACACATTTTAAATATTGCTGTTAGAAACACAGAATGTTGTTAGAATGATAGTGTTTGTGTTAGTATGCATTTTCTGGAGGATATGAAGTCTAAGACTCATATGTATGTCATTATTTAGTGACGTCAGTCCTTAGTAATTTGCCAGAAAATCACAGATTTTATGAAGAACAGATCCAAAATATGAGGCAAAATCTGGACATTCTGTGAAAATCTGAAGAGTTGAGAGCTATGGCCATAACATTTTTCCTTTGTTTTTTTCTCCATGTTAAGGTTAGGATTCCACTAATGTAGTTTGCTTTTGGTGTTTGTTCTGGGCTTACTTCTGGTAGGTACAGTAGCCTCTGTGCAGCCATTTTCATGGTTGTACAGGGTTTCTATGAACAATTCTGCATAGGTTACTGTGAACTCAGGGTTTTTAGGGGCATTACATTTTGACAGATTGTTACTTAATAGGATGTATCTTGCTTTAGAATAGTTCCTAAGTGTTACAGGTTTTGCTGGGTTTTCTGTATTGTTTTTTATTTTGAATGAGACAGCTTTGCGATCTGACTTCACCAGTAAAGACATGACTTGGGGGCTGGGGGGGAAGGTGGGGGGTGGGATGCAATGCTCTCCCATATGGTGAGTATTAGGTCTGGTATGTTTGAACCTCTGTTTGGAGTGTGTGCTAGCTGATCAAATGTATTTGTGTTAGTAAAGTCCAGAAAATATTGTAACTGCAAGTTGGAGGCAGTGTATGTTTCCCGGTCTATAGAGGGGTAGTTGAAGACTCCCATAAATAGGGTATTTGGCTGGATGGTGAGTGCCCCTGAAAGGTCTAGGTAGGAATTACTGTGTTCTTGGGTCATGTATGGTGACCTCTAGTTTGCTAGAATATGGTATGGGACTTTATCTGTGGTGATTTGCACATGGATGGACTACAGGGTATCATCCTGTTTTACCAACCTAGAGGTATATTTGTTGCTAAAGTAGATAGAGACATTTTCAATTTTAGTACCAGTCTGTGTGACTGATGGTTTAAATGTGTGGAAAGCACTGAAGCCTTGCACTGCCAGAATACTTTGTGCAGTTTTAAATGATGTCTTGGTAATGGCACAGATGTCTATATTCTCCAGAGTAAGGAGTTTATTGTTAAGGCTGTGACGCCCATCTTCTGGGCTAGTAATCAAGGAGTCTGAATCTTCACCAGTGACACTGGTGAGGAATGTTCACTTGGAACAGAAATAGATACACACATTATTTCTAGATGCAGCTGTCTGCACCAAGCACAATTTTCCTTAAGAGCACACAGGGAACACAGTCCAGGGGGTGAGTTTCCCTCTCTCTCTATCCAGGCCACCAAAAAGACTCCCTACTGGCACAGCTGTAGAGTTGAATCCTCAGCTGAGTGTCCCAAGCCATGTCCTCCACCACCCTCTCTGTGATACCAGTGCTCTGTTTCCCTGTTCCAAGTAGTTGACACAGACACTCTTTGAGATTTGATTTTCACACACTTACCTGAGAAAGTCTGGCACAGATTTACTAGCTATGCTCCCTCTGCCCAGATGATAAGGTAGGTACTGCCACCAGAACACTCCAAAGCCAGCTACTCTAAGGCTGTTACAAGAGCACCCAATTATACTGAGGAAAAGTAATGCTAATACAAATGGTAGTGTTTGACCAGTGCAGCAAAGCTTTCAGGAGTGGCCATAGTGTCACCAAATAAATATAAGTACTCTCAAAGGTTAAAATATTGTCTAAAAGATCAGCCACAATGAAAAGTTTAAATATGTTTAATAACAAATAATAAAATAACATGAAAATACTAAATATCTATTTACAATAAAAACAGAGATTTAATCACAGGAAATGTTAAAAATAACACAGATGGATAGATTTACACAGATAACGATACTTAAATAATCTTACCATATTTTCCTGAATGATCTAAAGAATTACTATCCTCTGGTTACTTACTAAAGCAAGGCAAGATGAAATGGGTGAGTGGTGTCAGCTCCAAAAACAGACTGCCTTGAGACTTCTGTCTCATCTAGTATTAAAACATAATTTCAGTGCTGGATTACAGAATGACATCACATACATCTGGTCATCTGACCCTGATTCCCACATTGTCTGCTTTACTAGAAACTGAACCAGAATCTAGCATACAGGTGTTACCATACACACATATAGAGCCTTGCTGAGATGTGTTATAGCATCTGGAAGCTACAAAACCATTTGAAAACTTCCACCCTTCCAGGGGAGCAATTAGTTCACCCTTAAGGACAATACAGTAGGATTGCTAGTTCTGGTTTTCACAGAAATCTCATCTCTGGCTATAATCAGAAATGTAATATACAATCTTTATGGCATAAACCAGGTAATTTAATTTCAGACTATTTTTCAAAGTTAGCTGGACTGAGATTAACCTCTTCTCTTCCAGTATCCTCTGTTATAATATATTCATTTCAACAGTTACAATACACTTTGACATACAGGTGTATTTCTTTTCTGCCCAGCATCCTGCTGTTGGTACATTTTTAACAGAAACACCTGTACAAATCAGTTTGATATACAAATGACATATAATTCTTTACAAAACTCCAGCTATCTATGCTGGCATATGTTAGGCATCCACTGCCTTACTTCTCCTAGTATAGCTGGCAGTACGTCACATTATCACAAAGGCTCCTAGCATTCAACAGTAACACCTTTAGATTCTTTTGTATTTTATTTGCAAAGTTGGTAGTTTTGTCAATCTGGCATTGCCTTGAAGTGGATCTAAGGGGGTGGAAAAAAATGTAGTAAATATCTTGGAAACTCAGTGGACAACAGATACAGACCATCTTTAGCAAAGCAACGTGGTCTATAAACCATGCCCTTCCATGTTGACAAATATTGAATTCCCTTGGAATGACACAAGAAACTAAGTCAGTTTTAAAGTCAACCATTTTTTTGTTCATACTGTGGCATCATCCTAGGTGAAGGTAGAATGCTGCTCAGTGCAAGGCACATTCCAGCCTGAAACACATATTCAGAGAGATCCATTATATCTATCTTCATATAGTCCAGTGAGGTATGTCTCTGGTCATTAATGCCCACATGGACTATGACAGAATTGTATTGGTATCTGTGGTGTAGTGATTTGAGTGCATGGGTAACTTGGCAGATCTGTTGTCTCCTCCTTGCCCAGTCTAGTGAGTGGGGCATCCATGTGGCAAACAATGAAGCCCCCTATGACAAGAATCTTGGGTAATACGTCTGCTTGCCTTATGGGCTTCTATTTTTGGGGGTCTAATTCTATGCCAACAGGCTGGCCATGCCAAAATAACTAAATGATATTTTAACGTTTTATTTAATATTTTATGTTTTATTACTAAAGAACTAAATTCCATTTGGGTGCCCTTTGAACAGACTCTATGTGAAATAAATCTGTCTCAACAGCATTATTTTTATATAATCATGGTGCAAGAGATATGGAACACAGAACCCATTTAATCTGAGTGCACCCTTATAAAAACTGTAGTTTAACTTAATTTAAAAAGTTACACTTTCTAAAAGGGGAGGGGCTGGGCTTAATTGAAAGGTAACATTCTCAAAAAGGTGAATTGTTTCAAGCTAGAACTTGCTCTAATGGAGAACAGCATGTCTTCTGTAGGAAAGGAAAACTGATTCTAATAACCCATTAATTAAAATTTGAAGATGATGAATTACAGTGGAGATGTCAGTGAATCTTCCTTTCTTTTTGTCTCTTGACCTCTGCTGATTGTTAGCTTACAATAATACAATGTTTGCCTTTGAGACCCTTTTCTGACATTGTCACTCACCTCCAGGCTGGGACCATGTGTCAGTCCAGATATACATTAACCAGAGGAAGGGAAGACTCAACTAATGGTAAGGAAGTCACAATGGATTTCTTGTGCAGTTTAATTCATGGAACAGTATTTATGGAGTTTTAGATAGAGACTGAGATAGGCAGGTGTGCTAACCACTGCATATCACACAGAAAAACTCCTTGCTTTATTAAAAATGGCTTATGTCTATACCACATCAGAAAGACCCATTTCTGAGCCTGATTCACTGGCAGTGCAGATAGAAATCCAGCTTTTGTAATGAAGGGCACTTTGTCAGTCGGACTTGCTTATAACCCAATTCTAATTAATTAATTTGGTGCAAAAAATAACATGTGACTCTAGATATGGAATACCACTGTAAAAGTATGTATCTTTTAAAAGGTATGTATCTAAAGAAACATACAAGTAGACTAGATGGACAAACAGGCATTGTGCGGGTTATTGGATTGTAATGATGTCAATCATATTTCTTTACAAAGGGGATTGGGAATTATAAATACTGATATATTTAGAGAGCAAGACACCCCCTCATTGTTACACACTATCCAGTAAAGCAGCAAAGAGGATGGGCAAATGGATGGGTAACCCTAAATTCACCCCGGTTTAGCACATTTATCCCCCATGGATAGGGGCATTATGTGAGTCCCAACATGTGCTTGTTCTGCCTGTCTCAGGGTTGTTTATTCACAAAATATAAGAGCTAAAAACTACCATGGGAGTGTAAGGCTAGCATCTTAAGACCCTCACAGATCAATAGCCAAATACATACATATGAACATATGGCAACACAGGAAGCAGAAGTAAACACTCACTTTCCTTTAAATGAGGTCGTACCTGAAGGACTGCACTTACTTTTGCTTCCTCGAGTGAGCCTTGCATCAGCTAGAGTGGAAAATGCAGATTTAGTAAAGCCAATATTAAAAAGAGGTGATGAACTTTGACCTATCTTAGTTTGAGAATGGCAGGCATACATCTTAAATTTCACTACTTATGAAATATGTACTCATTGTAAGTCTAATGTCACACAAACATGACAGTATTTCCTACAGTGCAATGAGGTTTTAAAGTATAGCTTCATGACAATCTTTAATGCTCTGTAATAAACACATAGGGAATTAAATGGATGTGGTTTGTATGGAAGCTGATTTAGTGCAGCAGTATTTGTTGAGTTGCAGAATCATTGCCACAACCTTGTGCTGATGCCATACATGAGACTTGTGAGGGACTATTTAATAAACAAATTATATGCAGAAAATAACTTTTCATACTATCTCTGGTTTTTTAAACACATGCCTTAGCCTATTAATGAGTTACATCTCTTGGACAGGTTGGTAAAAGATGATGCCTGAAGCTGTAATCTCCCTACACCAACTTTCTTGCTGGCTGCATACATACACTATCCACGTAGTATGACTCCTGTAGTTTCACTGCATTTTGCACATAATAATGTAACATTTTACTTATGTGACTTTCACACTGTTAGCAAAAGGAGGCTGCTGACAGGTTGGAGATGTAAGTGTAACAGTGATGATTACTCTGAAAGAAATAATTCTGCAGTTTGCAATCAGTCCGTTGATACCTGACCAAGCTGTCCATCTGCTGCAATGCTGGTTACTTAGGTTTGAGTTTTATTTATTAAATTAGAAGAGCATAGAAATGAATGATTTTAGCTTACTTACCTTCCATGGACAGAGGTGAAGGAATACAAGGCACATTATAATGGTTACAGGCTCCCATCTTAAGCCAGTCATCTTGCATCCCAGAGCCTTTTTTACACATACTGTTTGAGGGAAGAGAGACACAGTGGATGATAAAGAAAATACTCCAAGTGTTGAATGACAAGTGGAGACAGTGAATGTGAGTTATCAACAATTTATTGTACACCCAGTGTGAATCTATCTGCATGCACATGCAAGACTTCTACATAACTAAACTTGCTTAATACCAGCACATGCTTCCTTGAACTACAGTAGCTGTGAAGGTACAAACAACAGAACATCACTGTTCTACACCAAGAATAATGGTTCTGCCCCTAACCCTTCTAACTCTTGCACCTGTCTGTTTGAGTGAATTGTTTAGGAAACGGAGGTGAAGCATCAGAGTGATGTCACAGGGTCAGCTGTGATGGAACAAAAAGACCACAGAAATAATAATTCTGCAGTTAAAACATGCTGCAAGTAATTGTTAAACTATGGACACTTTAGAAAAGGTAGACGTAAAGACAAGTACATTTAAGATCACAAAAAGAACAACTTAAATTTGAAAGTAGTGTTGTAAAGCTTGAAAGCTAGTAGTAAAGAGTGTATAGTTAATGCATAGATCTTTGCCTCTAAACTCAAATCACTGACAAAGCTAAGCATAGTTACTGACAAAAGCCAAAACTGAAATATACTTAAAGCATTAGTGTAATTAACTTAAAATCTGATAACATTAACATTTTTTTTAATAAGCTACATTCCAAAAACAATAAGAATGTCATTATTTAGTGGATTGCATTTCTTATCCTATTGCCACAAGTTTGTATTTGGTACAATGAGCAGAGCTAAATTCTAAAGCAAAGAAAACCAGGGGCAGTTGAAAATTAGACTATAGCCAATAAAGTCAGGAAGAATATCCAAGGGCACAAAGACAAAATGAGAAAAATAACGATTGGAAGTTTCTGACCATGTACATACACGATAACTCATAGATGGTTGATCAAATGCCTTCTACAGAAATAAAAAAATAACAGGGATGGACTACACAGGCTTTTCACAGTTGCTACAGTTTGTACCTTATTGCTGTGTGCCTGAGAAAAATATCCAGCCATTGGCTAGAAAATAAATATTAAATGGTAAATGTATACAGTGCAATGCAATACTTAAATAGAAAACATTTTACTTAGTGTAATAATTGTAAAATATTGCAGGCAAATATCAGGCTGGACATTTTGCATGTTGAAAGCCATAACTGGTTTCCATTTGCAAATTGTTTATGAATTCATTTTCTGGGTAGATCATCTGGCTATTCCAAGATGGACCATTTACAGGCAGAACAAGTGTTGCAAGCATATATAACATGCTTGTAACTTTGTAACACAAATTACACCAGCAAAGCTGGAAAAGTCACAAAGCAAATTCCCAAATACCATGCACAAAAAGGATGGTAATCAGCCGAAGTAATTCCAATGCAGCAAAATTAATTTATTGATCCAAAAAGTTGCATCCAAAACATACGACAAAACGACAGCACAAACAACAAAGGACTGAGCGCTTTCGTCTCCCTTCGGAGACTTCTTCAGAGACAATTAAATTGGCCAAAATACATTTCTTATATACTAAAAACCACTAGTGGGCTGGCAAGTAACATAATTGAATAATTAATTAATTGATTCAAATTCCTTTTAAGGTGTGTATCACAGTTTAGCAGTGGTTGTAAGTCAAAGATTTAGCTGTTGTTTAAAACAACTTTCAACCACACTAAAAGTAATAACACAGTTCTGTTGGTAGAATAAAAATTAACTAGCGCAATGAAGTACAACAAAACATGAATAGCACGTAATACTAATTTGTAACTATTTTACTAAAAATATAAATACTGTATAGTACACATGTTAATACAATAAATATATATGAGAGTATGTTAAAACCTTCTAAATGTAAATGTAAATATAAAATATAAAATACCCATAGGTATAGATAAAAAATATATATAAATTGATGAATTATATAAAAAATATAATATAAAATGCATATATGTATATATATTTCTACCCTTTTCACTTGTATATATATTTTTTATCTATACCTATGGGTATTTTATATTTTATATTTATATTTATAAGGTTTTAACATACTCTCATATATATTTATTGTATTAACACGTGTACTATACAGTATTTATATTTTTAGTAAAATAGTTACAAATTAGTATTACGTGCTATTCATGTTTTGTTGTACTTCATTGTGCTAGTTGATTTTTATTGTACCAGCAGAACTGTGTTATTATTTTTAGTGTGGTTGAAAGTTGTTTTAAACAACAGCTAAATCTTTGACTTACAACCACTGCTAAACTGTGATACACACCTTAAAAGGAATTTGAATCAATTAATTAATTATTCAATTACATGCTATCCCACTAGTGGTTTTTAGTATATAAGAAATGTATTTTGGCCAATTTAATTGTCTCTGAAGAAGTCTCCGAAGGGAGACGAAAGCACTCAGCCCTTTGTTGTTTGTGCTGTCATTTTGTCGTATGTTTTGATGTAACCTTTTGGATCAATAAATTAATTTTGCTGCATTGGAATTACTTCGGCTGATTACAATCTTTTTTGTGCATGGACTACCTTTATTGCTCTCAGAGCAGGTATTTGGGAATTTGCTTTGTGACTTTTCCAGCTTTGCTGGTGTAATTTGTGTTACTAGTTGTTTTTGTGGTTCCTGGTCCGAGATCGAGGAAGTCCTGCTATGGATAGCAGCAGTTTGCTTTCAGAACTGATAAAAGTTATTCAAATGCATTCACAGCCGGACGCTACACCTTTAAGCACAGGTAGCGACATTCCCTGTGCACAAAGTAGCCCCAGACTACCAGGCGCTGGTTCAATGACGTCAGATGCCCGAAAAAAACGAAGTGGAGAGGAGAGCGGTCCGTTTACTGCTTGTGCAGGACATAATGGCAGGTTGAAATATGTTTCTGGTTTGGATACCAATCTGGGGGAGAGCGTTATATCAGACAACTACAAAGAAGTGGATTTTACAACTTGGTTAAATCGTTCATTTAAATGCACCAACACCAACGAGAAGAGAAAAGAAAATTCAACAAATCCGACTTTCAAAGACAATTGTAAGACTTTCAAACTTTTGTTAGAGAAATATAAGGCTTGGGCAGTAGAAAACTGGTATTTGGAGAGATGTTTGAAAGAAAAAATTGTGCCCAAAGGCCTTAGATTAAATAAATATCCTAACAATGCAAAGTATGACAATAAGTTTTTTAAAATTATTACAGGTATTTTAAATGATAGTGGGCTGGCTATTCTTAGAGAGATGATTAAATGGAATAATGAAAATATGGAACAAACTAAAAAAGAAATTGATAGATTGTATATGTGTATTACTACTGATGTTTTATTTACGGTGGATGAATACAAGAGTATTTATTACAGGGTTTTACATGACATTGATTATTACACTGATGTTAACATGAATAGAAAGCTTTCCAAAATGGAAAGAGACTTAAAAGAGTATGAGAAAAATATTGCTTATTACATAGATAGGAAACCTGATTTAAATAGGTGGGGGGCCAACACCCACTATAGAAGAGGGTACAATATTAACAATAAAAACGATGACTATGGGTATAATAGATCTAGAAGTGAAAAACATGTGTACAGTGAATATGTAGCTTCCGGTTTCACTAATTATGATGGTTATGGGAACAATAAGAATGGTTACATCAATAGGGAGGAGGTCCCTTTAGAATTGGACGAACCCAGAAGACTGGAGAGAATAAGAAACCGGAACCTACAACCAACTTATGCACAGGTATCAGAGAACAATACCCAACATGTAGGGAGACCACAATGATAGTTAGCAATGAAGTATTACACTTTGATTTTGATTATGATGTGGTGACAGAGATACAAAAAGATAGTGATTATATTATTAATTCATTTAACAATTTTAATATTTTTAACTACACAGATATTCAGATAAATCAGGATTACTTCAATTTATTTATAAAGGGTTTTACATTTGTACCTAGTAAAATTCCAGCTATTGAAAACATTCTACTGGATATCAAATTATATACTCGGAAATTAAATTTTAACTACATTTATAAAGATAAAAATATTCAGGAATATAGAAATGACCTCAAGAGACCAAGTGTCTATAATCCACCCCTTCAAAAAGAAATTTTAAACTTTGAGAGATGTGTTATGAGAAATATACGTTATTTATATGACAAAAATAAAAGACGTAAAGATAGGAAAAAGACAAATAACTTGACACCCATTGAACACAATATATTAGAAGAGTTTAGCAAAAATGACAAGATTCGAGTGATGAAGACGGACAAAGGCGGGGGGTAGTACTTATGGAAAAATGGGACTACACTAGAAAAATGATGGACCTATTGGATAAAGAAAACCAATATGGGATTGTATCTAAGAATGAAATTAATATATCATATAAAAAGATAGATTTAATTTTAGAAGACAATCTTTTACAGGGTTTGATAGATAGAGATTTATATAATTTTTTGAAGGTACCTAAACCAGTAATACCGGTTATCTTTGGAATTCCCAAAGTGCACAAGTCTATTCTAGACCCCCCCATGCGACCAATTGTGTCTTCTCAGGGTTCCAAAACTCAACCCTTAGCTATATATGTGGATCAAAAGTTAAAACGCTTTCAAAGTAAATTCCACCTTATTCTAGTGGACTCATGGGACTTTCTGAGAAAAATGGGGAATTGTTCTTATGATGATGGATATATGTTTATAACTATTGATGTTAGGGATTTATTTTCTGTAATACCCCAGGAGGAAGGGTTAAAGTGGTTTGAAGAAATTTTAGGAGAAATGGATTTTCTTACCAGTGATGAATATAGGTTGGTTTCAGAAAATATGGAGCTTGTCCTAAAATACAACTATCTATATTTCCAAGGTGAATATTACCATCAGAGAGAGGGTGTTGCAATGGGGTCAGCGTGTGCCCCGATATATGCTAATATCATCATGCTTTATTGGGAATTGAAATTTGTATTCTCTTCACCATACAACAACTTTATCAAGAAATACTTCAGATTTCTGGATGATATACTTGTTGTATGGGATGGACCTAGAGACAAGATAGACAAATTCATGGAATTTATAAATCAAACCACTGTATTTTTGGAATTTACACACCAGATAGGCAAAGACAAAATACACTTTTTAGACGTCAATTTGGAAAAAGATTATAACAACAAGTGTTACAAATCTAACATTTATAGAAAAGAGCATTTTTCTAACGCATACCTCCATTACGACAGTGACCACCCATATTTTTTGAAAAGGAATATTGTTAAGGGGCAAATGATTAGAATGGCAAGGATGATTTTGAATGATAGTGATTTTATTAAAGAAATTGGTCATGTTGAAAGGATGTTTCAGGAAAGAGGATATCCAGTAGAAACAATAGCCAACATTAAGGAATATGTACTAAAAGGAAGAAGTGAAAATCTTTACGTCCCTCTTTTGACTGTGAATAGTAGAGGTTCTTCTTTTTATATATCTAATGCTTCCAATACATTAGATGAACCTAACATGGTTAATATTAACAATGGTCATTTAAATAGTTTTGAGAATATTGCAAATATGTACGTTTCACCCTACCTTACGTTGACCTTTTATAAAGAGATGAGTTGGTTGAAAAAATGCATTAATGAAACTTGGGGTATGTTTAGGGAAATGTATGGCACAACTAATATTTTTCAGGAGGATATAAAGTACAGTTATAGGAGAAACAGAAATGTTAAGAATATCCTGGAACAACAAAGAATATATAACAAGCAAGGTACGAGCAAAAACCAGGGAACGTTTAAATGTGGAAGATGTGCCCAGTGCTCTTTTATTGCAGAACAGAAGGAAATAGTATTGCCTAGTTTAGGGATAACTTTGAAAGCTAAGAGCTACAGTAGTTGCTATACCCAAGGAGTAGTTTATTTTGTTTATTGTAAAGTATGTTGGAAATATTATGTTGGAAAAACTGAGAGACACTTGAGGTCAAGAATATATGAACATATTAGAGATATTAACAAACAAAATGTAAACAATGCCCTATTTAGACGTGTTGAATTGCAAAGAAGCTAACTTTAAATTCTGGGTGTTAGAAGAATTGAAATATCCAGACAGAGGTGGAGACTGGGAAACAAAACTTGAATATAAGGAAATGATGTGGCAATTGCGGTTGGACGCATGTGGAGGGAAAGGTCTTAATGACCATATATCTATCACTCCAGTTTTAAAAATTTTAGCTGCTGATCCTAAGAAAACTATCGAAAGATAGATGACAATATAGTGTTATTTAAGTTGTCTCAAGTAAAATATATGAAAGTATATATATATATATATATATATATATATATATATATATATATTGTTTACTTTCTGTCTTTGTTGTTACTTTTATTATATAACCCACCCCCTTTTTGCTATACACGTCTATAGTACAAGTATTAATATTTATTAAAATAATATTAAATTCACTTAATATACAAGTGAAAAGGGTAGAAATATATATACATATATGCATTTTATATTATTCATCAATTTATATATATTTTTTATCTATACCTATGGGTATTTTATATTTTATATTTACATTTATATTTAGAAGGTTTTAACATACTCTCAAATATATTTATTGTATTAAGATGTATACTATACAGTATTTATATTTTAGTAAAATAGTTACAAATTAGTATTATGTGCTATTCATGTTTTGTTGTACTTCATTGCGCTAGTTGATTTTTATTGTACCAACAGAACTGTGTTATTATTTTTTAGTGTGGTTGAAAGTTGTTTTAAACAACAGCTAAATCTTTGACTTACAACCACTGCTAAACTGTGATACACACCTTAAAAGGAATTTGAATCAATTAATTAATTATTCAATTATGTTACTTGCCAGCCCACTAGTGGTTTTTAGTATATAAGAAATGTATTTTGGCCAATTTAATTGTCTCTGAAGAAGTCTCCGAAGGGAGACGAAAGCGCTTAGTCCTTTGTTGTTTGTGCTGTAGTTTTGTCATATGTTTTGGATGTAACCTTTTGGATCAATAAATTAATTTTGCTGCATTGGAATTACTTCGGCTGATTACCATCTTTTTTGTGCATGGACTACCTTTATTGCTCTCCGAGCAGGTATTTGGGAATATGCTTGTAACTTTACAGACAGATACCAATGGTCATTGATAAGAATAGATATTATCGGGCAGAGTATGCTGGTAGTTGCTAGATGGGAAAAAAAATCAGAAAACCATGAAGCCGCGGTGGTGCAGTGGTAGCGTTGTTGCCTCACAACAAGAGGTTCTCCCGTTCGATTCACAGCTAGAGCACCTTCTGTGTGGAGTCTGCATGTCCTCCCTGCGGTCGAGTGGTGTTCGAAAGACATGCGTAGAATGGGTGTGCCTTTGCTGAAGGTTGGGCATTGAGTTGGCATCTCAGCACCTGTAAAAACTCTTCTGCCAATCATTAGCAGACTGGAGTTCTGCTGTGGCGACCCCTAACCGGGAAAAGAAGAACAACAACCCTGCTAAAGTGTACTGTACAACATTAAGCATCTGTTTTTTTTTCTGTAATTGGAATAACTACTACAACTGTGCTATGACAAAGGAGGAGACCTAATAAGGTTGTGCAGTACATTGACATCTGGCTCATTTTTCAGTAAAATGGTTATAATTGTGTATATGTGGACAGAGTAAGAGCATCTTGCTTCCCACCTCTGTAGCATCAGTATGAAACTGGAATTCCTGCTGTGTAAGTTTATTTATACTTCTTAGGCTGTATTAATTGTACAAGAAATTGGATTATAGTTTAGAGACACACAAGACGGAGTGGAGATTTAGATTAAAATATTTATTTATTTATTCATTTTATTTATTTATTTATTCATTTTTACTATTGTTTTGCTGACCAGGTTGGTCCCACTAGAGCTGTGCATATTTTCAAGTGACACCTGAGGTAATATTTGTACAAAGTAGGGAAAATTAGACCCAGGTCATCGCTGTCTTTTTGACAAGTGCCATAGAATTGTGTATATCAATCTAGGTACCAATAATTCAGGTAGATGGGACCTCAGTTTGATGTTTCACCCACGGTATGGCACCTCTGAAGTGTAGCACCCTTCTTATGTTTCATTGCCATGTCGTTATCAGAGAATTTATGTCAGCACATATCGTGGGAAAAGAACACATGCCTTTATGGTACTAGGGCATCAAAGGTCAGTATATCTGTTGAGCCATTGACAAATAATCCTTTGCTCTATAGTTGGAAGTGACAACAATAAAGTACACAAAATCTGACACGACCAAACATACCTTCAATTCGATCTTCCTTCAGCAAAATGTGTGATATAGTATGTGAAAATGGAAAGCAAAAAACAGTATAGAATTAAATGTGGTAATGTCTGTACTGGATTTGTGCTAAAATGTTACTGGGCAGTGTTTAAAACTGCCTTTTCCTGTGGTAAAAAAGTTGTTTTTTAATTAAAATGTGGGAGGTAATATTTGACAGTTGAGTTATATGATCAAGTATGAAAAATGCCCAAGGAAAAGATATTTTGCTAATAATTACAAAGTGACAATATAACCTGATGTTGTCAGTCTTCATCTATCCTTGACGTATGGGTCTCCGTTCTAACTCTTGGAACCGGTTCGGCCACTATAACAGCTTGTGTGAACCAAAAACTCTCAAGCTAAGCTCCTATCCAGAATGTGCCTCTCTATATTACCTCAGATCTCGTTTGACGCTCTTCTGAATAAGACACGTCAGCCAATTCTTCTCTTGAGCTAAGTGTATTTTTCTTAATTTTTTTTTTGCTATTTTCTCGTATTTAAATCTTGTCTACCTAGTCAGTTAACTTTTTCAACCTTCTGCTGACTTTACCTTTTCCCTCTGGTAAACACTTTGGTGTTCTTCCCTACCATTGTTGGTAGCTTTTTTTCTGGAATATTTTTTTTTCTATCTTGTCAGTTGATAGCCTTTTTGTGTGTGAGACTGATATATTTCTTTGCTTAACGGTATCGACCCTACCATCGCTGGTATTTCTTTTCCCTTTCTCTACCTCTTGGTAGCTTTGGCCTACCATTGTTGGTAGGCTTTTTCCCTTTTTTCTTTCTTTCCACTTCTGTGTGTGTTCATGTATAATTGTGCGAGTGCTTCTCTGCCCATTGATATTTGTTTTTGTGTTGTCAATATGGCAGATAAAAGCAAAGGAATGACTAGATTTAAACAATTTAAAGATTGTGGGAGAAAAGTGCCCAATTCTGATGGGCATTCATCTTGTATTTACTGCTTGGCCCTGGTGCATTTACAAGAGGATTGCACTATATATCAAGCCTTTAGTCACTAGACCCTCGTAGAGAGAAAAAAACAAATTGATATTGAAAGGTATGATTAAAACTTCCTTTGAAGAGGCATTGTCCAGTCAGTCTAGGACATCTAAATCTGATGTGTCCTTGCCCTCATCTTCCTCATCCTCTTCATATAAAATTGAACATGGTAAAAAGAGGAGCCTCTTAGTGCTGGCATCTCCTTTGACTCTGGCACACAAGAAATCTAAACTTTGGTTCCCACTAGCTCTGTGGAACCAAAGTTGAGTGACAAAATATTTACAGTTCCGACTGACTTGACTAGTTTAGCACTGACTGAAAAATAATTTCCTTTGGTACCAGTACCTTCTGTGGTGCCATCCATCCTTTTGGAATTGGTTCCTTCTACAGAGTTGTTAACAATTTTGGAACCGAGATTTATTACACTACCCAGGACTAGGTACTCCACCTCTATAGATCCTTTTGTCTGACACATCTCTAGTCCCTTTTTAGAAAGACTAGAATCACTTTCAGCTTTCTCTGTCTGTTCCTCCAGGAGTCTGACAGAAGTCAACATCATGAGGTTGGTAGATCAGCTCCTGATTTGAAGTGGCAGTTTCTTCCCAGGTCTCATTCCCTTCTGGAGCCAGGATCTTCTCACCAAGGACCCCACTAGACACTCCTCCTCTAACCTCCGCTGAGGTGTTAGAGACCACAACTCCAATTTCCCTGGTTTCAGCTGCTCTGGTGCCTATAGCCTTTATGTCTTTGGCTCCAGGGTCTGTCCTGAGCTCCTCAATTACTTTGGAATCAACAGACTTTTGGGGTCATAGTTCTGCCACCTCTTGTGTGGGCTGTTTCTTGGCTTCGACCTTGTTGGTGGTCTCCTCAGAGCGGGGTGGGACCATGGTTCCAAAGTTGTCTTTCTCTGTTCTGGGCTCCCATAACTGCTCGGGAGGGCCTGCCTTCCAGGCCATGGAGAGAACCATGGCCTCAGCAGGTACTCAGCCAGCCCCTTCCCAATCAGAGCTTCTTCAGTGGGACTCCTTATTGTCCAGAGCTTCCACCAACCTCCACTCCCAAACAGTGAGCATCGAAGCTGCAGGACACCCCTGCACAGGCCTTACTTTTTCTGAGTCCTCCACAGAATTTCCCACTGAGAAGGTGCCCCAGAAGAAAACTTCTAAGAGAAAACACCTAGATTCCCCACAGGAATTTGTCACAGAAGACATGGACTTCGATGATGGGTTCCCCTGATCACCCCCAGAAAATGTCTCCTTTGGAGACATTCTTGAAATCATAAAGCAAAGGGGTAGCTGGAAGCCCAAAGACCCTACCTCAGAGGAGTCGGTGTACCAGCAAGTCTTCTGTGCTCACCCATCTACCTCTTGGGTGACCCCTCCTGCTGTCGATCTTATTAAATTGATCACAGTGGACATGGAAGGCCTCTGATCACATTGAGCCAATCCCCAGGAGACCAGACAAAGTCCTTTCAGCACCAGAGGACCATCAGCATTGGGCCAAGGGTTTAGCAGTGGATACCATGGTGGTTGTGGAAACCACAAAGAAGGAACTTGCAGAGGAAAGTTCCACTGGTCATCCCCCTAACTGAGAGTCCAGGGTGATGGACAGGTTTGGAAAGCTTGTGTATGCCTCTTCGACCTTTGCCTTATGGTCATTGAACTTCATGGCACACTTCTACAGACTCCAGAGGGATCTGATTGAGGAGCTGTCAGATACCCTTGCAGGAGCTGTGTCTGAGGAGGTGCAGGATAAAGTAGCCTCCCAGCTTGCTATCCTGGAATCTATTTCTAATTTGTCCACGAGACTCACTGTGCATGCAGCTGAAGGGATGGCTAGGGTAGCGTGTTCAGTTGTAGCCATAAGAAGGCATGCCTAGATGTGGTTGTGTGAAGTTGCAAAGCTGTTCAAATCTTCATTCGTCAATGCTCCGTTTAAAGGATCATCCCTTTTTGGCCCCAAAGTCAAAGACACTTTGGCTAGGTGTGAGAAGGATGGAAAGACCATCTCTGCTGTGGGCATATGTTTCTCTGCTCCCCAATGTTCCTACTCCAGGAACCAGTAGAGTGGAAAAATGTGGCTCAAGAAAACCCAAGGGCCTTTCCAGGACACACGTGGTAGTGGCTCACCTCAGGGCAGAGGGAGGAGCTCTAATGAACGATGCCACCCTTGTGGTGGAGGTGGTCTGCAAAATCAGGGCTCCAGAAATTCTTTCTCAAGAAAACCCTACCAGCGCTCATAAAAGGGGGCTTGACTGCTTGCCTCTGGAGGCAGTTGGGGGAAGACTATCCTTGCACCCACCAACCTGGCAACAAATAACCACAGATACTTCAGTGCTAAGGATTATTACCAGAGGGTACTATATTCCCTTCATACTAACTCCAAGAACAAGAACAATCCCTGATGTTCCACCCAATCAGAGGGATCAGGCAGCTCTGGAAATTCAAAGGCTGCTAGAAAAAAAGAGTCATCCAGGAAGTCCCACCAGACCAGATAGGATCCAGATTCTACTCAAGGTTCTTTTAAGTGCCAAAAAAGACAGGGGACTGAAGACCAATTTTGGATCTCAGCCATTTAAAGAGGTTTGTTCAACAGACAAAATTCCGGATGGGCGCAGTTCAGGCTATTCTCCCTTTCTTAGGAGAAGACAATTGGATGTGCTCTATCCTCCTCCTCCAGGATGCTTATTACCACATAAAAGTGGACAAATGCCCCAGAAAGTTCTTCTGCTTCTGGCTGTGAGCCAGTCAGTTCAGAGCTCTGCCCCTCTGGTCTCACCACAGCCTCCAGGTATTCACCAAGTGTATGGTGACAGCAGTAGCAGCTTACTTGACACTGCACGGATTCCGAGTGTTTCCATAGCTAGATGATTGGCTTGTCACCAGTCCCACCAGGCATCTACTACAACAAACAAGAGATTACATCCTACATATCTGTGCTTATCTAGGTATCACAGTGAATCATGCAAATCCCAACTAACTACAACTCGACAAATGGAGTTTATAGGAGCTTGTCTAGAAACAACTTCATGCATAACATCCCTTCTCCTTCACAGACTGCAGAAGATAAGGTCCCAGGTGGAAGTTAAGCTCTCTCACCACAACATACCTGCTTGATTATTCTATAAGCTCTAGGATCCGTGGCAGCAACTATCACACTGGTCCCACAAGCAAGAGTTCACATGAGATTTCTGTAGTGGCTTCTAGCTTCCCAGTGGCCCATACTCACTCATCCCTTGACGCAACCCATTTGACTCACCAACTGCTGCAAAAAGGACTTATCCTGGTGGAAGGAATTAGAGGAAATATTATTAGACCATTCCTTTGTTTCATCCCAACCCAAGGCCATAGTGACCACGAATGCCTCCCAGATGGGGTGGGGGGGCATTATCTGGGCAGAACAGACCAAGGTACTTGGTCCCCTATAAAGGCCAATCTGAAAATTTATGTTCTAGAACTGAGGACAGTGCTTTTAGCATTGCAGTTGCAACCCGAGATAAATAAAGCCATGGAAAAAAACAGGTGTTTTGTACTCCTTGAAGGGTTTAAGGCTGAGGCGCTAGAGTGGATAAAACGTCCTGTGGAATTTGCTTTTTTTCTGTGGCTTTATTTATCTCTAGCTGCAATTATATTGGACTATTCTGTATGGTTTGGTGTCTTTTAGCGTTGCAAGCCATTCAAGATGCCTTCCCTCTATGTACGATTGAGATTCAATCAGATAACATGTCTATAGTTTTGTATATCAACAAACAGGGTGGAACCAAGTCTTACCCCTTGTGTTGAGAAGCTCTCAAAGTATGGCAATGGGCGATTTCTTCCAACCGCTTACTGATATCAACGCACATCCTGTGGAGCTCAAATGTGATAGCGGGCAAGTTGAGCAGATGCATTCTTCTGCTTCATAAGTGGTCTCTCAATCCCAGATTGGCGAAGGAGATTTTCTGTTGCTGGGGTCAGCTTGCTGTGATCTATTTGCATCACCCCTAAACAACAAGTGCAGCAGCTACTTTGCCTTAATCCCCCCTCAGGGGGAGTCCCCGAGAGACAATCTCCTTCATGCTTGGCCCTTGGGTCTGCTCTACACCCCCCATTCCACTAATACCCCTTTTCTTGAAGAAAGCCATCAGATTGAAGAGCATGGTGATCCTCATTGCTACATTCTGGCTTCGACAAGTTCGGTTCCCCTTTCTTTGGCCTCACCTAATTCACCATCCATTGGTTTTGGACCAAGATGCAGACCTTACTAGTTCACCCCAATCTGCAAAACCTCAAGCTGACAGCTTGGCTTCTCCAATTCCAATGATCATCAGGCAAGATAGCTTATCTACTCTGGTTACCCATAAGCCTTCCACCAGGAAGCTTTACCTCAGTAAGTGGAAAATGTTTTCTGTCTGGGCACATGACAATGGAACTGATCCTTTTTTGGCACCAGTTAAAAACGTTTTGGAATTCTTAGCTACACTTTTATGGCAGGGAGTTTCTTCTTCCACCATTAAAGTTCAACTAGCTGCTATTTCAAACTATCAAAATGGCTTTGAAGAACATTCACTGTTTTCACATAGATTATGTAAAATTTTTATCAATGGAACTTTGAGGTTAAAACCACCTTATAGGGATCCTCTCATTTCCTGGTATCTTACTAATGGTTCTACAGTCCTTGGTACATTCCCCCTTTGAGCCAGCTGCTACTTGCGACTTAAAGTTTCTGTCTTGGACAACAATTTGTTGGTGGCTATTACATCTGTCAGAAGAATGTCAGAGATTCATGCCTTATCTTCAAAACCTCCATATTTGTTTTTTCATAAGGACAGAGTGTCACTAAGAACTTATCTGTCCTTTCTTCCAAAAGTAGTATCAGAAATTAATCAATCGATTTACCAATCTTCTTTCCAAATTTCTCTAATAAGGGAGAGTATTCTTTACGTTTACTAGATATCTACAGACAATTGTGCTTTTATCTCAGCAGAACTAAGGAATTGAGGAAGTCAGACCAGTTATTTGTATCCTTCTCAGGTCCACCTATAGGTAAACCAGTTTCTAAGGTCACTTTATCAAAGTGGGTAAGGGATTGTATAAGCTTCATCTATAACAAGAAAAACCTCCAATTGATAGCCCCACTGAAAGCACACTTTAAAAGGGCAATAGCCATGTCTGCTGTCTTCCACTCAAAAGCTTCCATGGAGGAAATATGTGCAGCAGCAACTTGGGCTACTCCACATACCTTTATCACTCATTACAAATTGGATCTGGTCTCCAGGGGAAGAGTGTCCTTTAGCTCTATGGTGCTCAGGAATAGCCTTCCATAAGGTCTCCCAAGATACAAGGTAGCTGGGACTCTGTCCCATACATCAAAGATAAATGAAGATTGACAACATCAGATAAAGAAGTTATGTACTAAGTATAATGTTCCATCTGTGTTGTCGATCTTCATTTATTCCTGACACCCCACCTTCCTTCCTCCTCCTTCAGACTCCTTGCAGAAATGGACTCTAGTCCTGGTTATTTGTTACTTCATGTATGACCTTGGACATAGCCTCTTCAATTGTTTCAAAGCTGTGGAGAGGACCCCAGCCTTACCTGGTTACTCATCCTATCATACATTCAGGCCTCAAACTGTGGGCAGTAAAGCCAAAGGAGGTGGAGTTTTAATATACATTAAAGACATACACACCTCCAGGCTGGTCAAACAGTATGATGCACAGGAGACACTACAGGTGCACTTAACCATTGACAAGACCCCTATTCAAATCATAGCTAGCTACCAGTCCCCAAATCTGACTCAAGATGCCCAATCCGCCTGTTTGGACATGTTTGAATCTATCAAGATTCAGCTCCTTACCCTGATCCTGGGTGACTTTAACTTCCCAAACATAGACTGGAAGAACTACTCATGCTAGAACACAAATGCCCAGCGATTCCTTGATTTTGTCAATGCAAATTCCTTGGAACAGCTAGTTGATACCCCTACAAGGGGTGATAATATCTTGGATTTGGTATTAACAAACATGAGTAACCACTACAGCATCCCTGTAATATCACCCTCCCTGGTAAGATCTGACCACAAAGTGGTCACTTTCAAAGTCACCATCTCCCCAACCCCCCTCTAGCTAGGATCAGACATAAAAACTTCTCCAAAGCTGATTACAGCCTCCTGAGGGATGGTATAAACAGCTTCACAGTCCCCTCCCCCTCTGTAGGATCTGGTACCAATATCCAAAACTACACCAAAGCACTATACAAGCATTTATATAGATGCATGGAATCAGGAATACCCAACAGGACTAAATTATCCTCTGCAAGGAAGAGTAAACCTTTCTGGTGGACATCTGCAATAAATAAACTCTATAACAAAAGGAAAAAAATGCTGTCCAAGACCAAGAAGGAGCAGGTGCCCAATTGGAAGCAATTTCTCAGCCTGAACAAGAAAATAAGGGCACTAGTGAAATCCTTCAAAGCAAACTTCAAGTCCAGATTGGCCCCATCTACTAGACACAATCATAAGGCCTTCTTCAAATATGTCTGCAACCTCAAAGAAAGCACCCAGATCTGTTCAAAATTGGTGGTCAAGGACACCACATATACTAATGCGGTAGATAGAGCAAACTTGCTGGCTGACAGATTCAGCAATAACTTTACCCCTCTGTCCCCACCATCAGTAAATCAGGACATCCGCAGTACCTGCCCCCTTCCCCTTATATCTAGGGAACAGGTCATCACTGCTCTCTCTAAGGCAAAAAAATACAGCCTCCATGGGACCCGATAACATCCCAGGCTGCATCCTGTGTGAACTCAGGCAGGAACTTGCAGCACCATTGGGCACCCTTTTCAACCAAAGTCTGAGTACTGGCTTCATCTCAGCTGAGTGGAGGACAGCCACTGTCATCTCTATACACAAAGGTGGAGCGTCCACTGATCTGGGAAATTATAGACCCGTCAGCCTAACTAGCTTGATCTGCAAGGCCATGGAACAGATTATCATGGACCTCATTAACAAGGACATTGGCAACCTCCAGACACTGGATCCCACACACTTTGGCTTCATCAAGGGGAGGTCATGTCTGCTAAATTTGGTCAACTTCTGTGAGACAGTCACCAAAGCCATGGACGAGTGGAAGACTGTGCAAACCACCTACCCACCTACCTTGACCTGGCCAAAGTATTTGACACTATTCCCCACTCAGTCCTAATAGATAAACTGTCTCAACTATGCATCAATCCATATGTTACCATATGGGTAGCAAACTGGCTCACTGATGGAACCCACTTAGTCAAAATAGGTGAAGCCACCTCAAGCAGTAGACCCATAACAAGCGGCATACCCCAAGGTTCGGTCTTGGGGCTTCTGTTATTTGGGATATACTTTTCTGAGGTGGAGGCCAAAACCAGTGGGCTACGGCTGACCAAGTCTGCAGATGACTGCAAGTTGGGTGCTGTCATCAGTTCCCCTAGTGATGTGGACATCCTCCAAGAAGGTCTTACTCAGGCAAATGACTGGTGCCAGAAACATGGCCTCAAGCTGAATACCAAAAAATGCGTCATCATCCCCTTTGGGGAGAGTGACGTCCCCACAAATTATCACATTAATAACAATGTCCTAAGCACTTAATCAGTCGTGAGGGATTTGGGCACCTAGGTTGATAGCAACCTGACTTTTGATCACCATGTTGCTTCTGTGGTACAGAAAGCCTTCTACATGGCCCACCTCATAAGTAAGGGTATCTCACCCAAGTGTATTTGTGCAACATTGCTTAAAAAACATTATTCTCTGCCAGTTCTCTCCCTTCATTGGACTTCCACAGTGATTTTTGTGCTTACTGGATAAACGAAGATTGACAACACAGATGCAATGCTATGGTAAATACATAACTTTTTTACCACACAGTTTTCTGTCATTTCTAATAAAACAACATAAATACAGGTTACATTTTGGGAAAGAAGTATTCACTTTAATGATGCATTTTCATAAGCTGTTTTAAGTTGCTGATTTAAATATTATTAGTCAGATTTTCTTTATTCTTGATGAATTCGAAAAATCATTATTTCTTTTAAAACAGTGTTCCATTTAGTACAATTCATTCACATTGCTACCTTTAACCTGCAGGGGGCAGTGCCAGCGTGTGAGAACTAGCCTACACAGAATGACGTTGTCTGCTATCTGACAAACCCAGGAGACAAAGCTCTTCAAATATAAATAAATATAAAAGCTCACGAGTGACCATTAAAGAGAGAGGTGTGGTACAATTATTTACATAAAAGAACGAATGAAAAAGAGACTTAATATTACATTACTATACCCTTACACTGTACTTACACTAAATGTTGCTGTAAAGACAGGTGCTGCAGCTGCTACCACATTCGAAAGGATAATTGTCAAGATCTACTTCCGGCACTAGCCGCTAGCTCAGTGGTTACTTCGTTACTATTTCGAGAGATCGTCTGGGGTTTGATACCCTAGTCCTCCATGTGACTACGGGCGCTGTCTAGTGCTTTTAGTGCTTCCAATAGAAAAAAAAATGTGTAGGGCAGTCCCTGTTTGAGTAGGTCTGGCCAGTTAAAAAAGACAGATGTCCTGATATTTTTAGGAGAAAAAATCCTATTATTAATATAATATTTACGTAAACCGTATACAAAACCCAAAGCAATTATTTTGTATAGCCGAAATGCCAAATATTATATGAAACAGCATATTTAACTCAAATGCTACAAGAATAAGCTTTTATTTTGGCAAAAGGCGACGTTATGTCCTTTGTACTGGCCGTGAGTTATGTTTGACTGACAAAAAAAGCTTGCGCTTCTACAAAAATGCCCCACGTTGGGCATTGCAATAGAAAATTCACCCCAGGGATCACTCCATTGGCTCTACTTGACAGAGGCACTAGGAACTAAGGTTGGGTAGGCACCATGCCAGGGTAAGGCTCTAGGGCCATTAGCCTAGTGCACACCTACTATGAACCTTTTTATGATTTATATTTCCACTGCCAATCATGAGCGGACAGATGATCCGCTGTGGCCACCCCTAACCGGGAAAAGCCGAAAGAAGAAGATGAATTGTAACAGCCATCAAACTGCTATTGAATTGGCAGTAATTTATTCCGATTGTTGTACTGTTTGAAATGAGCAATATCTAACAGACAGCTGCTTTGTGTGGTTTAATCCCACCACCTCCCATCCAGCAATCTTCTTTTTTCATTATACACATTACGAGTTAATATATCCATAGAACAATTAAGTCTGTGGGAGTGGAGGCAAGGCAAGCATTTGCACAGAACATTCAGTTTGCTAATATCTATGAATTGCATGTGACCCCAATTCGCCCATCTTGGGGTGCATTCTTGCATGTGAAAGATTTAATGATTACTTGTTCTGAACACAAGGGTATCTTGTTTTATCAGTTACCGCTGCCATATGCACAGATTAATTTAAAATCGACGCTGTCTTTTTGAGACACAGACTGCCCGGTCCTTCCTCTTTTGTAAAATCCTTCGTTGGCACCTACCCCTTACTTACTCTTTTTGAGGAGAGGGTAACATTTAAACTCCGTAATGCTCGGTGTTGGGAGCAGGGTAATGAGACGTGCAGCTTGACCCCAATCCTGGGCACTCCAATGCTTCTCCAACATCTCTACGTACGGATTCCCAAGGGGACAGGGACAGGAGAGCACTGGTAACATAGGTAGTACCCTTAGATGATTTTTGCCAAGGCACCTATGCATTTTGCTGAGGCTGGAGGTGCTCCGTTATCTAATACAACGCCTGCTGACAGACGCTAAATTGTCTTTGAAAGTACGTTTGCTTAGTGTCCTCCGACACTGTATAAATATTTTTGGTGGTTGGGGGTCCTCGTCTCGAACTTTCAGGTCAGTAGCGCTGAGGTGGAATGCTCAGGGGTGGTGTTAAACGGAATGGTTAAGTGAAAATTAGCAGGTATTTTACACTAGTGCAAAAGAAGCAAACGTTGAATACTTGTAGTCTTACTACCATAAACACCCCGGCCAGGAGTGACCTCAGATGGCCGAGAAAAGATGCGCGCTTGTCAACTTGCATCTCGGTCGTTCCTGATTTTATAGCACGTCCGTGTTTTTACAAAATAATTTTGCCCTGACTCTCCTAATTATTTTTTCTTCCTTGGAAATCAGTGAAGATTCGGGTCGGTCGATAATGTCAGATGTTAAAGTGCCATACTTAAGGTTCTGAAAATACATGATGATGCAAGTCCTGATGTTCCATTAACATTTTACGTACATTACAGTATTTTTTAAATGTGCCTGGTTTTGGATCATTGCTGCCATCATATTTGTATTTGTCTTGAATTATTTTGTTCCCCTTTATCCAGAATTCTTAAGACGTTGAGGAGCTGGCTACTTTGGAAATACTTTTGGGTTATACGACTTCCTTTACCGGCATTGAACATCAATACTGCAATATTGGCTAAAATGGCAAGAATTCTTGGTAGGGTAATGTTTTTCACTTGGGAAATATACCAACCGCAACTACTGCGTTTTTTGTGAATTCTAAGTTTTGGAGTAGTTTCTATTGGCAATACCTTGATTATTTTGATAGATGCTCTCAATGAATCGCTGTATGCATAAACATCAACTAATAACCTGAAGAGAGGAAGCGTGGAGGGAACAGAACCACAAATACAACACTGCATCAAAACACCCCACAGCACCAGAAAATAGAGTGATCACATTCAATTGCCATAATGTATCACATCAAAGTGATGATCATATCCAAAAAAAAAATAGGTATTAAGCAAGCAATAATGCCTGACAGGGTGTGTGTTAGTGGGTAATTAATGCCCGCCCAAGGGCGTTGTGCTGCTTTGGGCCTCTACACCCCTGGAAGGGGATAAATTAAAGCAATAACCGATGATGTGGTGTGATATATTGAAGATTTACCCACGGTTGGTGTGGTTTAATCACGAGGGCAAAGCTCGAGTGATTAAATAAAGCCAATGGTGGGTAAATTTCAATATACCACAACCACGGAGTCAGTTATTGGTATTATACAATCATATTATTTAAGAAAAAAAATACTTACTTTTCTTAAATAATGTCTTTGTATAACGGTACATTACTGTTCTTCTGCTGGTTGTGGTACACTGCTTCCTTGTTTTGATGTACTGAGCATGCTTATGGGACTTGTGTCCCATGCATACCCAGTGAATCAATGCTTTGAAACGGAAGCAATGGATAAAAGAAAGTCTCCATTGCTCCGTTTTTTTTTCTTTTTTTTATTTGTTTAAAAAAATGTTTTGAGGACTTTATACCAACAGAAAAAAGTCCGGGTGACTGGACCCTTTTCTGTTGGTATATTGCGGGATTTACAACAGGCACGCTGGCCAACCAGCATGCACATTTTGGAATATTAATGGGGGGGGGGTCATTGTATAATACACATTAACACACACCCTGGAGGGCATTATTGCGCTTAGAGAATGGGCTCTCTGCAAAATTATTGTTGTACTTACTTATGTATTTGTTTTTAAGTTCTATTTTACATTTTGAATATATTTTTTATGTAAAATAGTTCCCCCACTTAATGTTTCATACTTGTTTAATGTTTCATACTTGCTGTGGTATATGTTAATAGTGTTGGAGAAAGCATTTTACATACAAAATATGTTAAAAAAGTACTTAAAAATACATAAGGAGGTAAAACACAAAAATTTTACAGAGAGCGCATTCTCTAAGGGCTGGCAGACATCATTCTCTCTTCACTCTCTCTCATGCATGCTACCAGGGGATCGTTGGTTCACTTTCGCACTTCACTCACTCACTGTGTCTCTCTCTCTCTCTCACACACACACACACACACACACACACACACACACAGTCTCTGTTTCATGGACACATTTACTCACACAAGATCAGTCTCACCCTCTTTCTCATTCTCTCACAGTCTCCAGCTGCTTTCATACACACATTCAGTCTCACTGTCTCTCAATCTCTCACACGCAGTCTCCTCTGCTTACATATGTGCATTCACTCACACATCACCCTCGCTTTCTCTCTCACTCTCTAGATCTCTCTCTTTTTCTCTCTCTCTGTCTGTCTCACACACACACGCACACACACACACACACACACACACACACACACACACATACACACACACACACACACACACAGTCTCTCTGCTTTCATGCACGCATTCACTCACACATGCAGACAGAAACATACACAGTTGATTGAGCGCTCTCTCTCTCTTTTACTCTCATACACGTATACAGTCTTTCACACATGCTTTTTAAAATGTTTTTATTTTTTTATTTTACACTTGCTAAACAGCAAAAGCATTGCTTAGTGAGTGTAAATTAATGGCTCGCTCGCTCTCACTTTCACTGACATGCATACACACACACACACACACACACACACACACACAGACAGACACCTTTTTTTGTCTTCTTTTTTGACATTTTTTATTATTCTTACCTCTTTATTTAAAACTCCTCTCTCTCTTTTGTTATCCACCTCCTTCATTTCTATTTTCCTTCTCCACCTTTGCCTACTGTTTCACTTCAGCTCTCAACATTTTTAAGGTTTCTTCAGAACTCTTATTTTTTTGTTTCCAACACTAATTTATTCATCCAGTACTGCACATATTTCTCACTCTTAGCTCACCCCACAGAAACGTTAACATTGTTTTCTTTTTTTCCTAGGTGTATCTTAACTTACCTTATGAACATTAAGCTTTTTTCTTAAGTACATCTCTGCTTAGTTTTGTTTCAATACCTGCAGTTTATCATTTTTCTTTCACTTCACATTTCCAATAGCCCTCAAGATGTATATCATGTTAATATATCTCCATATTATATGGTCAAGTATTATTTCTTGACCATATAATATGGAGATATATCACTGGTCGAGGCCTGGGTTAACAATGACCACCACCAGCAATGTTAACCAACAGGGTGCAGGTGGAAATTGGACTACTGTTGGATGAAGGGGAAGGAGAAGACAAGGGGAAAGGCATCCCTGGAGGCAGGAGGAGAGGAGGAAGGTTAGGAGAGTGGTAGTGAGGATAGGAACTTTGAATGTTGGCAGTATGACTGGTAAAGGGAAAGAGCTGTCTGATATGATGGACAGAAGGAAGGTTGATATATTGTCCATGCAAGAGACCAGATGGAAGGGGAGTAAGGCCAGGTGTATCGGAGGCAGTTTCAAATTGTTCTACCATGGTGTGGATGAGAGGAGAAATGGGGTAGGGGTTATCCTAAAGGAACAGTATAGCAAGAGTGTTTTGAAGGTGAAAAGAGTGTCAGATAGAGTGATGTTTATGAAGCTAGAAATTGATGTTGAGATGATGAATGTTGTTAGTTCATATGTTCCACAGGTTGGGTGTGTGATGGATGAGAAAGAAAAGTTTTGGAGTGAGTTGGATGAAGTGGTGGAGAGTGTACCCAATGGTGATAGAGTGATGATTGGAGTGGATTTCAATGGGCATGTTGGTGAAGGGAACACAGGGGATGAGGAGGTGATGGGTAGGTATGGTGTTAAGGAGAGGAATGCAGAAGGTCAGATGGTAGTGGATTTTGTGAAAAAAATGGGCATGGCTGTGGTGAGTACATATTTAAAGAAGAGGGAGGAGCATGGGATGACTTACAAGAGTGAAGGGAGATGCACACAGATAACATATATCCTTTGCAGTAGGGTCAGTCTGAAGGAGATTGGAGACTGAAAAGTGGTGACAGGTGAAAGTGTAGTTAGGCAGCATAGGATTATAGTATTTAAGATGACATTGGTGATCAAGAAGAAGAGGAGGACAGTGAGGGCAGTGCCAAGGATCAAATGGTGGAAGTTGAAAAAGGATGACTATAAGCTGGAGTTCAGAGAAGACTTAAGACAAGCACTGAGTGGCAGTGGAGAGTTACCAGACAGCTGGGCAGGCACAGCAGAGCTGGTAAGGGAGGCAGCTAGAAAGGTGCTAGGTGTGACATCTGGAAAGAGGAAGGAGGACAAGGAGACCTGGTGGTGGAATGAGGAAGTACAGGGGAGTATGCAGAGAAAGAGGCTGGCAAAGAAGAAGTAAGAGAGATGAAAGTAGACAGGAGTATAAGGAGATGAGGCATACGGTGAAGAGAGAGGTGGTGAAAGCTAAGGATAAGGCATATGAAGAGTTGTATGAAAGGTTGGACACTAAGGAGGGAGAAAAGGACCCATACCAATTGGCTAGACAGAGGGACTGAGCTGGGAAAGAAGTAGTAGCAGGTTAGGGTGATAAAGGATAACAAGGGAAATGTACTCACAAGCAAGGAGAGTGTGTTGAGCAGATGGAAAGAGTACATTGAGGGGCTGCTGAATGAAGAGAATGAGAGAGAGAGAGAGAGAGAGAGAGAGAAGGTTGGATGATGTGAGGATAGTGAATCAGGAATTGCAATGGATTAGCAAGGAGGAAGTAAGGATAGCCATGAAGAGGATGAAGAATGGAAAGGCCTTTAGTCCAGATGATATACCTGTGGAAGCATGGAGGTGTTTAGGAGAGATGGCAATGGAGTTTTTACCCTGATTGTTTAACGGAATTTTGGAAAGTGAGAGAATGCCTGAGGAGTGGATAAGACATGTATTGGTACTGATTTGTAAGAATAAGGGTGATGTGAAGAGCTGTAGTAACTACAGAGGAATAAAACTGATCAGCCACAGCATGAAGATATCTGAAAGAGTAGTGGAAGCTAGGTTAAGAAGGGAGGTGATGATTAATGATCAGCAGTATGGGTTCATGCCAGGAAAGAGGATGTTGATGGAAAAGTACAGAAAAGGTCAGAAGGAGTTGAATTGTGTCTTTGTGGACTTAGAGAAATCATATGACAGGGTGCCTAGAGAGGAGTTGTGGTATTGTATGAGGAAGTCTGGAATGGCAGCGAAGTATGTAAGAGTGGTACAGGATATGTACGAGGGCAGTGTGACAGTGGTGAGTTCTGCAATAGGTGTGACAGATACATTCAAAGTGGAGGTAGGATTACATGAAGGATCAGCTCTAAGCTCTTTCTTATTTGCAATGGGGATGGACAGGTTGACAGACGAGATAAGACAATAGTCCCCATTGACTATGATATTTGTGGATGACATTGTGATCTGTAGTGAGAGTAGGGAACAGATTGAGGAGAACCTAGAGAGGTGGAGATATGCTCTAGAGAGGAGAGGAATGAAGGTCAGCAGGACTAACACAGAATATATGTGTGTGAATGAGAGGGAGGATAAAGGAATGGTGAGGATGCAGGGAGTAGAGCTGGCAAAAGTGGATGAATTTAAGTACTTGGGATCAACCATTCAGAGTAATGGTGAGTGTGGAAGAGAGGTGAAGAAGAGAGTGCAGACAGGGTGGAGTGGCTGGATAAGAGTGCCAGGAGTGATTTGTGACAGACGAGTACCAGTAAGAGTGAAAGGGAAGGTCTACAAGATGGTAGTGAGACCAGCTATGTTATATGGGTTGGAGACAGTGGCATTGACAAAAAGGCAGGAGTCAGAGCTGGAGGTGGCAGAGTTAAAGATGTTAAGATTTGCACTGGGTGTGATGAGGATGGACAGGATTAGGAATCAGTATATTAGAGGGTCAGCCCAGGTTGGACAGTTTTGAGACAAATGTAGAGAGGTGAGATTGCATTGGTTTGGACATGTTGAGGAGAGATGCTGGATATATTGGAAGAAGAATGTTAAAGATGGAGCTGACATGTAAGTGGAAAAGAGGAAGGCCTTGGAAAAGGTTTATGGATGTGGTGAGAGAGGACATGCAGATGGTTGGTGTGACAGAGCAAGATGCAGAGGACAGGAAGAAATGGAAACAGATGATCTGCTGTGATGACCCCTAATGGGAGCAGCTGAAAGAAAAAGAAGAAGAAAAAGATATGGTCAAGTATTATTTCATTTTGTGGAGGGATTCTAAACTGGTGGCCAGTATGCTTGGGATGTGGTTTTGATAGTATCTTCCTAGGTTTTTGTTATTTTTTTGTATGCATCAGCTTTCCTCCCGCTTCCTGGATGTTTTCTAGTTATTTTATTTTTCCAGTCTTGCAAAGGTTTCAGCAAATGTGCAGTCTGTGTTATTACTGTTATTACCAACATGGACTGTATAAACAGTCTGACATTCCCTCATACAAAGCGTGCTTTCATAGGTGAAGACCTCAGACATTATGCCCAACCTACTACTGATTCAGACTTCCATTTGGTTTGCATAACTGAAAGCATACAATAAAAACAAATGATGGTGAACCATTCCCACTGAGTGTTCTGTGGAAGACCTGAATACAACTCTTCTTATGTAGAAGAAGTAGGCATCATAGAATTCAAAAAGACATCAGAAATTACAAAAGTGCCAAAGCAGTCATGCCTACCCTGAATGTTCATAAAGCAATATATGCTGAACTGATAAATACTTCCTTGTTAAAGTCCACTCTAAATGACTGCCAAAGAGCAGTATCCCTACAACAGGAAGCCAAAGGACCCCATAAGGCACTCATCCATTTATTTTGTTAGATCACTTACGTTCATTTCTATACTGGGATCACCAGAACTGTAAATGGTTCATAGCTTCACAAGTATATACTAGGCTAACAACATTAGGGCCTTTATAAGCATAGCTGCGCAACCTGACCCAATTGAGTCTCCATGGAACATGGATGTCTATTTGGAGAGGTATGTTAGTTAGAAAGTTGATAAAGGTTTAGTAAGCAGTATGTTAGTTAGAGAATATTTACTGTCAACCTCTGTCTATCAGAGACATCCAGGTTAAGACTGGGACTGAATTTCTGATTTCCCAAGCAATGGTCAATGTTAAATAAGATTAGGGTTAGGGATGGATTCTGCTTCACATGGATGGAGAGCCTATTCCAGATCATGGGGATGCTTTGAGACACATACCTGTGTTGCCAGCATGCTCTAGTTATGGTGCCAGCAAATTCTAAATCCTTGGATCTCTATTTGTGGTACTATTGATTTTGTGGATGTGCAAAAGGTCCATCAAGGCTTGATTTGAGGATGCATTATATGCCAGGAGAAGATCATCTCTCAGTAACCTGTAGGAGACTAAGTATAGAGTTTGGGCTGTATAAGGCAATGTGTTAATACCCTGGATTGTCTTGGTGAGGAACCTCTGTGGGCGTTCCATCTGTTACATAGGTCCGTTCAGTTACATGCTGAAGGGGGCACTATACTCAATGATGGGTCTGTCCAGGGCTGAGTAAAGTGGTACTATAACTTCCTTGAACTTGGATGCCAAACTCTTACTTATAATTTGGCTAATATAGAATGATTTTTCTTAGTAGCCTTGTTATGTGTTGGTCAAAGTCCAGGTTACCGTCTACTTATGTTACTAGATCCCTAACTACTAGGTCAGCTCTTATAGGTGTCTTATCAATGGACTAAACCTGGATGGATTTCTTCCCAAAGGCACAGTAATGCACTTCTTGGCATTGAGTTTTAATCCATGGATTTGGCACCAGTCATTTGTCTGTGTTAGACCCTCTTGCAAGATGTTAGTGTCATGGCAGAAATCTATGATAGTTCCCAATTTGTAGTCATTTGCAAACTTGGGGAGCTAGAGGCCCTTGACATTAGGACTGACCTCCAAAAAATAGTTGTCAAACAGGAGTGGGTACATCACTAAGCCTTGAGGTACTCCACTGGTAACCTGTATCTTGACTGAGGTGGTCTCACCACTCCTGACTTTTTGGGTCCTTTTTGTGAGCCAGCTGTCAACCAGGTGAGTTATGTATGGATTTATGCCTAGTTCAGTGAGTTTGTCAACAGTATCTGAGTAGGGGTGCCTACATTACTTCATGGAGTACATAAATATCAAATGCTTACATCGTTGAATATTCACGTACTCTAAGAAGTTATTGTCAGTGGGCTGCAGCCCCCCAAACCCCCTGCTAAATATATATTCCTACTCCGAGACTGCACTACAGTGAGGAAAGGGCAAAAATCCTGATCTTCACTGTACTGCAAAAAAAAAATTCACAAACTTTGAGTATGTGAAAATTTGACAATGTAAGCATTTGATATTCACATACTCGATGAAGTGATAGGGACCCGAGTAGGGTATTATACTGAATGCCTTAGCCAGGTCCAGATAGGCAGTATGCCCTGTTTTCTCCTCATCTGTTGACTTGGCAAACCTTTCAAAGAAGTCTACCAGCTTAAATAGGCATGACCTTCCCTTGACAAAACCAAACTGGGATGGGTCCAGTGTCTGTAGGTTGCCAAGGTCTTTGTTGATCACTTGCATAATAATTAATTCCATGGCTTTCATATTAGATAAGTCAGACTAATACATATGCAGTTTCTGGGTTTGATTGATGATCTACCCTTGTGAAAAGGGATAACGACTGCAGTCCTCTGTTTATGTGATACATAGCCTGTTTTGAGGTGGCAGTTGAAAAGTGAATTAAGTGGTTTGGATAGATCATGTTTCAAGCTATTTCACAGGCAACCTGGAATATTGTCTGGGCCTGTTGGGGCTGTGTTTTTGGCTTTAGTGATTGCCAACATGACATGCTCCCTGCTGATAGTTGGGAGTTCTGCTAGTGTGGATTTCATGGGGGAGGCAGGGGGAGAGTGGATGGTGAAGTCAGAGCTGAATTTGTCAGACAACAGATTTGCTATGTCACTGTGTTTGATAAAGGTGGTACTATTTACCACCAGTTCAGCACACTGCTTTGTGTTACCTTTCCGGTTTTGGACATTGCTATGGAAGGCCTTGTGTTTGTCTTTAGCTTGAGAAACTATGTTGACCTTGTAATTGGCCTTGTTGCACTTAATTAGTTCTCTTGGTTTCCTGTTTAGTTTAATTAGTAATCTCCTGCCATTATGAAAGCTGCTCTTTCTGATTTTGGCCATGACATTTTTCCTTTTGTTATACACCCTGTTAAGATTAAGATTCCACTAGTTTTGTTTCTTTTGGTATTTGTGATGGGCTTAATTTTGGTAGACATTGCAGCCTCTATGCAGCCATTTACATGGTTGTACAAGGTTTCTGTGAACAATTCTGCATAGGCTGCTGTGAACTCAGGGATCAGAGGGGCACAGAATTTTGACAAATAACAGGGGGAAGTTTGCTTCGGAATAGTTCCTGTTATGATTTTGTTGAGTTTTCTGTGTTGATTTTTATTTTGAAGGGGACAGCTTTGTGATCTGACTTCACCAGTGAGGACATGACATTGGAGGAGTGGGGTGGGGTGGCGTGCAATGCTGTCCTGTATTGGTGGGTATTAGGTCCAGTATATTTCAACCTCTGGTTGGAGTGTGCACTATCTGGTCAGGGTTTGTCTGTTAGTAAAGTCCAGGAAACATTGTGGTTGCAAGCTGGAGGCAGTGTATGTTTCCCAGTCAATAGATGGGAACTTGTAAACTCCCATGAATAAGGTATTTGGCTGGATGGTGAGTGTCATCAGCAGATCTAGGTAGGAGTTATGGGATTCTTGGGGTATGCATGATGACCTATAGTTTGCTAGTATAGGACTTTGTCTGTGGTGATTCGCTCACTGATGAACTCCATGGCATCATCCTGTTTAACCAAACTAGAGGTATATTTGTTGCTAAAGTAGATTGAGACATCTTCACCTTTAGTCTCCGTCTGTGCAACTGATGGTCTAAAGGTGTGGAAGGCACTGAAACCTTGTGCTGGCAGAATACTTTCTGCAACTTTAAGCAATGTCTTGGTAATAGCACAGATGCTCATCTCCAGAGTAAGGTTAATTGTAGGATGTGGAGTTTCTTGTTAAGGTTCCTAGCACTGAGCAGTAATACCTTTAGGTTCCTTTGGGTTTTATTTCCTAAGCTGATAGTTTTGTCAAATTGGTATTGCCTAGAAAAACCTCAAAGGGGTGGATAAAATTTTAGCCAATATCTGGAAGCTCAGGGGGGCAGGTGAAGATTATGCTTGGCAAAGCAATGTCATCTATAAATGATGTCCTCCCATGCTAACATATTGAATCCCCCTGGAATGACACAAGAAACTAAGCCAATTGTTAAAGTCAATCATTTTTTTCATACTGTGGCATCATCCATGGTGAAGGCAGAATGCTGCTCAGTGCAAGGCACATACCAGTCTGAAACACATATTCAGATAGATCCACAGTGTCTCCCTTCATATAGTCCAGTGAGGTGTGTCTCTGGTCATTAATGCCCACCTGGACTATGATAGAATCATACTGGTACCAGTGGTGTAGTGACCTGAGTGCATGCGTAACTTGGCAGATTCTGACTCCAGATAAGTAACTAACTGTGATCTTCTCCTTGTCCAATATGGTGAGTGGGGCAATTGTGTGGCATACAATGGAGTCCCCTATGACAAGAGTCCTTATGGGCTTCTTTTCTTGGGGGTTCATTGGAACCTTGGTCTCTATGCCAACAGGCTGGCCATGCCAAAATAACTAAATAATATTTTAGCATTTTACTAAATATTTTATGTTTTATTACTAAATAATTAAATTCCATTTGGGTGTTCTTTGCAACGATTCTATGTGAAATAAATCTATGTCAACAGAGATACTTTCATAGAATCATAGTATAAGAGATGCAGAACACAGAATGATTGTGCCCATATAAAAATTGTAGTTTAACTTAATTTAAAAAGTTACACTTTCTAAAAGGGGAGGGGCTGGGCTTAATTGAAAGGTAGCATTCTCAAAAAGGTGAATTGTTTTAAGCTAGAATTTGCTCTAATGGAGAACAGCATGTATTCTGCAGGAAAGGAAAACGGATTCTAATAACCCATTAATTAAAATTTGAAGATGATGAATTACAGTGGAGATGTTAGTGAATCATCTTTTCTTTTTGTCTCTTGACCTCTGCTGATTGTTAGCTTACAATAATACAATGTTTGCCTTTGAGACCCTTTTCTGACATTGTCACTTACCTCCAGGCTGGGACCATGTGTCAGTCCAGATATACATTAACCAGAGGAAGAGAAGACTCAACTAATGGTAAGGAAGTCACACTGGATTTCTTGTGCAGTTTAATTCATGGAACAGTATTTATGGAGTTTTAGACAGAGTCTGAGATAGGCAGGTGTGCTAACTGCTGCATACCACCTAGAAGAACTCCTTGCTTTATTAAAAAAGGGCTTAAGCATGTGTACACCCCATCTGAAAGACCCATTTCTGAACCCGATTCACTGGCAATGCAAATATAAATCTAACTTTTGTAATGAAGGGCCCACTGTCAGTTGGATTTGTCTATGTACCACTTCTAATTAATTAATTTGGTAATCATATAATAGATAGTGCAAATAGTAATTTGTGCCTCTAGCTATGGAAAACCACTGTAACTATGTACCTTTTAAAAGTCATGTATCTAAAAAAACACCCTTGTAGACTTGTTGTGTCTTTCGGCTTTTCCCGGTTGGGGGTCGCCATAGCGGAACTCCGGTCCGCTAATGATTGGCAGTAGATTTTTACATGCCGAGTTGCCAGCCCTGACGCACAACCTTCAACGAAGGTACGCCCATTCACGCATGTCTCCACACAGAATCATAAATACTGATATAAATATGTAAATCAGTAAATACCCTGCTAAAGTGCATTGTAAAACAGTAAGCATCTGCTTTTTCTGTAACTGGAGTAACTACTATAGCTGTGCTATAATAGAAGAGGAGACCTAATAAGGTTGTGCAGTACATTGACATGTGGTTCCCTTTTCAGTAAAATGCTTATAAATGGGTATTTATGGACACAGTAAGAACATCTTGCTTCCCACATCTGTAGCATCAGGATAAAAATGGTACTCCTGTGGTGTAAGTTTATTTATACTTCTTAGGTTGTATTAATTGTACAAGAAATTGTATGTTAGTTTAGAAACACACAAGGAAAGGTGGAGAAGATTTAAATGAAAATATTTATTTATGTATTCATTTTTGGTAATGTTTTCCTGATCAAGTTGATCACACTAGAGCTGTATGTGTTTTCACGTGACACGTGAGGTAGTATTTGTACTAAGTAGGGGAAATTAGACCCAGGTTATTGCTCTGTTTTCGACAAGGCAAGTAGGATCATGTATATCAATCTGGGTACCATTAATTCAGGTAGGTGGGACCTCAGTTTAATGTCTCCTCCATGGTATGGCACCTCTGAAGTTCAGCACCCTTCTTCTGCTTCACTGGCATGTCATTCTCGGAGAATTTTTCTCAACAGTTATTGTGGGGAAAGAACACATGCCTTTATGGTACTAGGGCATCAAAGGTCAGTATGATATCTGTTGAGCCATTGACAAGTAATTCTTTGCTCTATAGTTGGAAGTGACAACAATAAAGTACACAAAATCTGACATGACCAAGCATACCTTCAATTCGATCTTCCTTCAGCAAAATGTGTGATATAGTATGTGAAAATGGAAAGCAAAAAACAGTATAGAATTAAATGTGGTAATGTCTGTACTGAATTTGTGCTAAAATGTTACTGGGCAGAGTTTAAAACCGCCTTTTCTCTGTAGTACAAAATGTTGTTTTTTTAATTAATGTGGGAGATAATATGTGACAGCTGAGTTACATGATCAGATATGAAAAATGCCCAATGAAACAATGTTTTCCTAATAATTACAAAGTAACAACATATTTGCTGCTAATAGATTTACGTAAATGCTAATAAAACAGCATAAATACAGTTATATTTTATGAAAGAGGTATCCATTTTCAGGATGCACCTTCATAAACTGTTTTAAATTGCTGATTTAAATATTATGTCATATTTTCTCTGTTCATGATGAATTCAGAGAAATCATTACTTTTTTAAAACAGTGTTCCATTTAGTACAATTCATTCACATTGCTACCTTAAACCTGCAGGGGGCAGTGCCAGCGTGTGAGAACTAGCCTACACAGAATAACCTGCTCTGCTCACCGACAAACCCAGGATATAAAGCTCTTCAGCTATAAATAAGTATAAAATCCCACATGAGCGACTATTAAAGAGAGAGGTGCAGTGCAATTGTTTACATAAAGGAATGAGTGAAATATTATGTTACTATATCCTTAGACTAAATATAAGGGTAAGGATAGGTGCTACTACCTAAAAACATAATTGCTAAGGTTTACTTCTGGCACTAGCTTCTGGGTCAGTGGTTACTTCGTTACTATTTCGAGAGATCATCTATGGTTTGATACTCTAGTTCTCCAGGTGACTATGTGTGCTGTCCAGTGCTTCCATTGACAAGAAAATGTGTCTGCAAAAATGTAAGGTTACCACCTGTCCCTCTTTATGCAAGACAGTCCCTGTTTGGACAGTTCTGTCCTGCTAAAAAAAGGCAACTGTCTTGAGATTTTAGGACAAAAATATTTTCTCTATTTTCTATAATAGCTGTATAAAATTATTTTGTAGCTGAAACATCTAAATGTTACATGAGAAACAGCATAATCAACTCAAATGCTTAAAGAATAAGCTTTTATTTTAGGAAAAAAAGGTGACGTTCTTTGCTTTGTGCTAGCTGTGGGTACAGTTTGCCTGACAAAACTTTGTTTCTACAAAAAATGTTCCATGTTGGGCATTTGAAAAGGTAGCAACCCTATAAAATCATTTATACTGGGCAAATAACCCTTGTCTACCTATTTGGTTAAAGTTATAGCTATCTATCTGCTACTGAATTTCCTATTGTTATAATGTTTTAAATGAGCAATATCTCAGTTATGGCTGCTTTGTGTGGTTTAATTCACCCCCTCACCCTCCCAGTAATCTTCTTTTTTCATGATACACATTGAGTTAATATATACATAGAATAATAAGTCTGTGGGAGTGGAGGCAAGGCATGCGTTTGCACAGAACATCCAGCTTGCTAATCTCCATTAATTATTTACCAAAAGTTGCACTTAACCCCCAATTCATCTCTTTTGCGGTGTGTACTTACATGCAAAAGATTTAATGATTAATTGTTCTGAATTCAAGGCTAATTTGTTATATCAGTTACTGCTGCTCTCTGCAGAGAATAACTTGAATTTGATGCTGTGTTTTCAGATACAGACTTTCTGGTCCTTCCTCTCTTATTATAAAATCCATCAGTGGCATACACCCCCAACTCTTTCCGTGGAAAGGGTAATGTTTAAACTCCAAGTGATGATTGGTGTTGGGTGCAGGGTAACGAGATGTGCAACTTTAACCTGATCCTAGGCACTCGCATACGTCTCCAACATCTCTACCTACGGACATCCTAGGGAGAGGGTCAGGATAACACTGGTGACATAAGTAGTACCCTTAGGTAAATGTTTCAGGCCACCTGCGCATTTTGCTGAGAGTGGACGCTCTCCATTATTAAGTAAAGTATCTACTGACGGCTGCTAAATTGTTTTTGAAAGTACTTCTGCTTAGTGAGCTCTGGCACTGCGTAAATATTGCCAGTGATCAAGGTGGGGGGCCCACATTTGGAATTTTCCAGTCTGTAGCACTGAGGTGCAATGCTCAGTGGTGGTCTAAATTAAATAGTTAGTGAAAACAAGAAGTATTTTACACTAGTGGAAAAGAGGCAAAAGTTGAATATTTGTTATACAAGAGAAACACCCCAGGTCAGGAAAAGAAATACATCAGTGCAGATAAATATACACAGTGTGCACTTTACAACATGCTTCTCATCTGTCCCTGATTTTGCAGCACGTCTATGCCCTTACCTAATATTTTTCCCCGGACCCTCGTATTTTTTTTTCTGTGAAGTCAGTAACAGTTAGGGTTGGTCAGTAATGCCAGGTGTTAAAGTGCCATACTTATTGTACTGAAAATGCATCCTGATGCAAAATCTGATGTTCGATTAACATTTTAAGTGCATTACAGTAACATTTAAAAAAATATCCCTGCTTTTGGATCATTGCCCTCCACCCCGCCATTATTTTTGTATTTGTCTAGAATTGTTTTTTTTTTTTTTTCTTCTTTGTCCATAATTCTTGAGCAAAAATGTCAGGAAGCTGGCTACTTTGAAAATACTTTTGATTTACACAATTTCCTTTATTGGCAATGAATATTAATACTGCAATATTAACTAAAATGGCAAGAATGTGTTCTTAGTAGGGCATGTTTTTCATTTGAGAAATATAACAACTAGCATTGCATTTTGCTAAATTGTAATTTATGGAGTAGTTTCTCATCAGTGCCTTGAATATTTTGATTATCTTTGTTCACCTCTTATGATGTTTTCCTTTTCTGAAGGTTCAGCTGCAGGTGTGTGTGTATGTATATATATATATATATATAGTTTACCATCGGAAGGTTGAACGTGATACCATCGAATTATGGTATCGTTGACCCCTTTCCGCGAAACTGACAATGTAAAATTCTGACATTGTCGAAATACAAATTGCCATAATCCTTGGAACAGGCTTTAACATGGTTCAAGATGGGGGCAACATTTGTATTTCGACAATGTCAGGTTCGACATTGTCACCGTTCGACCTCCTGACATTGACTAAAGTGAGTTAGACTGAACTCACCTCGACCTTCCAAGTGCAACCCTATTTACTGAATAGGTATGTCAATTTCTTGTTATATTTATCCCATTGTTTTCTGGGATCGATTGTTAAATATGTGCATGACTGGTCAGGGTAGAATCACATTTCTCTTAAACCTTCCAGTTCTATCCCAAATTTTCCACATTTTCTTATTATAACAGTTATCTCTCTTTTGCTAATCTAAAAGATGGCTGCATTTATGCACTTTGTGAAATGCCTTCAGACACTCAGAAAAAAGATGCTATTTCTCAGAAAATGTATGGGAGGAATGGAGCAAATTATTGGGTAAAAGAATGGAATGTGGAACAACAAAGAGTTTTGAAGAAGTGCAGGAGCAGGTGGAATAATAGTGCAAATGAAATTGGAAGAAGAGCAACAGTGGGCTACAGACACTTCAAAAACCAAATGGTCTTCTTCTGTTGGCAAAAGCATGTATTTTTATTGATGTACTTTAATGGTTATGTCTTCTCTGTCCTCTCATTCAGGATATATGTTCATGCATACTTATCAGTTTTCTGTGGTCTATGTTGACGTGGCCTTTTGTGTAACATTTGCAGTATTTCTACTTAATTTTCTGTGGTCTATGTTGACGTGGCCTTTTGTGTAACATTTGCAGTATTTCTACTTATCAGTTTTCTGTGGTCTATGTTGACGTGGCCTTTTGTGTAATATTTGTAGTGTTTCTTTTGCAATCTGCTGGACTTTCTTCATTCTTGTCATGCCTTTGAGCACCAGAGGTCTCTCAGATGTGTACTGTACTCCAGATGGCATCTCTTCATGCATCTGTCTGACAATCTTCTCCTTCTTGTTCTTATTATTGTTACTTTTTGTTTTTTTTTACACCAACACAGTTAAGCTTTTACTTCACTTCTCCGACTCACCCCTTAGCCAGCTGTAGCCACACTGCTGGCTGGGTCAATATTCACAGTGAAGAAAGCCAACATTCATGGGGGGGGGGGGTCATATTTTTATTATTCTGAGCCGTTAATCCCAACACTGTGCTGACTTTCCAAAGCATCAAAGTGATCAAACCTGTGGATGATCTGCTGGTGTGTGTCCCTACTGCAGCAGGTTTGTAACTCTTAATGTGTGGCACGGTAGGTAGCACTTGATGAAAACTTGTCCTTGTCCTGATGGATGAGCCGGTAAAATTTCCACTCCTTCCTACCCTTCAGCCATCCTCAGAGGGAAAGTGAGTCTTAGTCACCTAAATTGCAGTGAGGGATCTAGGTCTCCGTATCATGGAACTGGCTATTATTGTGTTTGTTTTACTAGTCTGTCGTACCTCTTCATTTAAAACTCCTCTCCCTCTTTTGTTATCTACCTTGTCCATTTCTGGTTTTCTTCTCCACCTTTACCTACTGTTTCAGTTCAGCTCTCATCTTCTGTAAGTTTTCTCCAGAAGTCTTCTTCCTTTTTTCACAACACTAATTTATTCATCCAAACTGCACACGTTTCTCACTCTTAGCTTACCCCACACAAACTTTAAGCTTGTTTTCATTTTTGTTAGGTGTGTCTTAGCTTATGTTATGAACATTAAGCTTTTGTTAGTTGCATCTCTGCTTAATTTTTTCAGTACCTGCAATTTATCATATTTTGTTCACTTTACACTTCCAATAGACTTCAAGATGTTTATCACTTTAATACATTCTCCATATTGCATGGTGCAGTACTATTTTATTTTTAGAGGGATTCTAAGTTGGTGGCCAATATACTAGGGATGTGGTTTTGATAGTACTGAGATGTGGTTTTGATAGCACTGAGTCTCCTCCCAAATGTTTGGTGTTTTCAGTATGTTTCAGCTTTCATCCCTGTAACTGGATGTTTTCTAATTATTTTATTTCTTTCAGTGTTGGACAGGTTTCATCACGCATACAGTCTATGATTTTAAAAACATGCACTCTATAAACAGTCTGACATTCCCTCATACCAAGTGTACTTTTATAGGTGGACACCTTAGCCATTATGTCAAACCCAATACTGACTCAGACTTTCATTTGGTTTGTGTAACTAAAACGCAGAGTGAAAACATATGATGGTGCTCTGTGGATGGTGTGAATGCAACTCTTCTAATGTAGAAAAAGCAGGTATTGTATAAGTCAGAAAGACATCAGCAATTACAAAAGTGTGAAAGCAGCCATACCTACCCTGAACGTCCATAAAACAGTACATGCTGAACTGATACTTCCTTGTCAAAGACCACTCTGAGTGACTGCCAAAGAGCATCATCACTACAACAGGAATCCAAAGGACCCTATAAGGCACTCATCCATTTATTTTGTTGGATCAGTTATGTTCATTTTTATACTGGGATCACCAGGACTGTAAATGGTTCATGCATTCACAAGTATATACTAGGCTAACAAACACCGGGGCCTTTATAAGTCTAGCTGTGCAATCTAACCCAATTGCATCTCCATGTATCATGGGCATCTATTTGGAGGGGTATGTTAGTTAGGAGGTTGCTAAAGGTTTAGTAAGGGGTATGGTAGTTAGAGAATAGTTACTGTTGACCTCTGTCTATCAGAGACATGATGGCCAAACTAAGACTGAATTTTCTTTTCCAAAACAACAGTCAAGGTTACATAGGAATATGGTAAGTGATGGATTTTGCTTCTTATGGATAAGGAACCTATTCCAGACCATGGAGATCCTTTGAGACACATATCTGTGTCACTGCATGTTCTATTTATGGCACAACAAAGTTTAAATCCTTGGATTTCTAGTGCTATTGATTTTGTGGATGTGCAAAAGGTCCATCAAGCTGGCATAGATCACCTCTGAGTAACTGTAAGAGACTGAGTATAGAGATAGGGCTGTATAGAATAATGTGTTAATATCTAGAATTATTTTGGTGAAGAACCTCTGGGAGTTTCAGCTGTTGCATATGCCTGGTTAGGTACATGCTGAAGGGGTCATTGTGCTCAATGATGGGTCTGATAAGGGATGAGTAGAGTGGTATTACAACTTCCTTGAATTTGGATACCAAACCCTTAGTTATAAGTTGGCTAACATAGAATGATTTTCTTAGTACCTTGGCTTTGTGTTGGTCAAAGACCAGATTATTGTGTACTTATGTTACCAGATCCCTAACTACTGGGTCATCTCTTAGAGGTGTCTTAATGATGGAGTGAATAACTTGAATGTTAGTGGAGATATCAATGAATCTTCATGTCTTTTCTTTTTGTCTCTTGACCTCTGCTGATTGGTAGCTTACAGTAATGCAATTGTTGCCTTTGAAACCCTTTCTTGACATTGTCACGTACCTCCAGGCTGGGGCCACTTGTCAGTCCAGATATAAATTAACCAATGGAAGAGAAGACTCAACTAATAGTAAGGAAGTCACTCTGGATTTCTTGTGGAGTTTAATTCATAGGACAGTATTTATGGAGTTTTAGATAGAGACTGTGTCAGACAGGTGTGCTAACCTATGCTTACCACCCAGAAGAACTCCTTGCTTTATTAAACATGGCTTATGTCTACACCCCATCAGAAAGACCCATTTCTGAGCTTGATTCACTGGCAATGCAGATAGAAATCTAACTTTTGTAATGAAGAGCCTGTTGTCGGTTGGATTTGTCTATGTACCACTTCTAATTAATTCATTTGGTAATCATATAGTGCAAATAGTAATTTGTGCCTCTAGATATGGAAAACCACTGTAACTATGCACCCTTTAAAAGTCGTATATCTAAAGAAACACCCTTGTAGACTAGATGGACAAAAAGGCATTGTGCAGGTGTTTGGATTGTAATGACGTCAATCATATTTCTTTACAAAGTGGATTGGGAATCATAAATACTGAGATATCTAGAGAGCAAGTCACCCCTCATTGTTACAGACTATCCAGTACAGCAGCCAAGTGTATGGGCAAATGGGTAACTGTAAATTCACACCTGGTTTAGCAAATTTATCCCACATTTATCCCATGCAGATGGACAATAGAGGTATGACTGCTGAATCCTATGCAAATGCACTTTATAAGCACTTACACGAGTGCATGGATCGTGCTATCCCTAACAGAACCAAGATGCTATCTTCCAAAAAAAGGAAGCCAAGCTGGTGGTCTTCTGCCATAAACAAACTCTACAACAGAAGAAAGAAACTGTTGCAAAAAAGAGTAAAATCCCACGATTGAAGGAACTTCCTGGTCAGCCTCAGTAAGAAGCTGAGATCCCTCATAAAATCCTCCAAAGCTAGTTATGAAAACAAAATCGCCACTGATTCTAAAGACAACCACAAAGCATTCTATAACGATGTCAAGAATCTCAATGGCAATACTCAAATCTGCTCTGAGTTACAGCACAATGACACTAAATATACAGAACCAACTGATATTGCCAACATCCTGGCAGATAGGTTCAGTGCTAACTTTACCCCCCTCTCACCCCCTAAAGGGCCCATCTTCATACCGGAAGAATGCAAAGTTCCTGTAATCATTAATGCACAGGTAAAAACCTCACTCTCCAAAGCCAAGAACACAACATCCATGAGACCTGACAACATCCCAGGCTGCCTTCTACATGAACTACAGAATGAACTGGCACCCCACCTAAGTACCATGTTCAATCATAGCTTCCCCCTCAGGCTTTGTGCCCATTGAATGGCACACCATGACAGTTATCCCACTCCACAAAGGGGTGGCCACAACAGACCCTAGGAACTACTGCCCCATTAGCCTGACGAGCCTGGTCTGCAAGGCCATGGAATGTATCATCATGGAACTCATAAACAAAGACATTGGAGATCTCCAAACTCTGGACCCCACACAGTTCGGGTTTGAAAAAGGCAGATCATGTCTCCTAACCTGATAGACTTCTTTGAAGTAGTCAGCAAAGCCATAGATGTGGGTAAGGTGGTTCACACAGCCTATCTAGACCTCTCCAAGGCATTCAACACCATCCCCCACTCTGGAATTATAGATAAACTTGCTAAACTAGGTATAAATCCCTATGTCACAAGATGGGTTGCCAACTGGCTCACTGATAGAACCCACACTGTGAAAGTAGCAGACTCAAAATCAAACTTCAGACCAGTGACAAGTGGAGTACCACAGGTTCAGTCTTGGTGCCTCTCCTGTTTGGTATCTACTTCTCTGAAGTACAGGCTAACACAGAAGGTCTTTGGCTAACTAAATTTGCAGATGACTGCAAACTAGGAGCCATAATTGAAACTCCTAACAATGTGGACTTCCTACAAAAGGGCCTCACTGAGACAGATGCCTGGTGTCAAAGCCATGGTCTCAAGCTCAATGCCAAAAGTACATTGTCATCCCCTTTGGTAAAAACTCTGTACCCATGAACTACCACATAGTCGGTAGTCTACCTAACACCGAAAGTGCGATAAGAGACCTTGGGACACAGGTGGACAGTAGTCTCCCCTTTGATAATCACATCACCACAGTGGTCAGGAAATCCTTCTATCACACCTCATCACAAAAGGTTTCTCATCCAGAAAAAAAGAGGTCATTGTTTCCCTCTACTCATCACTCATTAGACCCATTATAGAGTACAACACCCCTTTTGGTATGTACTTCAGAAGACATCTACAACAACAACTGGAAAGGCCACAAAAATACCTCACAAAGAGGATTACTGGCCTCAAACAGATGCTTTACGCAGACCGTCTAAAAAACTCCAGCTTTACTCCGTCACATATTGCCTACTCAGAGGCGATCTCTGCCTAACATCCAAAGCTATGTTAAAACCACAGCTGTTGGACATGCTCCACTTAAAGAAATCCCAATCCCTCCGAGCTACACGCTTTAGGGACCTAAACCTTGTCGCCACAATAAACAGAACTTGCTAGAGGGATAGATTCCTGTCCCAGAGACTTCCCATACTCTGGAACAGACTACCTATCTATGTCAAACAGAGCTCCTCATTAGCACTCTTCAAGAAAAATCTTGATGATTGGATGGGTAATAGGAAATTCACCCCAGGGATCACTTCTGTGGTTCTGCTTCTGCTTGACAGGGGCACAGGAAAATAATTTTCTTGGATGGTGAAAGCCAGTGTACCTTTTTGGCTAGGCTTGTATAGGCCCTAGAGCCAATAGCCTAGTACCTACCTATGAACCTATGGATAGGGGCAACCCATTGGTATTTCAGCAAGTCCTTGTTCTGCCTGTCTCTGTGTTATTTGTACTCAAAATATAAGTGCTAAAAGCTTCCATGGAAGTGTAAGGCTGGGCATATTAAGACCCTCACAGATCAATAGCCAAATACATATGTGTGAACCAATGAGGGTGGATGGCTTTCTGAGAACATGCAACACAGGAAGCAGAATAAAACACTCACTTTCAGCTTCCTGTAATGAGGTCATACCTGAAGGACTGCAGTGCACTTACTTTCGCATTTCCTTCCTCAAGCAAGTCTTGCATCAGCTAGAGTGGAAAATGCAGATTTAGTAAAGCCTATTCTAAAAAGAGGTGATGGAATTTGACCAATGATAGTTCGACAAAGGCAGGCATACATCTTAAATTTCATTACTTAGGAAGTATATACTCGTTGTAAGTCTCATGTTACTTAAACATGACAGTATTTCCTATAGTGAAATGAGTTTTTTAAGTATAACTTAATGACAATCTTTAATGTTCCATAATAAACACACAGGGAATGAAATGGATGTCATGTATATAGAAGCTGATTTAGTGCAGCATTATTTGTTGAGTTGCAGAATCATTTCCACATCCTCATGCTGATGGCATACATGAGAGCTGTGAGGGACTATTTAATAAGCAAATTAATTATATACAGAAAATAACTTTTCGTACTATCTCCTGCTCTACAAACACATGCCTTAGCATATTAATGAGTTACATCTCTTGGACAGGTTTGTAAAAGATGATGCCTGAAGCTGTAAAGTCACTACAACAACTTTCTTGCTGCCTGCATGCATGCATCATCTACTTAGTATGACTCCTGTAGTTTCACTGCATTTTGCGCATAATAATCTTACGTTTTACTTAAGTGAATGTCACAGTGTTAGCAACAGGAGGCTGCTGACAGGTTGGAGGTGTAAGTGTAGCAGTGATGATTACTGTGAAAGAAATAATTTTGCAGTTTGCAATCAGTCCATTGATACCTGACCAAGGTGTCCATCTGCTGCAGTACTTGTGACTTAGGTGTGAGTTTTGTTTAGTAAATTAGAAGAGCATAGAAATGAATGATTTAAACTTACTTACTTTCCTTGGGGAGGGGAGAATAAATACAAATATTCCCAGCACTTACTGCTGTGTAGAAACTGCAACTTAAAGGTGAACACCTGGGGGGGGGTTATTATAGTAGTTACAGGCTCCCATTGTAAACCAATCATCTTGCAAGCCAGAGCCTTTTCACATGTGATTTTGAGGGAGGAGAGATGCAGGGGATGATAAAGCAAATACTTCAATAATAATGGTTTTACACTCAACCCCTCTAACTCTTGCCACCTGTCAGCTTGAGAAAATGATTCACGAAATGGAGGTGGTGCACCGGCTTGATATCACATGGTCAGCTGTGATAGAGGAAAAAGACCACAGAACTAATACTTTTGCAGTCATAACATGAGCTAAGTAATAGTTAAACTATGAATACTTTAGAATTGGCAGAAATAAACACCAGTAAGTTTAAGAAAACAAAAAGAAGAATTTAAGTGTTGTACAGCTTGTAAATTAGTAATAAAGAGTGTGCATGATTACTGCATAGATCTTTGTCTCTAAACTCAAGAATCACTGACAATGTCATTACTTGGTGAATGCATTTCTTATTATATTGTCACAAAGTTGTGTTTGTTACAGTGGACAGTGTTAAATTCTAAAGCAAAGTCAGTGATGTCACTGAAAAACAGGGACAGATGAAAATTAGACTACAGCCAATAAGGTGAGGAAGAGCATGCAAGGGGCACAGAGACAAATTGAAATAGAAGATGATTGGAGGTTTCTGACCGTGTGCATACAAAATAACTCATAAATGGTTGAGCAAAATCCTTCTACAGAAATAAAAAATAACAGGGATGGACTACACAGTTGCTACAGTTTGTGCCTTATTGCTGTGTGCCTGATAAGAATATCTAGTCATTGGGTAGAAAAGAAATATTAAGTGGTAAATGTATACAGTACAATGCAATAGTTAAATAGGAAACATTTTGCTTAGTATGTTGTTGTTGTTTGTCTTTTTGGCTTTTCCCGGTTAGGGGTCACCACAGTGGACCTCCGGTCCGCTAATGATTGGCAGTCGATTTTTATGGTGCCGAGTTGCCAGCCCAATGCCCAACCTTCAGCGAAGGGACGCCCATTCACGCATGTCTTTCGGAGGCCACTCGACCACGGGGAGGACATGCAGACTCCACACAGAAGGCACTCCAGCCGAGAATCTAATAATGGTAAAATATTGCAGGCAAAAAACCTCAACACTTCTCTTGCTGAATGCCATTGGTTGTTTCTATTTGCAAATTATTTATCAATTTGTTATCTGTGTAGGTCATCTGGCTAGTCCAAGATGGACCATTTACAGGCAGAACCAGGGGTTCAGGTATATATAACATGCTTATAACTTTACAGATACTAGTGGTCATTTATAAGAATTGATATCTCAACAGCATGTTGCTGGTTGCTTGATGGGAACATAAAAATCAATAAACACCCTGCTAAAGTGTACTGTACGACATTACGTATCTGTTTTTTCTGTAACTGGAGTAACTACTACAGCTGTGGTATAATAGAGGAGGAGACTTAATAAGGTTATGAGTAAATTAACATCTGGCTCCTTTTTCAGTAAAATACTTATAAATGGGTATTTATGGACACAGTAAGAACATCTTGCTTCCCACATCTGTAGCATCAGGATAAAAATGGTATTCCTGTGGTGTAAGTTTATTTATACTTCTTAGGTTGTATTAATTTTACAAGAAATTGGATGTTTGTTTAGAAACACACAAGGCAAGGCGGAGAGGATTTAAATTAAAATATTTATTTATTTATTCATTTTTAGCAATGTTTTCTTGACCATGTTGATCCCACTAGAGTTGCACGTTTTCAAGTAACACCTAAGGTAGTATTTGTACTAAGAAGGGGAAATTAGACCCTGGTCATTGCTCTGTTTTTGACTAGTACCATAGGATCATGTATATCAAGCTGGGTACCAATAACTCAGGTAGATGGGACCTTGGTCTGATGTTTCATCCATGGTATAGCACCTTTTAAGTGCAGCACCCTTCTTATGCTTCACTGCTATGTCATTCTCAGAGAATTTATCTCAACACTTATTGTGGGGAAAGAATGCTTGCTTTTATGGTACTACCTACGGGATCAAAGGTTAGCATTATATCTGTTGAGCCATTGACAAGTAATCCTTTGCTCTATAGTTGAAAGTGACAACAATAAAGTACACAAAATCTGACACGACCAAACATAACTTCAGTCTGATCTTTCTTCAGCAAAATGTATGATATAGTATGTGAAAATGGAAGGCCCAAAACAGAATGGAATTAAGCCTGGTAATGTCTGTACTGAATTTGTGCTAAAATGTCTCTGGGCAGTGTTTAAAACTGCCTTTTCCCTGTAGTAAAAAAGTTTTTTTTAATTAAAATGTAGGAGGTAATATGTGACAGTTGAGTTACATTATCAAATATGAAAAATGCCCAAGGAAAAGATATTTTGCTTAGAATTACAAAGTAACAATATATTTACCGCTTATAGAGTTATGCCATTTCTAATAAAACAGCATAAATACAGGTTACATTTTGTGAAATAAGTACTCAGTTTATGGATGCATCTTCATAAACCGTTTTAATTTGGTGATTTAAATATTGTATGTCAGATTTTCTCTGCTGTTGAATTCAGAAAAATCATTACTTTTTTAAAACAGTGTTCCATTTACACTTCATTCACATTGCTACCTTTAACCTGCAGGGGGCAGTGCCAGCGTGTCTGAACTGGCCTACACAAAATAACCTGCTCTGCTCACCGACAAACCTAGGATACAAAGCTCTTCAGCTATAAATAAGTATAAAAGCCCACATGAGTGACAATTAAAGAGAGGTGCAGTGCAATTGTTTACATAAAAGAATGACTGAAAAAGAGACTTAAATATTACGTTGCTACATCCTTAGACTAAATATAATTATAAGTCCAGGTGCTACTACCTTAAAAAACATAATTGTTAAGGTTTACTTCTGGCACTGGCTTCTGGCTTAGTGGTTACTTTGGTACTATTTTGAGAGATTGTCTGGTGTTTGATACCCTTGTCCTCCAAGTGACCACAGGCACTGTCTAGTGCTTTTTGCGCTTCCATTGGCGAGTAAATGTACCCACAAAAATGTAGGGTTACCACTTGTTCATCTTTGTGCAGGACAGTCCCTGTTTAGGCAGTTCTGCTAAAAAAGGCAAATGTCCTGATATTTTAAGATAAAAATATTTCCTCTTTTTTCTATAATAACTGTATAAAACAATTATTTTGTAGCTGAAACACCTAAATGTTATAGGAAACGGCATAATCAATGTTGCCTGTTCATCTCTAACACATATAACAAGAAGGCTTGGGGTTTCGTTTAGATGCTTTAATACATAGAAACACATCAGGATGAACAGCAGCATCTTTAAATACAAACAAACTAGTCAACAGACAGACCTTACATATATATGTACATGCATACATACTTACATCTCAACAGCTAACTACAAAATGGCAATCTGACTTCCACATGCTCAGTATTTAAACCCTCGGATATCTTCTTAAAGGTACCTACAGACATATTAATCTACATCCTCCCACTTTAAAAGATTGCCCTTTATACGAAACAATATCAGATTTAGGCATGCATTACTATATACATCAGAAACAAATCACAATGCCCATGCCCAAGTTGCTTCATATTTGCTACAGGGTTTAGAGATTCAACCATATCTCATAACATAACAGTTGGGACTAAATTTAGCAATGGGGACAGTCTGTGGTGCACAACTCATATCAGGAACTTCTGGATTCATCACAAGAATGGGTATGTCCTCTGGGACTTCCGCTGGAATTGGAACACTGGACAACTTACTCTGAGATAAAGAGTCTTTCTTACAGGTTATATGCTGTGGAATAGGCTCAGACACCTGTCTCAAATGTTTCTGATTCCACCTGAAGATTGCTCCTTCTGATTCTATGATGTACAATCTTGGCTCCGGACCAATATTCTTCACGACACCAATCCAATGATACTCTTTGGGCATTTGCATCCTTAGCACTTCTCCCTCTCATAATGGATTGAGCAATTTACTGGTCATATCATAGTAGGACTTCTGGCATTTGCACTTTTTCAACAGATTGGATTTCACTAACCTGTTGTTCTTAACACATGGAGCCAACAGTTGATTACTGCTTGGTAATGTGGTTCTGGTTTGTCTCAACAGAAGTCTCTGAGCAGATGAACCAAGATGTTTATCACAAGGAACGTTTCTGAGATTCAACAGATTCAGGGAAATATCACTATTATCTCATTTCGACTTCTCAAGTAACTGCTTTACACTTTGAACTGCATGGTCTGCCAAACCATTTGACTGCTGGTACTCAGAACTACTTGTGACATGAGTAAAGCCCCATTCTTCAGCAAATCTTTTGAACTGTTGGCTTGTAAACTGTGTGCCATTGTCAGAAATAACTTTGTGTGGGTTACCATGAACTGCAAAATGACGCTTCATCTTAGTAATGACAGTACTAGATGCTAGGTTATGAAGTAAGTCAATCTCAAACCAATTGGAGTAAGAGTCTACTAACACCAAATAATGTTGACCATTCCACTCGAAAATGTAGGTGGCTACTGTCAACCAAGGTAGTTCCGGAATCTGGTTAAGGTGAAGCGGTTCCTTCTGTTGATGTGGCTTTGTACTATTACACATTGAACAAGATGAAAGTGCTCTCTCAATGTCTTGTGACATAGAAGGCCAAAATACTAGTCCTCTCACCCTTCTTTTGGTAGATTAGGTTCTTGGGTGACCACGATGCAAGATAGTAATATACTCTTATTGCAAGGACTTTGGAACAATTACTTTCAGACATTTCATTACAATACCTTTGTTAGACAAAAATCTCATCTCTGTATGGAAAATAAGGTTGCACTTCTTGAGGTAAACTAGATTGCTTTGATGGACATCCTTGAGTGATAACGTGGTTGAGCCTTTGTAAAACTGGATCTGTGGCTGTGATCTCTCAGCTCATCAAGACTTGTGGAAGCAAAATTTCTCACTTCCATGACTTCATAATTAAGGTTCTCATTCTCATGCTGTTCTGTAGTATTTCTGGGTGATCTGGATAATGCATCAGCAAGATAAAGAAGTTTGCCTTTCTTGTAGACAAGATTGAAATTATACTTTTGCAATCTCAGCATCATATGTTGCAGTCTGGCTGGAGATGAATGCATTGTCTTACTTCAGGATTGTGACTAATGGTTGGTGTTTTGTTTCTATCTGGATACATCTATCATAAAGGTAATCATGGGACTTTGAACATGCAAACACAATTGCCAAAAGTTTTTTTTTGATCTGGGCATACGGCATCTCAATTTGGGTAAGAGTTCTCAATGCATTGGCAACAGGTTGTTCCTCTTGTAGAATAACTGCTCAAAGAACGAATTTTGAAGTGTCACAGCAAAGTGCATTGGTAGACTAGCAGTTCTCTATTTCAGGACATCAAATGCTCTTTGGTGTTACTCTAACAAGGACCAGGATACATTTTTACTTGTCAGCTCTCTGAGTGGTGTTGAAAGTTGGCTCAAGTCTGGAATTAACTTGCCTAGACAAATCACACCTTGTTGCACCATTTTATCTAACTCAGCTTTGACTTTGTCCTGCATGACTATTGGAACTTTATGTGCTGGCCTGATAACTGGACTGACCTCTGGGTCTAACTTCATGGAGCACACAACTGGAAGTTTGCCTAGTTTGTTTTGGAAAAAATCAGCATAGGTGGAAAAAATGTGCTGGGCAACATTAGAGTAGTGGTCTTTTAAGCTAATATGGTGGACTTCCTAATTAAATGAAAGTAGTCTCATTTTCAAACTGTTTCTGAGCCCTAACAATGACTGAACATGCCTCTTGACCACGTAAAATAATAAGTCATAGGATCTTCCAGCAGAACAACATGAAAGCACAACTGAGCCTTTGTTCTGAATTTCTTCACCTCCATAAGCAACAAGCTTTGCACATCTTGCCAAATCAAGCCTTTCACCATGACACTCTAGCAAATGTTTCTGCAGACATAACATTTCACTTGGAAACTGTAGCAGCTTTGAGCTCTATGGGTTTGCCATATATCCGATCAGTGCAAAATATTTCATTCTTTGACCTTAAATCTACTGAATCAACTGTTTCATGAAGAACTGACACACCATCAACATAAAGAGTATAACTGCCACTGTCTAACTGGACAACTTGTTTTTTAAAATGTTCCTTTTTAGTAAAAGAATGTGGGCCTTTTGATTTACAAAATCTTTTGAAGTGATTCCATTTATTACATTTGTGGCATTGCTGACAAAAAGCTAAACACTTTTCCCTTTTAGATTCATGACTTCCACCACAATTACGACAGTTGGCAATGAAACTTGGTTGGGGCCTATCCTTTGAGTTTGGTGACTCACTCATGCTTCATTGAGACTGTGCGAACTCTGGAATTTGCTAGAAAGTTGTGGGGTTTACCAGTGAGTGCTGCAGGGGTTACAGCTGCTATTATGTGCTTGAGCTTGTTTCTTTTAACCATACTATCAACATGAGCTTTATCACTGTGCCTTCTAGAGCTGCTCTAATTTATAAGCATATTTGTGTGCTTTTCTACTGCGGTGGTGGTGCTGCGGTAGCGTTGTCGCCTCACAGTTAGACGTTGCCCGTTCGATTCTCAGTTAGAGCGTCTTCTGTGTGGCGACATGTGTGAATGGGTGTTCCTTCGCTGAAGGTTGTGCGTTAGGCCTGGCAAGCCAGTATGTAAAAATCTACTGCCAATCATTAGCGGACTGGAGTTCCGCTGTGGTGACCCCTAACCAGGAAAAGCCGAAAGACACAAACATTTGTGTGCTTTTCTGTGAGCTCATATATCTGACAAATCTCAATGGCCTTATTCAAAGTTAAATCACTGTCACGAAGCAAAATCTTTCTCACAGCATCATCTTTCATACCACACACAAATCTGTCCTTTATCAACTAATCCCTCCAGTCACTAAATCTGCAAGTTTTAGCCTCATTTGTCAGGTCAGTTATATATGCTGCAAATGTTTCACCAGGCTTTTGATTCCTTGTATAAAATAAGAGCCTTAACATAGTAACATTTGTCTGGGGTTACACATTTCTCCAAATTTATGTTTTAAGCACTCTGGGTCCTCCCTTGACTCATCCGATACAGCAATATGATGGTTTCCCCCTCTCCAGCATAGACAGCAGGTGCATACACAAATGAACCCTCCCTTTCTATGGCTTCTGACCCAGCTAAATTATTATTATTAGTTGATAGAATAACTGGTTGAAGAGATAGTGAGAAGACTGTTTGGCATTTGTGTGGTCATCTTTATCAGAAAATGTGACCTGTATGAAAATGTCATATTGTTGCTCAAACACTCTCCAGTTCTCAGCAATATTACTGTCAAACACAAGTGCACTGGGTTTCCGAGATCCATCTGCCATGCCCACAAAGTATACACAAATACACTGAAAATATGTCCCTTGTAATTTTGTACAAACAAACTGTTCTGTGAGCTTGTAACAACATTCAAATGCACAATAAACTCTTCAAAATACTTTATAGGTTCATAGGTTCATAGGTAGGTACTAGGCTATTGGCCCAAGGGCCTATGTAAGCCTAGCCAACAAGGTTTCCTGGCTTACACCACCCAAGAAAGATATTTTCCTGTGCCACTGTCAAGCAGAGACACAGAAGTGATCCCCGGGGTGTATTTCCTATTTCCCATCCACTCATCAAGATTTTTCTTGAAGAGTGCTAATGAAGAACTTTGCTTGACATAGATGGGTAGCCTGTTCCAGAGTATGGGAAGTCTCTGGGACAGGAATCTATCCCTCCAGCATGTCCTGTTTATTGTGGTGACAAAGTTTAGGTCCCTAGAGCATGTAGCTTGGAGGGAGTGGGATTTCTTTAGGTGTAGCATGTCCAACAGCTCTGGGTTTGACATAGCTTTATATGTTAGGCAGAAATCACCTCAGAGTAGGTGATATGCTACGGAGTAAAGCTAGAGTTTTCTGAGGCGGTCAGTGTAGGGCATTTGTTTGAGGCCAGTAATCCTCTTTGTGAGGTACTTCTGTGGTCTTTCCAGCTGCTGCAGATGTCTTGTGAGGTACATTTCAAAAGGGGAGTTGTACTCTATAATGGGTCTAATGATAGTCAAGTAGAGGGGAACAATGACCTCTTTTTTCCTGGATGAGAACCCTTTTATGATGAGGTGTGCCATACAGAAGGACTTCTGACTACTGTGGTGATGTGATTATCAAAGGAGAGACTACTGTCCACCTGGGTCTCAAGGTCTCTTATCACACATTCGGTGTTAAGTAGATTGCTGCCTGTGTGGTAGTTCGTGGGTACAGAGTTTTTACCAAAGGGGATGACACTGCACTTTTTGGCATTGAGCTTGAGGCCATGGCTCTGACACCAGGCATCTGTCTCAGCGATTTGTGAACTCTGTAATGGCTGTATTCTGCAAAATATTCCTTGTAATGGCTGTATTTTCGGGAAATAACTTTACTGTAACATGCACAAACATGCAAACACTTTATGCACTTCTGTTAACTTGAATATCTTTGCTTAACACAAAAATACATGCTTTGGGAAAATGCAGTCTTTTCCCTTTATTTTTATTCATTTTATGCAATTTGAGCTTTATTTCAAACATTTTCAGTAGTAATTCAAATATTTTTATCAATATTGTACATATCGGTTTATGGAAATATTATGTAGAACGCTCTATATGCCTTGTTTCATATTTTATGGAAAAGAAATAGTGCTGAGCAAGTTTTAATATCCGAAATTCATTTCTGACCTGTTTTGTGAAGTTTTGCACATTTTAGGAATGATCCAGTCGTCTCTAGTTTTATGGCCTCTGGATATGCTGGTTCTGACTCCATGCCCTTTATATATCCCACTTCTGGCACCATGTCGCTCATTCGTCTCTGGCACATATAAGAAGACGGCTTAGAGTTTCATTTAGATGCTTTAATACATAGAAACACATCAGGATGAATAGCAACATCTTTAAATACGAACAAACTAGTCAACAGAGTAGACATACGTACATGCATACATACCTACATCTCAACAGCAAACTACAACGCCTTGGATAGCTTCTTAAAGGTACATACACACATATTGATCTACAGTCAACTCAATTGCTACAAGAATAAGGTTTTATTTTGGCAAAAAGGGTGAAGCTCTTTGCTTTGGACTGGCTGTGGGTATAGTTTGCCTGACAAAAGCTTATGTTTCTACAAAAAAAATGTTCCACGTTGGGCATTTGAAAAGGTAGCAACAATATAAATGATTTATATTAGGCAAATAACCCTCATCCACGTCTTTGTTTAAAGTAACAGCAATCTAACTGCTATTGAATTGGCAGTAACTTACTTCTATTATTATAATGTATTAAATGAGCAATATCTAACTAACGACTGCTTTGTGTGGTTTAATTCCCCCACCCCCTCCACTCCCAACAATTTTTTTTTTCATGATACATATTAAGAGTTAATATATACATAGAATAACAAGTGTGTGAGAGTGGAGGCATGGCATGCATTTGCACAGAACAGCCAGCTAATCTCCATGAATTAATTTACCAAAAGTTACACTTAACCCCAATTTGTCATTTTAGGAGCGTGTTCTTACATGTGAAAGATTTAATGATTAATTGTTCTGAATTCAAGGCTAATTTGTTAAATCAGTTACTGCTGTTCTATGCAGAGATGAAGTTGAATTTGATGCTGTGTTTTGAGATGGACTTTCTGGTCCTTCATCTCTAATTATAAAATCCTTCAGTGGCACATGCCTCCTACTCTTTCTGAGAAAAGTGCAATGTTTAAACTCCAAGTGACACTTGGTGTTGGGGGCAGGGTAACGAGATGTGCAGCTTCACCCAGATCTTAGGCACTTACATACTTCTCTAACATCTGTACCTACGGACATCCTAGGGACATGGACAGGATAACATTGGTGACATAGGTAATACCCTTAGGTAATTTTTTTAAGGCCACCTGTGCAATTGGCTTCGTTCCAAGTCGGACTTTCCTGGTTAACAAATGTTAAATAAAAAATAAATTAAATTTTGGACATCCTAGGGACATGGACACAATAATATTGGTGACATAGGCAGTACCCTTAGTTAATTTTTTAGGGCCACCTGTACATTTTGGACATTCTAGGGACATGGACGTGATAATATTGGTGACATAGGTAGTACCCTTAGATAAAAAGGCCACCTGTGCTTTTTGCTGAGTCTGGAGCCTCCCTATTATTTAAAAAAGTGTCTGTTGTCAGCTGATAAATTGTCTTTGAAAGTAGTTTTGCTTATTGACCTCTGTCACTGTGTAAATATTACTGGTGGTCAGGATGGGGGTCCGCATTTGGAATTTGCAGGTCATTAGCACTGAGGTACAGTTTTCATTGATGGTGCTAAATGAAATAGTTTGTGAAAATTAGCAGGTATTTTACAACAGTTGGAAAGAGGTAAAAGCTGAGTACTTGTTATACTCTTAGTAAGAGAAGCACTCCAGGTCAAGAATGACATCAGCTGGTTAGGAAAAGAAATACATCAGTGCAGATAAATATCCACAGCGTGCACTTCATCTGTCCCTGATTTTGCAGCACGTCTGTGTCCTTACCTAATATTTTATCCCTGACCCTCGTAATTATTTTTTTTCTGTGAAATCAGTGAGGATTAGGGTAAGTCAGTAATGCCAGATGTTAAAATGCCATACTTACTGTACTGAAAATGCAAGCTGGTGCAAAACCTGATGTTCTATTAACATTTTAAGTGCATTACAGTAATATTTAAAAACATGTCCCTGATTTTGGATCATTGCCCCCATTATTTTTGTATTTGTCAAACAGTCAGAAAGCTGGCTACTTTGAAAGTACTTTTGATTTACACAATTTCCTTTATTGGCAATGAATATTAATACTGCAATATTAGCTAAAATGACAAGAATGTGTTCTTAGTAGGGCATGATTTCATTTGGGAAATATAACATCTAACATTGCATTTTCGTGAATTGTAATTTATGGAGTAGTTTCTATTATCACTGCCTTGAATATTTTGATTATCTTTGTTCACCTCTTATGACATTTTGCCTTTCTGAGGGATCAGCTACAGAGGCCACCTGTAGATGTCTGTCCTTCAGTTGCTCTCAAGAGTTGCTGTATATATGTATATTGAATAGCTACGTCCATTTCTTGTTATATTTAGCCCATTGCTTTCTGGGATTGACTGTTGAATATGAGCATGACTTAAATTTTCGAGTTCAATCCCAAATTTTCCACATTTTGTTATTGTGCCATTTATCTCTCTTTTGCTTATCTAAAAGATGCTACATTGGAAAATGCCTTGAGACACTCAGAACAAAATGCTATTGCTCAGAAAATGTAGGGGGAAAATGGAGCAGCTTACTGGATAAGAGAATGGAATATGGAAAAACAGAGAGTTTTAAAGAAGTGCAAGAACAGGTGGACTAAAAGTGCAAATGAAGTTGGAAGAACAGCAACAGTGGGCTACATTCAGCACTTGATAAACCAGATGGGCTTCTTCTGCTGGCGTAACTGTATTTTTGTTGATGTACTTATGTTTGTAGATTCCTAAGTGTACACTAGGCTAATGACCACTAGGGCCCTCATAAGCCTAGCTGTGTAACCCAAATATGACCCACACATTTGATTTATATAATTGGTTATTAATTGACTGTCTCTGTTCATCAAAAACATAGGCACCAGACCAGGGCTGAGTTTTCCGATTACCCATCCAGTGGTCCAAGTTGTAGTTAAATAGGGATAGGGAGGAACTCTGCTTCACATAGATGGGGAGCCTGTTCCAGGGAATGGGAATGTTCTAAAAAACATATCTGTCTCTCCAACGTGTCCTATTTATGTTGCAAGTAAAATTTAGGTCTTTTAGTCTAGTAGTTCTGATTTGTTTTGTGGATGTGCAGAACAGGATCCAGGGATTCTTTGCATGCCAGGTAAGGATCACCTCACAGAAGACTGTATGATGTTGAGTAAAGAGACAGGGCATTGAGGCAATCAGCATAGGACATTGTGTTTACTCCACATGTTCGTTTTGCAAGAAATCTTTGTGGATGTTCCAGTTGCTGCATGTTTCTGGTCAGATACATAATGAAGTGGGCATTATACTGTATGATGGTTCTGATGAGGGCTGAGTACATTAGTATGATGACCTCTCTGGCCCTAGATGCCAAACCCTTGATTATAAGTTAAAGAACACTGAGGGATTTTCTTATTACCTTGGACAAATGTTGATCAAAGGCTAGGTTACAGGCTAGGTTACAATCTACAAGAGTTCCCAGGTCCCTGACTAGTGAATCAACTGTTAAGGGTGTTTTATTGATGATGTAGTTACCTGGGGTGGCAGATTTCCCAAAAGGTACTATAATGCATTTCTTGATATTGAGCTTTATGCCATGGCTTTGGCACCAAGTGCAGTCATCTGCAAACTTTGTTAGCCAGAGACCTTTTACATTAGCTTTGACATCCAAGAAGTAGCTGCCAAAGAGGAGTGGGCCTAGTACAGAGTCCTGGGGGACTCCACTGGTAACTGGTCTCTTTATGGAAGTGGTCTCACAGATTCTAACCTCCTGGGTCCTATCAGTGAGCCAGCTAGCTATCCAGCATGCTATAAAGGAGTTTATACCTAGTTCTTTAAATTTGCTGACAATGCCCAAGATGGGTATTGTATCAAATGCTTTAGCCAGATATAGGTAGGCAATATACACTGTTTCCCCCCAACCCATTGTCTTGGCGACCTTTTTAAAGAAGTCCACCAGATTCAGTAAGCATGACCTTCCTTTGACAAAGCCAAAATGGGATGGATGCACTCTCTGGAGGTTTCCTATACTCTTGTTGATAATTTTCATGTAAATTCTTTCCATGGATTTGCAAGTAAGACTAGTCAGACTAATGGGTCTGTAGTTTCTGGGATCTATTGAAGGTCCTCCCTTATGAAAGAGGATGACAGTTTCAGTCCTCCATTCAAATGGCACAAAGCCTTTTTTAAGATTATAGTTAAATAATGACACCAAGGGTCCTGATAAGTCATATTTTAGGCTGTTCAGAAGGCATCCAGGGATGTTATTGGGGCCCATTGAGGCCATGTTCTTGGCTTTAATGAGTGCAGCCAGTATGTGTTGCCTAGTTACAGTTGGAGGGGTTATGTATGAGGGTATTTTTTGGGGGGAGTAGTTGGGGTGAGGGGGTAAAGTTGGAACTTAATTTGTCCGCTAACAGGTTTGCTATATCACCAGGCTTGATGAATGTGGCACCATTAACCAGCAGATCAGCACATTGCTGTGTACTGCCCTTGAGGTTTCTGACATAACTGTAGAAGGCCTTAGTTATCTTTCACCTGGGAGGCTATCTTAACCTTAAAGTTGGTTTTGCTTGACCTAATTAGCCCTTTTATTATTTAGTTTGATTAGAGTGTTTTTTATGTTTATAGGAATTACCTTTCCTGACTTTTGCCATAATTGTTTCCTTTTGTTGTATATCTTGTTTAATTTGGGATGCCACCAGGGTGGTTTGTTTCTGGGGCTAGTGGTGGGCTTACTTCTGTTAGGTGCAGCCACCTCTATGCAGCCATTGACGTGGCTGTACAGAGTTTCTGTGTGTTAACTACCTTGAATAGTTATGTCCAAGCTGCCCTCTCATTCAGGATATATGGTCATGCATACTTATTCATTTCCTGTGGTGTTTTGTGCAGGACTTGCAGTGTTTTTGTTGGACTCTCTTGGACTTTATCCATTCTTTTCAATCCTTTGAGTGGCAGAGGTCTTTCAGATGTGACCACTCCAGCTGGCGTGTCATCGTGGACCGGTATGACACTGATCCTCTTCTTGTTACTTTTTGCCCTTTCACACCAGCACCGTTAAGCCTTTACTTCACTCCTCTGACTTACCCCCCACTGGACAGCTGTATTCACACCAGCACCGTTAAGCCTTTACTTCACTCCTCTGACTCACCCCCCCCCCCAGCCAGCTGTAGTCACACTACTGGCTGGGTCAATATTCACAATGAGGAAAGACATCACTCATGGAGGGGGGGGGAGGGTCATATTTTTATTATTCTGTCCCCTCATTCGCAACACTGTGCTGACTTTCCAAAACATCAAAGTGGTCAAACCTGTGGATTATCTGCTGGTGTGTGTCCCTACTGCAGCAGGTTTGTAACTCTCAGACTATACCACTGTAGGTAGCACTTGATGAAAACATGTCCCTGTCCTGATGGATGAGCCAATAAAATTGCCACTCCTTCCTACCCTTCAGCCATCTTCACAGGAAAAAATGAGTCTTGGTTACCTAGATTGCAGTCAGGGCTCCATGTCTCCATATCATGCAACTGGCTATTAGTATGTGTTTGGTTTACTATTCTGTTTTCATCCTCATTTAAAACTCTTCTCTCTCTTGTTATCCACCACCTTCATTTCTGTTTTTCTTCTCCACCTTCCTACTGTTTTACTTCAGTAGTAACTATTTCTAAGGTTTCTCCAGATCTCTTCTTCCTTTGCTTCCAGTACTAGTTTATTCATCCAATACTGCATGAATTTCTTACTCTTACCTCATCCCACCCAAATCTTAAGCTTGTTTCCTGTTTTCTTAGGTGTATCTTACCTTACCCTATGAACATTAAGCTTTTTGTTTCCTTAGGTGAATCTCTGCTTAGTTTTCAGTACCTGCAGTTTATCATTTGTTCTCCTTTACACTTCCAATAGACCTTAAGATGTATATCACGTTAATACATTTTCTATATTGTGCGGTCAAGTATTATTTAATTTTCTAGAGGGATTCTAAGTTGTTAACCAATATGCCAGAGCTGTGGTTTTGATAGCACTAAGTCCCATTTCAGGTTTTCATTATTTTCAGTATGTTTCAGTTTTCCCCCTTCTTCCTGGATGTTTTCTAGTTATTTTATTTCTTCTAGTGTTGTACAGGTTCAGCAAACCTACACTTTGTCTTTTCACCAACATGGCTAGCAAAACTGAAGAGGAAATGGAATCTCAAGTTGCAAAGACTAAATCTTCTTAAATGTCAACACCAGCAAAAACGCACTAACCCTAAAAGGTATAAAACTTCTAAAAAGGATGGACACTAGGGAGGGAACTTTGTGAGCATGTGACTGGGCAGTACCTGCAAATGGTCAGTTTAGATCAGTGTAATATGGTGGGTCCTCGTGACATCTCCAAAATTACAAATGTCTGAATCCAAAATTATCGAGACCAGAAGTCCGAGACACCACTTATAGGTTCATAGGTTGGTACTAGGCTATCGGCAGTAGGACTTGTACAAGCCTAGCCATAACAATTCCCTGGCTATTTCTTCCCACAATATTTACTTCACTAGACCCCTGTCTAGCAGGCTGACTGACGTGATCCCTGGGGTAAATTTCCTCTCTCCCATCCATTTGTTTGAAGAGGGCCAATGAAAGATCAGTATGCCGAAACACACACCACCGAAACAGGTAACACGATGCATCTGTAGGTTTACATGGACAGTGCAGTACAGTGATGATCTGGAAATATATCCTTTCCATCACTGTAGTGCGATCTCAGAGTTGGTATATATAATTAGCAGGGGATGTGGGGATGCAGGGGGACTTGCCCCCCTGCAAAATGTTTTAGGGTATGTTGTACTGTTGGTGTTTTGTGTACTATGTTGTTTCGGTGGTGTGTGTTTCGGCATACTGATCTTGTGGTGTTTCAGACTTCTGGTCTCGGTAATTTGGGATTCAGACATCCTTAATTTTGGTAATGTCACTATGATCCACTATGGTAATATCCAGGTAAACCAGTGTAAAATTAAATAAATAACAACATGCTTTTCTTGAATGTTTGGTCAGAACAATTAGAAGAGACATAAAAACACATTTTTTGGTTCATTTTAATCAGAATCTCATTTTAATATTAAAAAAATTACCATTTACTGCAGGCTGAGCTTGGAGCTCTTATTCTTTTATGGCATTATTCTATCAGAGGTGCTCTTGTAGGTTAATTTATTATTTTTAATATGTGTATTAGTCAACATCCCTCTAATGGAAAGTGTAAGCTCTGGCTTTGCATTCTACTCTCATTTATCCAACCTGTTTTTATTGTCCTTATTCCTGCAAGTCAAAATGTAAACGTCCTGCTCACATGTTTTTTGTTTAACACATCCCTCTAAATTTACCCCATAACTAAGGTGGTGTGCTGTGTCTCATCCCTACTCCGACTGCACCTTCAGGTTTATGCAGGTATATATTTGTTCACTTTCTTTGTTCCTTTGGACACGGAATCTTATATAACTTCTGGTGCAAAATTACGCTTTTCCGTACTTTTATCCTACTGTAAAGGACCATGTTGGAATTCTGCACTTATAAGCAAATTCTTTATTTGCAGTAAGGCTAAATATTAAATCAGATTATTGTCTACATTTTATGTCTTAGTGAAGTTTTCACTCTTATGGTGTTTTAGGACCTGCTTTGCAGTCATACTCTGAGATGGAATTACAACATTAGTTGGATAGCTGGCCACCTTATTGTGTCTCACCCCCTCCCTAATACACCTGCGTGCTCATCCAGCTTTCCTTCAGATTATTATAACTGATGTTAATGTATTTCCATATCATCTCAGTTTGTTGTATGCGTTCTACACTGTTTACTTATCGGTATAAAGTTATAGCTTTTCTTTGCTTTTGTCTCAGTACACAGGATGGGTTGCATCACAACTCTCTGAAGCAGTACCATTGACCCTTCACCACTGATCCTATGGACTGAGTGCTAACATGGGTCCTACACTGGACAAGTCCGTTACTGCTCATTTCATGGGTTCACAAATGCAGGAATCAAGTGCTAACATGAGTCCAGCAGGTGGAGTAACCCTGTTATCACTTATTCCATACATGCAACATGAGCAAGACTGATTCTTTTCTTCTGTTGACTCTATGACTGGGCAACTTATTGAAAAAATATATCCCTACAGAGCTAGGCTGAAAGTTGTATTTATAAACCGTTTTTTTTTGGGGTGGGGAGGGACTAGTGGTAAATTTCAAACCAACACTGTCCACTTTACTGTGTGTTCTTTCTTACCCCCTCCATGCACCTGCTGGTTCTTGCAGGTCAGTCTTTTTTTTTTTTTTTGTTCAAGTAATTTTATTAATTTTTTCAAGCAAAATAATAATAAACTTTTACATTTCAAGCAAGAATAAATTATAATGAACTATTTACAAATGGCCTCAAACCTCTTGCAGGTCAGTCTGACTGCTGTTGGTATGTTTCAACCTGAGATCATTTTTCAGCTCTGGACTCTAATTTCATTTTCTGTTATAAGACTTCAGTGCTTTTCTGTCACCATGCCAGACCATGCTGAAAGTCTGCCTTTATAAGCAAGTTCTATCTTAGGTACAGAGATAATTTTCAAACAAAATTAAAGACCACATTGTTTGCTTAGGTGTCCATTACTAAAATATTATGATGTTTACTTTGCATGTATATTCTGGGTTAAAGATGGAAACTTCAACTGTCTGGCTAGTTGTATGCTAAAAGATTTGTTTGCAGCTAATGTTTATGTTATTATTACTATATGTTAGTGCTTGTGCATATGTCTAAGAATTCATTCTCTCAGTTTACTGTATCTTTGAATTTTAGGTCTAGTTGTTTATATTTTTCAACTCATTTTAATACCTTATTTTATTATTCCACACTGTCTGATCTTAAAGGGGAAATACACAATCACCATCTCTTCAATTGGGATGATTATAAGGAGGTTGACCTAATGGTTAAGGTGTTTGCCTTGCAAACACAAGATGCAGGGTTTGAATCTCACAAGGGATAATTGGCTAGGCTTAAAATGTCTCACAAGGGCAGTTAGCCTGGTACTAATCTATGAACCTATTAATGTTCTCTTAGGTAGATCATTCATCTTATAGTTCTTTATTCATACTTGATCTTAGCATTACCATCTACTATTATGCTTTAGATTTTCAGTAAACTTTATTTTTTAATTTTTTTGTTTATGTGATCAGAGCAGGCATATTGATTTAGCTTAAAAACAAATGTTGACACAAACACCAAGTCTCCAACACATAGAAACACAAATTTATTGTGAATACAAGTATAGGAAGCACAAATAAAAATTTGTATTTCTACGTGTTGGAGACTTGGTGTTTGTGTCACCATTTTTTATTTGTGCTTCCTGTACTTGTATTCACAATAAATTTGTGTTTCTATGTGTTGGGGACTTGGTGTTTGTGTCAACGTTTGTTTTTAAGTTTACGTTTGGATTTGTCTTTGGATTACCGATATTGATTTAGTTTGGTGCCTTTTATGGAGTATAATCAAGCATGGATAATTTTAGAGCTGTGTTCATAGTAAGCTGTGGCTTTATTCATTCTGTTTTGAACCTCATCTGGGCTTAGAAGATATGGATTATGCTTATGGTGAGCTCATGGCAGGTTTAATTTTATTGCAGTATATTTGAGTTTATTCTTTGTTGGCCCACCAGGGTGATCCTATGTCACATACTTTTATTCATGCAATTTCCTAGCATGGGTATTGCACATTTTAACTCCTTAAAGTAATTGAGTTGAACCAAGTGCATTGTAATTTCACATTTCTTGGTAGTCTTTATGACTGTGTGAATGGGAGGATCCATGCATATGGAGAGGACATGCAGCACCCCTCTGGTGATGTGGATGCACATGGCAGCCACTGAAGCAGGGTTAAAGCCAAAACAAATGTCAGGATGTTAATGAGAGATAAAACTCTGCCATGGCTGCTTATGTGATGCCTCCTGAGTCCAAAAATATCCTGGAGGAGGGGGGGGGTAGGCTGGGCTAATATGGGAAGGCTGAAGGTTATCAGGTAAAATGGGAAAAAGCACATAGGAAAAAAAACTATTTTCACACTTGCCCTGACAGCAATATATCTTAAATTTTAGATTGGACTTTATAAGGATAATGCATTATTGTTTATGGCACTACCTGCTTTAGTAAAGTTTTATGTATCAATTCAGTGCACTAATCTGCAATATTTTTCCAGAAGAAAAATGTCCTCCACTATAACCAAGTATTTAGTATTTAGTATTTAGTTTAGAATGTATCCTATCTGTTAGTTAATATGTATGTCAAAGTCTCTTCTATGGAAATTGTATGTCAAAAGTCTGTCCTTAAAACTATGTTTTGTAAAAAATTGTTCTCTTGGAGCTTTTCTCCCTGGGACTCCACTGAAAATGGACTTGCAATCCAATTGGACTCTCCCGGTCAACAAATGTAAAATAAATAAATAAATAAAAAATTTAAAAGCATACATGTTTTTGTCTCTCATGTTCCAAGAAAAAAAATTCACAACTGGATCCAATTTTTATATTGTTTTATGTATTTGAGAGAATTTGGATAAGTTTTTGAATTCTCAGTCAAGTAGTGTAAGTTTTCTTTGCACATTTTGTCTACCTTATGGACAAGATGATTCATTTTTGGTTTGTATTTTGTTTTTGTTACAGTCTGACAAATAAGTCTGACAAAATAAGTTCTATTTGTTTTTTTCCCCTAAATTATTACTGTTCTTCACTTCTTCTGCATTTCATTGAGTTACAGTTCGGCAAAGGTCCAGTAGGGCAAAAACAGCTAATCAAACTTTCAACTGGACAAGACTTAAAAAAAAAAAAAAAAGTAATTTTTGCTGGAGGCAAGGTCCTCTGAACCTCCTATGCTGAGAGAAAGCTAACCCCCTCCACACAGTATGAACTTACCCATCCCAACTCCAAATGACAAACTTTTACAAAAAAGGAAATCACTGTCTGTGCCCACAAACAACTGCAGTGGCACTCATTTTTTTTTGCAGAAAACAGTCTCTATGGAGTTGAACTCAACCCAGTATAACCTCAGCAATTTTGCACTGACTGAAGTGTAGGGAAGCCTGATTCATCACTATATCTACTGAATATTTGAATATACCACTGACTTGTTTTTAAACATTCATTCACAAGTTTGCCATGTCTGTATACTCTGTATGCCATAATCTGTATGTTAGTTCTAGCATTTTATCATTTTTCACAGTATGCTAAACATGCTCCAATAACTTGGAATATATTTTGTATACAGTTATATGCATTACACAGTAGATTATTCATGTAGATTTTGCTGTAGTTTTATATCTTAATGTTTCTGCTATGTGCTGACCAAATACACCTCTGTCTGGACTTGTGATTTTGTAGCTTTTTTCTCAGGACCTTTAGTGAACATGGGATATGCGTAGTTAGATTTTCCTGATCATGAAAAAAAAGCAAAAAACAAGTTAAGTAAGATCATTCAGGAGGGATAATATTATCTTCATTTTATTAATAGTGCTTTTTCATTTGCAGTAACATATCTGTTCACCCTTTTTATGTCCTTCTTTCACTATGTGCTTACTTTAAGGCCATTCAAAATGTGATTTTTCTACTGCTTTGCATTTCTGTTGCCATTAGCCCCTTTTTCCATTGTATGATGCTTCTTTTGTTCTTTTATGACTTTTATTTTGTAATCTATCTAGCCTTTGTTGAATGGGTTATTCTCACTATGTTAGTGGCCTCTTTTCAGGAGAGACCCAAGGTGGCATTTATAGTACTAGAGGATATCAGGGCACACTTCCATAGGGTTGTTTAAGTCTACCTGAGCTATGACCAGCTCAAGCATATGGGGCCTTGGTTTAGCATCTCATCCAAAGGATGACACACTCAGGACTGCAGCACCCACATTATACTGCATTGAGGTGTTATCAATCCATCTACCTAGTACAGGAATAGAACCCACAGCCTTCTGCACTAAAGGTGCATGTGCTACCTGTTGTGCCACGGACATTGCTCTTTGTTAACTGGGGCTATCCATCTGGTTATGACCCAAGTTCAGTAAAAGTCTGCAAAGAAAAGCTTTACAATTAACAAAGAGCAATGATGAATCAAAACATGAATGAAAGTTTCACCATTTAGTAATGATTACAAACTACTTAAATTATCCTAAAGCAATTATAGTACTTGTCGAAGCATACAGAATAATTGACTGTCTTGATGTCCTGATACTGTAAAGCATAACTAAAGAGACAGATACAATATGCCATACTTGTTTGTAATAAATCTACATTAGTATTATTTTGACCAAGCCTTCATCTGTTTTAAATGACATTATCTTTCACAATACCATGCACAACTATATTGTTGGACATACCAACACAAAATCTACTCATTATCAAGTGCATGCCAGGGTAGCCCTACAGAATTTTGATTTTGTTTCATTTATTTACAAGGTACACCCACTCAACAAAAGTGTTCATTTTCAGGGGCAGTCTTAGACAACTGTCCAGTTAATTAACTTGCTCAAAATTATAGAGTGAGCAAATGGAACTTCAGGGAAGTAAATCATTAGGGAGAAGAGCTACAAAGTATTACAACACATTTTAAAACAATAATTTTACAGTATTTAAAAAGAATACAAAAAAACAACTGCAGTGTAAATATTTTATTTATTTTATTTTGACATTTGTTGACTGGGTTAGTCCAACTGGGCAGAAGCCCCTTTTCAACAGAGACCAGGGGAGACAAGCTCCAGTAGCAATTGAAAGGTTACAATATTAAAAGTTACACATTTAAAAGTTATAGAAATAAAAGTTATGAATTTTTACAAAAGACAAGTTACAAATGTATACACAATGAGCATAAGACACTGCAATTCAGTTCATTTTGCAAAGAGAATCTGTGCATACAGGATGTTATTAAAAAAAACAGCAGCACATATAGGATACTATATGACAAAACAGCAGCACGTATAGGATACTATGTGACAAAACAGCAGCACATATAGGATAATATGTGACAAATATAGGATACTATGTGACAAAACAGCAGCACATATAGGATACTATGTGACAAAACAGCAGCATGTATAGGATACTATGTGACAAAACAGCAGCACATATAGGATACTATGTGACAAAACAGCAGCACGTATAGGATACTATGTGACAAAACAGCAGCACGTATAGGATACTATGTGACCAAACAGCAGCATGTATAGGATACTATGTGACAAAACAGCAGCACATATAGGATACTATGTGACAAAACAGCAGCACGTATAGGATACTATGTGACAAAACAGCAGCACATATAGGATACTATGTGACAAAACAGCAGCACGTATAGGATACTATGTGACAGCAGCACATATAGGATAATATGTGACAAAACAGCAGTATAGGATACTATGTGACAAAACAGCATTATAGGATACTATGTGACAAAACAGCAGCACATATAGGATACTATGTGACAAAACAGCAGCACGTATAGGATACTATGTGACAAAACAGCAGCACATATAGGATAATATGTGACAAAACAGCAGCACGTATAGGATACTATGTGACAAAACAGCAGCACGTATAGGATACTATGTGACAAAACAGCAGCACATACAGGATACTATGTGACAAAACAGCAGCACGTATAGGATACTATGTGACGTGACTTTGAGGTAGAAGTTTATATAGTAGCATTTAGTAAATGGTTAGAAGGGCATATGATTAAGATAACTAGGGGCAAGTGCAGCTTTAGTTGTGTTGGTGAGATAATTTTTGACTCTGTAAAGCATCCCTAGGTTTTGGTGAGTTTTTCTTAAGCATTTTTGTATATGCAGGTTGGATTTAAGATTATCATCCACTATCATCCCTAATAATTTGCTATGAGAAGTGACTTCAATTGTTGTATTATGGAGAGAGGACTTTAATTTTTTTTTCATGGGCGAGAGATTTTGTGAAAAAAGTAGTAGTTTGCTTTTTTAGGGTTGAGCATGAGTTGTGAGTTACAAAGCCATGTTTCAGTTGCTGTTAAAGCTTCCTGAGTAGTTTTTGGAGGTGTACCATGTTGTCAGATGTGCAAATGAGTGAGGAACCATATGCATACCATGTTAAGGAGGCCTGTTGTGTGGACGTGGGGAGTGTTGGTGAGAATATTAAAGAGGAGGGAACCAAGGATAGAGCCTTGTGGTACACTGGTGGTGACTAAGAGACATGTAGAGAGGTTGGAGTGTCATTTTACTGAGTAATACCTGTTGGACAGGTAGATTTTGAACCATGGAAGAGTGGGCTGAGAGAGGTCTAATAAGGACATTTGAAGTAGAAGTTTGCTGTATTGTATATACTTAAAAAATATACTATTTATCTTCTTATTAAACATATTTCACTTGGGTGGGCTTATCTTCTTATGAGACATACTTCATTTGCATGGGAGAGCAATCACTTTTCTTCTTTGTGCAGTGTTACCGCTAGGTATTTTCTTATATTAGCTTTAAAATAAAATAGGGAAGTTTTACATACAGATGGGTATGGCTAAAGCGGTTCATATATTAGTACTATGATAACTGTCTTTGTGGGCCACTTTAAGCCTAGCCAATTACCCTATGTGAGAATCAAACTCTGCACCTTTAGTCTGCAAGGTAAACACCTTAAGCATTATGCCAACCTCCCACCCTGTAGTTTCCCTTGTCCAAGCTTTCATCATCAGCCCCATTTTTCCCATTTTTTTCTACATGGGGTCAGGGTGTCATGTCACTTGTCACCACGCTATCTCTCCCTATTCAATACCACTCTCCTACCTTCTTTGACATTCATGCTTGACTTTCACAGGCCTTCTCTCATACAATCTATCCACCTGTTTGCTGGATGCCCTCGTTCCCTCTTGCCTTCTTCTTGTCTGTCCCAAATCTTTTTTTACCAGATTGCCTTCTGCTTTCCTGTACAAGTGGCCAAACCACCTTAATCTGTTCTCTTTGACCTTTTCTGCAGTTAGAGCTACTTTGGCTTCTGCTGTTATGTCCTCATTTCTTTGTTTGCCCCACAGTGTGCATCCTATCACCCAACTGAGACACTTCATCTCCATGACCTTTTGCTTCCTCAACTACCGTGCCTTCACTGCCCAGGTTTCTATACCATACAGTAGTACTAGTCACACCATTGTTTTGTACACCTTACTTTTCATATTCTTGTCATTCTTCTATCATACACTACCCCTGACACTCTGTGCCAGTTGTCTGTAGTCACTCTGATTCTAGCTTTGGCCTCCTGATTCAGATTTTTGTTCTCCTCAACCACTCTCAGATACTTGAAGCTGTTAACCTGTTCCAGTGTCTTCTCTTCTGTCTCAGTTCTCAGTTTCTTCTGATTTCCCAAATTTGCTGCCATTACCACTGTCTTATCTGTACTCAGTTTCATTCCACATGCTTTCAGTTGTGCATCATATTCCCTCTCTCTTTTGTTGAAGTTCTTGCTCAGAGTCTGCTTGTAATGCCACATCATCTACATACAGCAACTTTGTTGATCTGTCCCCTCTGACCACCTGTTTGCTAATGTAGTCCATCACCAGTATGAATAGTAGTGGGCTCAGAGATGAACCCCGATGCACACCCACTTCATAGGTTCATAAGTAGGTACTAGGCTATCAGCCCTGGGGCCTATACAAGCCCAGCCAAAAAGGTACCCTGGCTTTTGCCACCCAAGAAAATTATTTTCCTGTGCCACTGTCGAGCAGAGCCACAGATTTGATCCCTGGGGTGAATTTCCTATTTCCCATCCAATCATCAAGATTTTTCTTGAAGAGTGCTAATGAGGAGCTTTGTTTGATATAGATAGGTAGTTTATTCCAGAGTATGGGAAGTCTCTGGGACAGGAATCTATCCCTCTGGCATGTTCTGTTTATTGTGGTGACAAGGTTTAGGTCCCTAGAGTGTGTAGCTTGGAGGGATTGGGATTTCTTTAAGTGGAGGATGTCCAACAGCTCTGGGTTTGACATAGCTTTGTATGTTAGGCAGAGAGCACCTCTGAGTAGGCGATATGCGATGGAGTAAAACTGGAGTTTTTTGAGACGGTCTGCGTAGGGCATCTGTTTGAGGCTGGTAATCCTCTTTGTGAGGTATTTCTGTGGCCTTTCCAGTTGTTGTAGATGTCTTGTGAGGTACATACCAAAAGGGGCATTGTACTCTATAATGGGTCTAATGAGTGATGAGTAGAGGGGAACAATGACCTCTTTTTTTCTGGATGAAAAACCTTTTGTGATGAGGTGTGCCACGTAGAAGGATTTCCTGACTACTGTGGCAATGTGATTATCAAAGGAGAGACTACTGTCCACCTGTGTCCCAAGGTCTCTTATCGCACTTTTGGTGTTAAGTATACTACCGCCTATGTTGTAGTTCATGGGTACAGAGTTTTTACCAAAGGGGATGACAATGCACTTTTTGGCATTGAGCTTGAGGCCATGGCTTTGACATCAGGCATCTGTCTTAGTGAGACCCATTTGTAGGATGTCCACATCGTTAAGAGTTTCGATTATGGCTCCTAGTTTGCAGTCATCTGTGAACTTCGTTAGCCAAAGACCTTCTGTGTTAGCCTGTACTTCAGAGAAGTAGATACCAAACAGGAGAGGACCCAGGACTGAACCCTGTGGTACTCCACTTGTCACTGGTCTGAAGTCGGATTTGGAGTCTGCTACTTTCACAGTGTGGGTTCTGCATGAGCCAGTTGGCAACCCATCTTGTGACATAGGGATTTATACTTAGTTTAGGGAGTTTCTCTATAATTCCAGAGTGGGGGATGGTGTTGAAAGCCTTGGCAAGATCTAGATAGGCTGTATGAACCACCTTACTCTTGTCTATGGCTTTGGTGACTGCTTCAAAGAAGTCTATCAGGTTTAGGAGACATGATCTGCCTTTTACGAACCTGAACGGGGTGGGGTCCAGAGTTTGGAGATTACCAATGTCTTTTATTATAAGTTCCATGATGATACGTTCCATGGCCTTGTAGACCAGGCTCATCAGGCTAATGGTGCGGTAGTTCCCGGAGTCTGTAGTGGCTCCCTCCTTGTGGAGTGGGATAACCGTCACTGTGCACCATTCAGCAGGCACGAAACCTGAGGTGAGGCTATGATTGAACATGGTACTTAAGTGGGGTGCCAGTTCGTTCTGTAGTTCATGTAGAACGCAGCCTGGGATGTTGTCTGGTCCCATGGATGCTGTGTTCTTGGCTTTGGAGAGTGTGGCTTTTACCTATGCAGCCATGATTACAGGAACTTTGCATTCTTCTGATATAGATATGGGCTCTTTAGGGGGTGAGAGGGAGATAACGTTAGCACTGAACCTATCTGCCAGGATGTTGGCACTATCAGTTGGGTCTGTATATTTAGTGCCATTGTGCTGTAACTCAGAGCAGATCTGAGTGTTGCCATTGAGATTCTTGACATAGCTATAGAATGCTTTGTGGTTGTCTTTAGAATCAGTGGCAATCTTGTTTTCGTAACTAGCTTTGGAGGATTTTATCAGGGATTGCAGCTTCTTACTGAGGCTGACCAGGGAGCTCCTCCACTCATGGGATTTTACTCTCTTTTGCAACAGTTCTTCCTTCTGTTGTACAGTTTGTTTATGGCAGGGGACCACCAGATTGGCTTCCTTTTTTTGGAGGATAGTGTCTTGGTTCTGTTTGGGATAGCATGATCCATGCACTCATGTAAGTGTTTTTAAAGTGCAATTGTGTAGGATTCAGTAGTCGTAACTGTATTGTCCATCTGCATGGGTGTCATGAAGTTCATCACTTCTGTCTTAAGAAGCATGAAGTTAGCTTTGGAGACATTTTTTAGCATGGTTTCTTTAATGGGGGGGGTGGGGTCAGGATTTGGATATCTCGGGTAATTAGCTAATGGTCGGATCGGACCAATGAGGCGTTGACTTCAGGTGTCGAACACCGGTCACTCATGTTGGTAATGACTAGATCTAGGATATTGTTGCCCCTGGTGGGGGTGCGAATTATTTGTTCCAGGGCATTGGAGTTTATAAATTCCAGAAAGCGTTGAGTAAAGCAGTTGGTACATGAGTAGTTTTCCCAGTTAATGGTGGGGTAGTTGAAATCACCCATTATTAGGGTGTTTGGTTGAACCCTAATATTTTCCAGTAAATCAAGAAAAGAGGAGTGGGAATCCTGGGGCATGGTGGGTGATCTGTAGCAAGCTACAATTTGGATTGCAGTTTTGCCCAGAGTTAGTTGCACTTGGATAACCTCAGCTGCATTATGCTGAGCAACTAGCCAGCAGGTGTGGATATCCTTATTGAATATGGACACACCTCCGCCTTTGGTGTTCTGGTCCAGGTTACATGCTGAAAAGTGTGGCATGAGTTATAGCCTGGTAGTGCAGGGGTGCTCTCTGGAGCCGTGAACCAGGTCTCAGTCACTGCACAGATATCGATGTTCTCCATTTTAAGGAGTGCCTTGAGTGAGTGTATTTTGAGATTTAGACTTCTAGCACTGAGTAGCATCACCCTCAGTTTTTGCTTGCCTGTTCTTGTTATGGTGGTGAATTTGTCATTTAAACCTTGCCTTAAAAAGGCACTATAGGGGTGGCAAGAACCTTAGCCAGTATCCGGAATCACAGGGGTGACAGGTGCAGGCCATCTCTGGCAAAGCATCGTGGTCTGTCGACCATGTCATCCCAGGCAGACAGATACTGGATCCCGTTAGAATGGCACCAGAAGCTAAGCCAATTGTTGAAGTCAATCATTTTGTCCTTGTACTGCGGCATCATTCTGGGTGATGGCAGAATGCTACTCAGGGCTAGGGTCATACCTGCCTGAGCTACAAGATCGGAGAGCTCTTCCATGTCTCTTTTCATGTAGTCCAGGGAGGTATGTCTCAGGTCGTTCACACCAACATGGACAATGACAGAGTCATATTTGTACTTGTTGTGGAGTGACCTGAGTGCGTGGGTTATGTGGCGGATCTTGGCACCTGACAGGCAGCTGACAGTAACCTTCTCCTTGTTTAGCCTGGTGAGTGGGACATCAGTGTGCCTTACTATAGAGTCTTCTATGACTAGTGTGTTGGGTACGTTGTTTTGCCTTATTGGCTGTGGTTGAGTGGCACATTGAGTCTGCGGGCTATGTGTCATTTGGGTTGTGTTGGGGGGGTGGAGGTTGCTTGCATTTCTGCTTTGGAGGTCTCTGTTGCTTGAGCAGATTATTACTGAGAGCCTCCGCAAATGTTTTTGTGTTTCTATGTGTGGATTTTGGTGGCGTAGATTTAGTGAGACTATGTGATGAGTGTGGTGTGGTACAAGTGTTTACCTTCTCCTCTTGACTGTCAAGTTCAGTCTTGATTGGAGAGAGCTTTACCTCCAGTTTGGCTAGATAAGTGCATCTCTCACAGGTTATAGTGCTGTGTAGTAGGAGGAGAGGGTTGTCTGTGTACATGAGGCAATTTCTACATTGCCCCAAGATGCCCAGATTCATCAGATAGACAGGAGAGAACACTGGGAGCTGACCCTTGGACATGCCTGAATAAAAAACTATTTTCCTCTAGACAAGTGAGGAAAGTGAGTACAAGAGCTGTTTTTCTCTAAGCAAGTGAGGAAAGTAAGTACAAAAACTGTTTTCCTTTAGGTAATGAGGAAGGTTGAGTGCTGTAGTAATTAGTAGGTTATTTAGTGCTTACAAGTTCTGAACAAGTGCTGATCACGAATAAGCAAATTCAAGTGCTAAAACTAAGAATCTGTATCTGGACTAAACTAGTTACAGGAAAGGGGGGAAATAAGTGCAAATGCGGGCTCTTAAATCAGAAAGTTGAGAGAGATGGGAAAACTGCCCTAACGGCCAAGAACTACAATTTCTGTGCCAGAACCACTCCTTATGTGGTAGATAGGTGACCTAGTGCTTACTACTCCCACTGATAAGCAGCCCTCCAACACAGAAAGCTTGGGGGTGGGGCTATGAGTACCCTCAGCAGCCATTTGTCCCCATGTCACCCTGCATCCTGATCGTATCTGCTGTAACATCATCTGAGCCTGCTGCTTTCTCTGGCTTCATTTCCGTTCGTGCTGTTCTTACTTCTTCTAGGGTGGGCTCCTCCTCTTCTCTCACTATAAGCTGTCTCTGTGGCAGTACATCTTCTGTGGGGTTTTCTTCATTCAGAAGCTGCTGGAAGATCTCCTTCCATCTGCCTTTGATGTCCTCTGGATGGGTGAGCAATTTGTTGCTGACATCCTTTAGGAATGGTGTCTGACTGTCTTCTTTATCTTCTGACTTTGCCTTGCAACCTGATAGTTTCTTTGTACCATCCACTGAGTCACTTTCCAGAAGCTGGTAGAGTCCCTCTGATGTGTAGTTCTTTGCTATTGCAACTCATCTCTTAGCCTCTTTGTTAGCCAACAGTATTCCTTCCTCACTTGGTCTATTCTTTCTTTCTCCCACTTTTTTCTGCTCTCCTTCCTTCTTTTGATGACTTCCTGGACTTCTATTTTCCGCCACCAACTTTCCTTATGTACCTTATTTCTATACCTGGCTCAATCACATATCTGTTCTGTAGCCCTCACACATGCTGTTTTGAGTGCTGCCATTCTTTTTCAACTCCACCTAGTTCCTCTTCTTGTGGTGCTAGAGCCTTGAGTAATTCCTTAAATTGTTGTGCTTTCTCTCCAGTCATCTTCCAGATCTTCTGCCTTCAGCTCCATTCTTAAATGAGCGTGAGATGTTTTTCAGAGGCGGCAGAAATCCCACAGTGCTACAGGAAGAACATATAAACTCCAAACAGGCATTGGTCAAAGGTCAGGATAGAACATTGTACCTTATGTATGGGAGGTGAAGACCTTAACTATTTTGGCAGCTAGCCATTTCAAGCTTTCACTCATTTTGTTTTGAAACAAACTGTCTTAGTGGCTGTTTTAGCAATATATACTTGGATGAATGTGTCTACAGTTAAGCATTAACAGCCTCTTGGCTAATCAGCCTTTTTTGTTTTTCATCACTGAGGTGAAAGTTGACTAGAAGGAGCTATCATATGGACAGCCATTAAGGAAGTTTTTGCAGTAGCTCTATTCCCCAGCTTGTACTAGGTGAAGCTCCAGGGAAGAGATGTGCAATGGGCTTCATTGAAGGCCATCTTGTCACTTTCACATTGAGCATGACCTCTCAGGCAGCAGTGACCTTCTCCATGCAGCTTGAACGGTGGTTTGTCTGGTGTCCACTAGGGAAGTTACACCACTCAGTTTGCCTCTGACTGTGAACTTCCCTCATCACACCCAAGAAGTCCCCCGACCTGCCTGACTCCTCCAATGCCAGGGCTACTACTCAAATCTCAGTCACCTGGGTCACAGTCAGGTTCTATCCTTGTGTGCCACAAAACATGCTATCTGTCCAACTACTACTAGAGAGATCTCTAGACTTTGTCCCTCATTCTCCAGTACACTAAGGGTTAAATGATTAGAAAACAAGCGTAAATCTTTGTTGGATTAACATTTTCAAAACTTCTCCATTTGATTCTGAAATTTACCAAGCTGTCTGCTTCTGAGGGAGCCCGGAAGGCCCACTATCAGTACTGTCCACTCTGTGTCACTGCCACTGCAGCCATAGGTTCATAGGTTCATACTAGGCTATCTGCCCTAGGGCATTTATAAGCCTAGCCAGAGTGTGTTTGGCTTTCGCCACCCATTTTAAATTAATTTTGCTATGCCCTTTTTCGAGGTTAGTATACTGTGCCTCTGTCTAACAGTGAAACAGAAGTGATACCCGGGGTAAACCTACTATCTCCCATCCACTCATCAAGATTCCTCTTGAAGAGAGTCAATGAGGGACTCTGCCTAACCTGGACTGGGATTTTATTCCAGAGTGAAGGGAGCCTCTGGGTTATGAATCTGTCCCTCCAGCATGTCCTATTTATTTCAGTGCTGAGGTTCAGGTCTCTCGAGCGGGTAGCTTGATGGGATTTGGATTTTCTGAGGTACAGCATGTCCATTAATTCTGGGTTGGACATGGCTTTATATGTCAGGCACAGATCGTCTCTGTGCAGGCGGTATGCCACTGAGTAGAGCTGGAGTTTCTTTAACCGGGCAGCATATGGCATCTGTTTGAGTCCTTTGATCCTCTTGGTGAGGTACTTTTGGGGTCTTTCCAGTTGCTGCAGGTGTCTGGTAAGGTACATCCCAAAAGGGGCATTGTACTCAATTATGGGCCTGATGAGGGATGAGTAAAGAGGCACGATGACCTCCCCTGATCTAGATGTGAATCCCTTCATGATTAGGTGGGCTATATAAAATGTTTTTCTAACCACTTTGGCCACGTGATCGTCAAATGAGAGATTGCTATCAACTTGGGTCCCCAGGTCCCTAATTACTTCTTCCGTACTTAAGGGATTACCACCTATGTGGTAATTTGTGGGCACTTTGTTTTTGCCAAAGGGGATGACTATACACTTTTTGGCGTTTAGCTTGAGGCCATGGCTCTGGCACCAGTTGTCTGTTTCTATGAGGCCCTTTTGTAGGATGCTTGTGTTGGCTGGAGAGTCAATTATAGTGCCAAGTTTGCAGTCATCTGTGAACTTGGTCAGCCACAGTCCTTCCGTGTTAGCCTGTACCTCCGAGAAATATATACCGAACAAGAGAGGTCCCAGGACTGAGTCTTGTGGGATGCCACTTGTAACTGGTTTGGAGTCTGACATGGCTCCAGCAATTCTAACCATGTGGGTTCTGTCCTTGAGCCAGTTTGCAACCCATCTAGTGACATAGGGGTTTATATTTAAGCTGGTGAGCTTATCTATAATGCCCGAGTGGGGTATTGTATCGAAGGCTTTTGCAAGGTCCAGGTGGGCTTTGTGGACCACCTTCCCCTCGTCAATGGCCTTGGTGACTGTTTCAAAGAAGTCAACCAGGTTTAAGAGGCAGGATCTGCCCTTAAAGCCAAACTGGGTAGGTTCCAGTGTCTGTAAGTCCCCAATATCTTTATTTATGAGGTCCATGATGATCCTTTCCATAGCTTTGCAGACCAAGCTAGTAAGGCTTATGGGGCGATAGTTTCCAGGATCCGTTGAGGCACCACCTTTGTGGAGAGGGACCACTGTTGCTGTACGCCACTCTTTGGGTACATATCCTGTAGTAAGGCTGAGATTGAACAGTACTTTTATGTTTGGGTTTAGTTCTTCTTGGAGTTCATGTAGGGCGCCGGGACACCGCCTGGTCCCACTGATGCTATGTTTTTGCTTTGGAGAGGCGGCTCTTACCTGAGCATCTGAGATGTCAGGGGCAGCACTCTGCTGGGATAGATATTTGCCCTTTGGTGGGAAGGTGGGAGAAGTTTGCTGAACCTGTCAGCTAGAATGTTGGCAATGTCTGTGGGTTCGGTGTATTTTTTGTCATTTTGGACTAATTCTGAGCATATCTGGGAATTCCCACCCAGGTTCCTAACATAACTAAAGAAAGCCTTGTGATTATCCTTAGTGTCCTGTGCAATTTTCTCTCGAAGCTGGCCTTAGATGATTTTATGAGTGCCCGTAGTTTTTTGCTAATACTGATCAGAGATGCCTTCCCTTTTTGGGATTTTGCTCTATCATGTAGTAGCTTCCTCCTTCTATTGTATAGTTTGTTTATGGCTAGAGTCCACCAGACAGGATGCCTAACTTTGGAGGATTGGGTCTTGGTTTTATTTGGGATTGCATGATCCATGCATTCCTGAAGGTGTTCATAGAATGCGTTTATAAAGGATTCTGCGGTCTGGGACGTATTTTCCACAGGCCCGGGGGCTTTGAAAGATTCCACCTTGGTTTTGAGGAGTGTGAAATTTGCTTTAGAGAAGTTTTTAACTGTGGCTTTCTGGGCAGGGGCTGGGGTCATTATGTGAATATCTAGTGAGATTAGTTTATGGTCTGATCTTACCAGTGAGGGATACACTTCTGGTCTGGAGCATAGAGTCCCCATGTTGGTGATGATCAGGTCCAGTATGTTTTCCCCTCTTGTGGGGGTGGCAACAAGTTGTTCCATAGCATTTGAGTTTATAAATTCTAGGAACCTTCGGGCTAGGGTGTTGGAGCTAGAGTAATGCTCCCAGTCTATGTTAGGGTAGTTGAAGTCGCCCAATATAATGGTGTTTGGAGAGACCTTCATATTTTCCAGTGTTCTCAGGAAGGCCGAGTGGGGTTCCTGGGTTTGGAAGGGTGGTCTGTAGCAGGCTATAAACTGGAAGGCAGTTTTACCCACTGTTAGTTGCACATGGATAGTCTCTGATGCTTTGTGCTGTGCCACCAACCTGGAGGTGTGGGTATCTTTGATGAATATTGATACTCCCCCCCCCTTTTGTGGTTCGGTCCAAGTTTTGGGGGCAAAAAACATGGTATGAGGTATAACCTGGTAGTGCTGGGGTGCTCTCAGGAGCCTTGAACCAGGTTTCTGTTACTGCACAGATATCGATGTTCTCCATGCTAAGGAGAGTTTCGACTGCATGCATCTTGAGGTTTAGACTTCTGGCATTGAGTAGCATTACTCTTAGTTTCTTATCCCTTGTGATACCTATGGAGGTGGGTTTGTCTTTTGAGCCTTGCCTAAAAAAGGCACTATGGGGGTGGCAAGAACCTTTGCCAATATCCAAAAGCCCAGGGGTGACAGGGGCAAGCCATCCCTAGCGAAGCAATGTGGCTTGTCGAGCATGTCATCCCAGGCAGACAGGCATTGGATCCCCTTTGAATGACACCAATACTTAAGCCAATTGTTGAAATTGATCATCTTGTCTTCATATTGTGGCATCATTCTTGGTGAGGGTAAGATGCTACTCAAGGTCAGGGTCATACCGGCCTGGGCTACATGCTCAGAGAGCTCCTCTATGTCTCTTTTCATGTAGTCCAGGGAGGTACTTCTCAGGTCATTCACACCAGCATGGACAATGACTGTGTAATATTTGTAATTGCCTTGGAGTGACCTGAGTGCTTGTGTTATGTGGCGGATCCTAGCGCCCGACAGGCAGCTCACCGTGACCTTCTCCATGTTCAGCCTGGTGAGCGGGACGTCAGTGTGCCTGACGATAGAGTCACCTATTACAAGTGTATCAGGTGTGTTGTTTAGCCTTAAGGGCTGTGACTGTTCAGCACACTGGCTTTGTGAGCTATGTGTTGCACGTGTTTTGTTTTGCGGTAGTGGTTGCTTGAGTGTCTGCTTTGGAGGTCTCTGCTGCTTAGGCAGATTTTTATTTAGAGCCTCTGAGTATGTTTTTGTGTGTTTATGTGTTTGGTTTGCTGTCGTGGTAGGTCTATGTGAGACTGGAATTGTGATGAGTGTGGTTTCCTTCTCTTCCTGACTGGTTATGCCAGTACTGAGTTGAGAGAGCTTAGCCTCCAGTTTGGCTATATGGCTGCATCTCTCACATGTGTTGGAATTTGTTGGGAGGAGGAGAGGGTTGTCTGTGTACATGAGGCAGTTGTAACATTGCCTCAAGATTCCCAGATTCACCAGCTGGACCGGAGAGGAGATTGACAACTGACCTTTGGACATGCTAGAATAGTATTGGGAATGCCTTTATAATTGAAAAAAAGGGCCAATGGGGAACAAAGTACTCAAGAGGAGTTTGTGAGGGTGTAGTGCTTTTAATTTTTTAGTGCTGACTTATATAATTGCTTTAGTGAGCAAGTGCCAGGCTTTAGAGTGGGAATAGGGTGTTTATTATGAGAACTAGATCAGTTCTAAGGGAAAAGTGAAGAGCAGACTTTGTGGAGCCAAGAATGGTTTAAACCCAATTAAGCGGCGCTGCCTGATGCTGCGCTATGCGCAAAATCGTGCAAAGCTGCGCTAAAGCGGGTTTTATACAGGGGGGGCTTGAAAGAGCTAGAAATTGGCCCAAAACAGCCAATAGACTACCAGATTCTTGTGCTGGGAACACTCCTCCAGGGATAGATAGGCTGCTCCAAGCTCCCCACTGCCACTGGTGAACAAAGAAGCCTCCCTTTATCCAAGAAAGGAAATGGGCAACACAGGAACTTTCCAAAAGTCCAGAATACAGCAAAGCCTGTATTTGGACTACTCTAGGTCAGGAAAGATGCGAAACAAGGAACATTTTTTTTTCTTTTTTGCAACAAACAGCAGGAAAATGCAATAAATATGTAACACAGGCTAATGCACTTGAGTGGGTAGCCTCAACAGGTAAATGCAACAAACAGGACAAACTTTAAAAGTGCTGGTGCAAAAACAACTTTAAACAGTTTCAAACAGTTCAAGAAGCAGAAATACTTGCAGTTTAGCTAGATCGGACAGTCGCCCAGGTAGTAGCAGGAAAACAAACACTTTTATCAGGTTAGCAGTCACTCTTTTAGCCTCTCTGCTGCTAGCACCACTCTGCAGGACCACAAGGAGCTTGGCTGAGTAGTAACAAGTGCAAAAATCGTGCCAAAGTGGGTTTTATACAGGGGGACTTGAAAGAGATAGAAATTGGCCCAAAATGGCCAATAGACTACCAGATTCTTGTGCTGGGAACACTCCTCCAGGGATAGATAGGCTGCTCCAAGCTCCCCACTGCCACTGGTGAACAAAGAAGCTTCCCTTTATCCAAGAAAGGAAATGGGCAACACAGGAACTTTCCAAAAGTCCAGAATACAGCAAAGCCTGTATTTGGACTACTCTAGGTCAGGAAAGATGGGAAACAAGAATATATATATTTTTTTCCCATCACCCATTACCATGTCCACTTTATTGTCCTAAGCAGAACTTGCATTGCTGTGAATGTCTGAAACTATATCCTTACTAGGACAATGTGTGACATCCTTCATTTGTGAAATGTGGTAACGAGAAGCAAGAGGAAAGTTGGTGCTACACTTCTGTGCAGCCCAAGAGCTATTTCATTAGTCATTAGTAAACCAACTTTTAATTACCTTTACTTACTATCAAGAACAGATAATATGATTTTTCGCATCTATATTATATTCTCAAAAGCCAACAATGTCGAATCTGACATTGTCGGCAAGAGAATATAGAACTCTTAGTATCTCGAGCTTGTAAACAGAAATCTCCGTAAGGGGAGATTTCCATTTACTGCAATGTAGTGCACTCTCGGAGTGTGTATGTTTAAGTAGCGGGTGGTATGGGGGGCACAGGGAGGTCCTGTTAGGGTAAAAATTTAAAGTTGTGATTTTTTTTTTCATTTTCAAAGTTACGGAACTTTGACAATATGGTGTCGACCATATTGTATTCGATGTTCCGTAACTTCGATGTTATAATATAGACCTGATTTTTCAGTTGAAAGACAAATTTTCTTATAGGTCATAGGTCAGTACTAGGCTAGCTGCCCTTGCAGGCATTTTAAGCCTAGCCAGTTTCTGTGCTCAAAATAACCTATCCCCTTTGGTTATAGACTGGCCTAACTTATCCCATGGTACATAATATTGCCTCTAATGAGAATAAATTGGATTATACCATAGATAATTTGAGGGGGCATGCATAGGCTACACCATTTAGGAGTTGCCTCTGTCCATTAGTAGTACAGGAGGCAGTCCTGGGGTACATTTTCTGTTTCCCATCCATAGAGCTAAGTTGAACTTGAAAATGGACAGGGACGAACTTTGTTTTATTACCATTTTTTTAAGATAGCATGGTTGCATATTATTTGTAAATTGGACCTATGGGATTAATGCATTTATTTAATTAGCAAAAATAATAGTAAAATCAGCACACACATTTCAATCAATTAGTTTATACTCTAGACATTATCATTGTGAAGCTGTGGTATTGTACTGTCATATATGTCTAGGCTGTGGCTGAAAAGAGTCAGCAAACTAGTTCACTTAACATAGTTAGAAATTGAAATAAATAAAATATTATTAAAATATACAGTGCGATAGTGTGCATGTTTTTACTAGAGGATACTGTTGTCCATATTTTTGGGGTGACTAGGGTTAAGAGTCTGACAGTAGCTCACAATTAATAATTCAAGCAATAAGTCATAGTAAATAAATTACAAATTGCATTATATAAAGCATAGAATATAAAAAAAATATCTATTTTGCTCATGGCTCAAAAGATTTACTGAACTACGGCTCTGGTATCTCTAGATACTTTTTATACATATTAAGATAAAAGAAGTTAATAAAGGTGAAACTGCAATGAAATTAACTATATGGTTATAACATTAGTTAGCCCTATGACACAGCAGATGAGGTCTGCTTTACTGAAAATGGGAATGAATGAATGTTACAGTGTATGGACAAAAAAGTGCACCCAGTTAGACCACCGTCAGTAGTCCTTTGTGGCCTTCTTCCTTTTTGGTGCACATACTAAAGCCGATATGTAGGTTTTAGGTGACCCAACCCAGCAATCCCATACCACATACAAACATACAAACTCATCCAAACATACACATCTCCACATGCAGGCTGCATTAGAAAAATAAACATGCCACTTGCAATGCAGAGTAAGTATTTCAAAATGTTAACAGATGGCATCAGTAAGGTTATTAAACAAGGCTGAACCTATTTTGAGCTCTCTCTCTGCTTACTGCTTGCTGCTTCTTGCTGTGGGATGGATTTGAAGTGTTCTTAAGACACTCAGTCTTGCTGGCTGGATTCTGCTAAAATTCAAAGTCTGGTTATATTTGCATTCACAGTCTGTTGCATACAGAAACTTGCAGAATATACACTGATGAGAGAATATACTTTGCAGCATCAACTTTAGAGAGCAGTAACAAATAACTTTTTATAATAAACCAAACGGAACCACGTTGCAGCTTAAAAGTACTGTTCCAACTTTACTTCTCATATAGTACAGATGATGTGAGAGATATAACATTTACCTTAGGAGAAACGAGTCCCTACCATACCTCTAACATAACTGGATTTATACAGCTCTTTATATACAGTTTTAGTCCTCTTGGTATCCTGTAGAAACAATACTAAGCTTCCTTGTTTAACAATGTCTTGTAAGAGACCAGCTTTTCTGACAGTGTGAATATCCTGTAACAGTGTCCTGATGTCCATGTAGAAAAACATATTTTTGAGGAAACACATTGTTCTGTATTCTATTTGGATCTGTGTATAAAAACATATGTTCTTGTGCCAATGCTGATAAGCATATCCTGTCTTCCATGCAGAAAAACATATTTTTGAGAAAACACATTGTCAGAGATCAGCTTTTCTGTATTTTCTTGTGCCATATCCTGTTTTTCATGCAGAAAAACATATTTTTGAGGAAACACATTGTCACAGTGTTATTGTCCATTCTTTAAAAGCAGATTTTACATTTTTGCTCTTGCATACATCCTGTTTTTAAGTCTGTAAGGAGTAAATGTCCATTCTTTAAAAGCAGATTTTGTATTTTTGCTCTTGCATACATCCTGTTTTTAAGTCTGTAAGGGAAAATGTCCATTCAGCAGATTCCTTTTCCAAGCCATGGTCATTTAGTATGACTGCTGATCACATATTACTAAACTCTGTTTCTGCATTTAAGCAAGCCTTTTCTTTCAGCATATTTACAACATAATTAATTTCAGACTAATATTAATAAAATCTAACAATTCCCTCTGTTTTTAAACATACTCAAAACATTTTGTATAGAAAACACAAGAAACAAACCTATAGTTTGATACAACAAATCAAAATGCAATTTTACATAGTTAATACAATGATATTAAGTATTACTACCAAAAACTGAATGTATTTAACAACTTTTTCTTTTGCAGACCATTCTGTGAAAATATTTTATCAGTTATGAGCTGTGTCTGCTTTAATGTTATTATTTTTTTTTAACTTGATCAATTTATTATTTTGCAATCACAGAATTTAATGTATGACTTAGAACTGTTCCATTAACTCTTTGCAACTGTTGAATTAACTATAAGAGACAATAACTATGTGCTACTGCAAGCATTTATACACTGCTGAAAATACACAGTTTCAATGTCATTTTAACCATCACATTGTGGTCATGTCTTTGAACTGCCCATTAACATCTTGGTAAAGTACTGAACTGGGCTTAGATAATACATATTTGAAAGCAATTATTTTACTGGGGTAAAACCAGTGATATTACAACTTGACAAATTACTTTTGAACTTATTACAATGTATCCTGATTAGTATGTATTTACACAGAGTGTTTGCTATTTATGCATTTCAATCTAGTAGGTATCTTGGACCCATTGTTTTCTTTAAATATGTTTTTTCACACATATTTATTACTAGACATTCATTTAATTTGTACTGAATTCTTCTGCATTTGTACATACAAAGACTAATCATTTGTACTGAATTCTTCTGCATTTGTACATACAATGACTAAAAAGTACATTTAGTCTAATCTTACAAATTTAATAACATTAATATTAAGCAAAATCTTGGAAAATGTTTGTCTCTTTAGAAATATCTAGTGGAATTGCCACCAAATCCATATGTCCTGTTATTTTAAACTACATACTCAGCAATTAAAATATTGATGCTTTTTTATACCAACATTGTCATTGATGCTTCTTTATACCAACATTGTTTTGTCAAAAACATATTAAAAATAGTGACCAATCTTGTTTAATTTTTTTACATATCTTTACTCTCTTTTGTATAGCTGTAATCAATTTTAAGCCATCTCTTGTTTTTTAAACCATCTCTTGTATAGCTTTACAGTTTAACAGGTTGTAAATACAATTTCATACTAAACAATACAATAATAACCATTATGATAGCTATTAACAACTTGTAAAATATCTTATTCTGTCAGGTTTAATCCAGTTTACCAGTATTTCTAATACACTAATACCTGTTTTCCCCCCCATAAAAGAGTATTGTCAAGAAGGAATGAGATATTTCTTCCTGTAGCTTTATTTTAGACCCTTATTGTTTATTTTTTCTGTAGCTTTATTTCAGACCCTTGTTGTTTATTTTTTCTGTATCTTTATTTCAGACACTTGTTGTTTATTTTTTCTATAGCTTTATTTCAGACCCTTGTTGTTTATTTTTTCTGTAGCTTTATTTCAGACCCTTGTTGTTTATTTTTTTCTGTAGCTTTATTTCAGACCCTTGTGTAGTACTGCTTATACAGTCAGTGTAAAACTGAGAAAGTACCCCTCCCCCTGTAGTACTGCACTATTGTTTATCTGCTTTATGCTGTGAGAATAGAATGCATGTCAGCCCAACACTTTGGCTATACATTTATTTTATTAGGTTACTAAATAAAGCTTTCACTGTATATTACCTCTAGTAGGTATTTACACCCTCCTGCACAATTGATTTGAACTGTATATATATACTATAGCCCATTTGCTGGCTGTACTTGATGCAACTGAGTTTTTTTCTTTTAACATTTACTTGCAAACAGATTATAAGTGACATCTATGCACAACTGTGACATTTTATTACAATTACTAAATAGTGTTGCCTGTAAACATTTTAACAATTATGTTTTAATAACAATAATGCTTTAGAAAAACTCAAGCTACTTGTCTGGCAATCAGTCTTGTTTATCTTATCTTTTCAACATTTCCTGTAACTATTCATCTAGTCTAGGAAGGTCTGAGCTCACATTTCATACTCTGTAAACTATAGTTAATTCTTTTGGCATTTTTCCTTTAATGTGATTATGATTTGCATAACTATGCATTTATACAACATAAATAGACATTATTTTACAATTACCTTACATGGATTTCAGTATTTTTATTTATTTATCTATTGAACTGTCCTGCCATTAATTTTACAAAAACTGTTTGACTAATACCATCTGTGATTTTATTTATTTTTAAAATTCAGAACTTTAACTGTTTGGTGTTACTATACAATTATAACATATGTTTATTTATATTTGTTGTTGTCTGCCTTTTGCTTTTGTGCATTGTAAACAAATGTACTCTAGATGAAAAGAACACACATGCATGTCTGTCTTGTATATGTATATCTTTATACAAGCATGTCATGTCTTGTGACTTTAAATTTTCACTCATCTATTTTTATTTAATTTTATACACTAGAACAGTTTTGTTTACCTTTTGACTGTGCTAAGAATGGCATTCATATGCTTTACTTTACTGTAGTACTGATAGATGTCTTGCTTTAACTGAATGAAAGTAAAACATTTAAGAATGATTTGTCCAGACATCAGATCCTACCATCCTACCATGTATGTTTAACCATTTTCAAAACATAAACATATTATAAAATATATTTCTTTTGCACAGATTAGCTGTGTATGCAGGAAGTTCCCAGTCTTTGTCAGTTCAGCTAATTTATTTCCTTTATTCTGCAACTGCTGTTGAATTTCCAGTAATGTTGCATGGTCTTTCTGACATTCTTTAGTAAGCTGTTCTGCTGAATTTGAAACTCCTATGCACTTTTGAAAAGATGTATGTATAACTTGTCTAAGCTTCCTGAACTCATTGTGTCTGTCTTTTAGAAGTTTACTACATTCCTTTGTAACAAAATGTACTAGGGGTTCTATCAGTAACTGATTTGACTCACATGTGATGACAGGACATAACTGTTCAACATCTGAATGTAATGGAAACACTTTACCCTTAGTTAATTCTTCAGATCTGTCTTTACAGTCTATTTTTTTCGCAATATGATGCAATATTTTTTATGACATAATACACAAAATGCAGTTTTTGTTGAATCACACAATAAACATTTGTCATATTTCACATGGTTTTCTTTGAGATACCAGTCAAATATTGTAATACATTTGCATAATGCCTTACTATCAACCTGCCCTAATAAGGTTTTACATTTACTAATGTGCTGTGTATACCAACATTGCAATTTACTAATGTTTGGTTTACTCCTGCATGAATTATAAATAATATCCATACTGTCTAATATACAAACTGTCTTAAGAATATACAAACTCTGTTTAACATCATCCACACTAAATATGTGACACAGAAAAAAAGTCTTACCAGTTAGCAAGAAAACAGGTGATCAGGCTGCTGTTGCTGATGGCTAGAAATTTTTCAGAGTCACTTGAGAAGCTGGTGAAGCACAACAGGCAGTGGACTACTGTGCTAGTGGACATTCACCTTTTCTTGAAGAATTTATGGCACTGCGAATTTCTTGAACTAGTCTCACTCTGGATTGTGGACGTCTAAAAAACTTTACTACTGCAAGCTGCATAAACTGGAATACTTCTGTTTAGGATTTACACATACGTACAAATGTTAGTTACTGCAATTTGACTGAAGTGACCCTCTGCAGGGCTTACCATCACTCCCCTGTGTTTGAATTGCAGATTGTAGGTTCAAATGCAGGCTAGCTTGCCATTGAAAAAATTATATGGAGCTAGTCACTCAGCTGGCTTGCCATTGAAAAAATATTTTGAGCTCTCTCTGCTTACTGCTTGCTGCTTCTTGCTGTGGGATGGATTTGAAGTGTTCTTAAGACACTCAGTCTTGCTGGCTGGATTCTGCTAAAATTCAAAGTCTGGTTATATTCGCATTCACAGTCTGTTGCATACAGAAACTTGCAGAATATACACTGATGAGAGAATATACTTTGCAGCATCAACTTTAGAGAGCAGTAACAAATAACTTTTTATAATAAACCAAACGGAACCACGTTGCAGCTTAAAAGTACTGTTCCAACTTTACTTCTCATATAGTACAGATGATGTGAGAGATATAACATTTACCTTAGGACAAACGAATCCCTACCATACCTCTAACATAACTGGATTTATACAGCTCTTTATATACAGTTTTAGTCCTCTTGGTATCCTGTGGAAACAATACTAAGCTTCCTTGTTTAACAATGTCTTGTAAGAGACCAGCTTTTCTGACAGTGTGAATATCCTGTAACAGTGTCCTGATGTCCATGTAGAAAAACATATTTTTGAGGAAACACATTGTTCTGTATTCTATTTGGATCTGTGTATAAAAACATATGTTCTTGTGCCAATGCTGATAAGCATATCCTGTTTTCCATGCAGAAAAACATATTTTTGAGAAAACACATTGTCAGAGATCAGCTTTTCTGACAGTGTGAACATCCTGTATTTTCTTGTGCCATATCCTGTTTTTCATGCAGAAAAACATATTTTTGAGGAAACACATTGTCACAGTGTTATTGTCCATTCTTTAAAAGCAGATTTTACATTTTTGCTCTTGCATACATCCTGTTTTTAAGTCTGTAAGGGAAAAATGTCCATTCTTTAAAAGCAGATTTTGTATTTTTGCTCTTGCATACATCCTGTTTTTAAGTCTGTAAGGGAAAAATGTCCATTCAGCAGATTCCTTTTCCAAGCCATGGTCATTTAGTATGACTGCTGATCACATATTACTAAACTCTGTTTCTGCATTTAAGCAAGCCTTTTCTTTCAGCATATTTACAACATAATTAATTTCAGACTAATATTAATAAAATCTAACAACAAACTCATCCAAACATACACATCTCCACATGCAGGCTGCATTAGAAAAATAAACATGCCACTTGCAATGCAGAGTAAGTATTTCAAAATGTTAACAGATGGCATCAGTAAGGTTATTAAACAAGGCTGAACCTAGGTTTGAGGGACAGGTCCTGCATGAGTTGTATACTCCTGTGGTATTTTAAAAATACTACTTCCACAACTCATGCTTGGTCTTGGTTTCCCCTTCATCGTGCATGCCCCTTAGAGATTTCATATTTTTTATCTTTTTAAGAATATCTTTTACCAAGGAGTTGATAAGAGATGATCACTGCATTATTTGGTTTAGTTAAGGAATTAGACAGGTAGGACTAAGGTCACTTTTAGATTGAGGACTTCTCAATCCTATTACAATCCTCTCTGGCTTTTCCTATTTGTTTGACAGTCATGTTAAATAAGTGTAGTCATTAACTGCTTATATTTTTAAAAGTCAGCAAAACTGCTAAAATCAAATGCAGATTATCCAGAATTACACTGATCAGGGGTAGTTTGTTTAACACCTTTATTAAATTATCATTTAAGACATGGGCAAGTATACATTAACAGAAAATAAAGCAAACCATTTTAACATTTTTCCATTTAAATACAGTATGTTTTCTTTGCTACTGTCATCAGTCTGACATTAGAAACAATTGCTGAATTCTTGCCTTCCCTTAAATCCCACTCCACCTTCTCCTGAACATTATTATGCATGTATTGTTCCCACAGTTTCTGTTTACTTCTATGTGATTTGCTCCTTCCCTTTTCTAAAGTTACCTCTTCTAGTTCTTGGATCTTCTTTATAATATTCAGTACCTCAAATACAGTTGGTGTAGACTCTGGTTTTCATTTTCTAGCAATTGCTTTTTTTGGCAGCCAACAAAATTAAACTTTATAAAGCCTTACTATGTCTAGGCAATTCAGATCCTATATCCCATCTCAAATTAATAATTTCCTTACTTACAGCCATTTGCTTATCTAATATTTATGATTGAGTACTCTACAGGGAATTTTTAAAATCTGCCAACTCATTACACTTCCAAAACATATGTTCCAAGTTACATCTTTCTTCTCCATCACACCTCCAACATTTGCTCTCTAACTGAGGAAAAATTCTTTAAGTCTGCTTGGGGTATAAAAATGGATCTACTTCACATGACTGAAAGCTCAAAATACTAAATTTCATTTGACTGAGACCACAATACCTAATTTTCAAAATACTGAAAACTCATTTGACTGACTCTCATTATACTGAAAGCTTACAATGCTGAATTTCAAAATACTGAATTTTAACCCATAGACATGCACACTTACAATACAAATGACTAACTCTTTTCAAAACTTAAAACCACCACCCCTCAACTATATATACCAACTCCAGGACTGCACTACAGTGGGGAAAAGGGCATATACCTTTTCTTACCTTACAGTACTGTACGCACTGCCACTACTGCCTGGAGTGCATGAAACGTCTGTGCACACATTTAGAAATACTACAACACTACTTTCTACGCTACTATCAGGATTCTGACAGTCAGCACTAAGTTACAGTAATGTTTTTTATCACAAGCAAATCACAGGTGAAGGGAAACACGTTACGTCTGTGGCTTAAAATTCAGTATTTTGGAATTCAGCATTGTAAGCTTTCAGCATAATGAGACTCAGTCAAATGAGTTTTCAGTATTTCACTTCTGAATATATTCTGTCTTCTCTAATAACTCTCATATAATTTCCTGTAATTCCTCTTTTTAACAGATAGCTGGGAGAGCACCAGTATCTTATTTTTATTTTATTATCCTGCATTTGTATCTTAGATTTTTTATTGGTGCATGATCAGAAATAATTACTGGATCTGAGTTGTTGAAGCTTTCAATTAAATGCACATGTTCCTGTGAAATATTATTTGTATCTTGTCTAGCTCAGTTATTGCACCTTGGGGAATAATTTGTAAATTCTGTCCGAGTTCCTACTACTGAATTTGCATCTTCCATACCAAATATTTTCATAAATTTCTTCAGAAATCTACCATTTTGTTTTATTGTCCCCCCTGATACATCCTTATTATTCCAACTCAAATTCCAGTACCCATCTATATATAATATTCCTTGCTGAAAGTTGATTGTTTCTCCCAAAAATTTCTAGAGCTCCATAATATTCGTTTTCACTGGAATAGAAATACATGCCGTTGTAATCCTCCTCTCTTGCCAAAAGCCCCTTATAATCACAAATCTACAATTTTTGGCTTTTTTCCTCACCTATCACTATTGGAGCCCCTCTTGCAATTAATATAACTACTCCCCTTTTCCTCTGTCCCTGGTCTTCTGTTGAATATACATTCTGAAATCCTCTCTTTGTTAAATTTACATGCTCGTTTCTTTCCAAATGTGTCTCCTGCAGCATTGCTATTTGCATTTTGCATTTCTTAATATAATTCAGTACTCTTTCATAGGTTCATAGGTTCATAGGTTAGTACTAGGCTATCGGCCCTAGGGCCTATACAAGCCTAGCCATAACAATTCCCTGGCTATTTCTTCCCACAATATTTACTTCCTTTATCTATACCTGTTTTCCATTCACATTCCAGGAAAATATGGACAGCATAGCCATCATGATAAAAAGCTATTGTTACCACCTATTATACGTGACAATTTTTTGAACGTGTATTTCCAACTTTTGTGTTACATGCATATACTAATGGTGGCAGGCTGATCTTTTGTACAGTTGTTTATTCGTATCTCCATTTAAACCTATGCCACAGTTTTCATAACTTTTTTTGTTTTAATGAAAAGACTCAAACAAAAAAAAAAAATAAATAGGAAATACCCCCATCCCCTATTAATTTGGGACAAACACATAAAACTATGTGCATCTTCAAAACATGAAGTTTCACCCTCTAGAAGGGAAGAATTGCCCCAGATTGACAGCTTCACCTACAAGCATTATCTAACCTAAAATCAAGGTTACCTATGTTAAAGTGCATGCTACAGCCTGTGCTCCCACTTACACTGATTGCTGTCACTTCTTTTGTTATTTCTCTTCCCCTCTCAGATATAAAAACAACTTGTATTTTTTTTAGAAAACATTAACTTTAGCGCTAAGAAAAAGTGCACTGGCTATCTTTAAATAAAGCTAAATTGTATACTGTTCTATTAACTGCATTAAAGTGTTAAGGCTGCTAGGGAGGTTGTCCCAGTTTATTCACTTACCATAATTTCAAACTTAATTTTTTCACTTTACTGCTTGCTATTTCCTTTACATGTTGAATTTTCCTCAGGAAATAATTTGCATAATTCTCAAGATTAACAGCTTGCACCTGCAGATAGCTTATCTCCATGGAAATGTACTCAGTAATGAGTCTTTGTAAATTTCACTCAGAAAATAATGTACACTAGCCTTCAGGTGCAGACATTTTGACTGCACTGGACATTTGCCAGTGGAAAACAAACAAGGCAATATATTTGCAGTTGGATGAAGCATTTTCATGGCTTTCACTAGTTTGTCTTATTTGTAAAGCCTGCATGCTTACAAAAACATCTGTTTACAGCTTAAGCTACAGGCAGTAATCTAGCCCTGAAAAATAAAAAGAGACTAATATCCTAATTTCACATATAATATAATTAGTGTACTTTTACACTCCACCCCTACCCCAGCAGCACAAGATCACAGCATATGAACATTAAACTTGCTTTTGCCCGGCATTTTTTCTCTTGTTATACTGTGAAACCTTTATTTCTTATAACTAAAAAATACTTGTTTACTTTATTATCTTTAACACATACAGCAGTCACTGAAAAGACTGCCCCACATTTAAAATACCCATGGCTACGCAGTGCAGAAAACTGTTCTGTTTTACTATATATATATATATATATATATATATATATATATATATAAAACATGCAGTTTATATCATGAAAGGTTTTATACAAATGCTAATAAGATCAAAAATTGTTTTACTTACAGTTAGCTTCCCCCTATTAGTGCCCTTCTAAACATTAATGATATAAAGTGGGGTATATGCTTTATAGTCCACCCACAAGTTTAACAAAGACAACAAAAGGTCAGTGTTTTTCAGCCACATTTACTTGCAAAATCATATTTCACAAATGTGATAATATGCTTTATAGTCTTCTATTTATTCACTAATTTCTGAATTGCTGGTCTTCTTTCTGTTCACCTCCATTTCCCAACACCAGATTGTGGTTTAAGTCCAAGGTACTGTTGATTCTTCTAGTCAATTCTTGTGTTTTTTTTTCTGTCTCTCAAAGATTTTCATTTGGAACATTGGAAAAGTTTCACTGGCAAAGTCTCTCGATAAACCTTACTGTCAGAAGAATGAGAAGCAGAGTCCCCTTCTACTTGTTTGGTTGGATAAACTTTTTTATTTTCTCCTTAGCATGTTCTGCATCAACAATGACTTTGATTCTCCAGGAAACACTTTGAAGACAGCTGGATAGAGCAGCTTGAATCTCACACCTGTCTCTCAACATTCACGGATTTCTGGGATAAATTTGCTTCTCTTCTGCCTGGTGTGCAGTGAATAAGCGTTTTTCTACAAGCATTTTGCTGCCTGCAATTTCTAATACTTTGCCCTTCTGCCACAATTTTATCAGGATCAACTCTTTCTGCTGGTATGATTGCATCTCTGCTAACTCGTATTCTCTGTTTTTTCATTGCCAGGTTTGGAGCATACGCTCGATATGTATTTCAACTAACAAATTCTGCTGTGGAACATCAGTCCAGTTGCTTATTTATGCTTTCATAAAATTAACAGAATCTCTTCCTTCCAGTTTCTCTAGTACAGCAGAAAATCTCATCTAACTCTATTATTTTAAACAGATCTTCTTGAGAAAACTGATATTCAGCCAGCTTTTTCTTCATGTTAGCTTCTGATTTTTGCAGGTTTATCACTTCATCTGAATGGTTAGTCCAAGTTTCCTTTATTTTCTCTAGCCCTTGGTTGTTTGAATTAATATATTCCTTCAGTTTTTTATTTACTTTAATTATCTCTGAGTACATTTGATTTATTTTTACCTCAAAATTACTGGAAGCCATCTCTTGAATCAAAGCTGAATTGGTGTAGAATCCTTCCCAGACAGTGTTTTCTCCAGCTTTTCTAGTTGATTTTCTTTCAGGTCTATCAATTTTGTTTTTCTTTGCTGGTACCCAGGCAGTGTATTTATAAGCCAGTAACTGAATTTTAATCCCTTCCCTGCCTCTCTGGCAGCCAGCTGAGCTAGTAATTGAACCTGGTTTGGCTGTGCTGAAGTCCGAGCTTTATCCCTTTATGCCACCAGAGAAGGTTTTTGCCCATGACATGTTGATGCTGACTTCTCATTTGCATGCACACACACACACACACACACACACACACACACACACACACACACACACACACACACACACACACACACACACACACTCACATGTGTAACATTATTGCTGCTCCCTAGCCTCTTGAAGAGAGCTGCATTGTGTCATTAAACCCATATCCTCCTCCTGAGGTAGGTGAGCTGGCCACTGGCTACTCAAGCATTTTCCTTACTGAACCTTGAACTTTCCAGTAGGCTGCCCCCCCAAGACTTTCTTTTTTTACCCACAACCCAGACTCACAATGGAGAATGTACAGAAATAATTACAGGAACACCATCCTCCCTCCAATACAAGTATCAAGCAATCAAGCACATTTGGAAAAGAAGAGAGTGTAGCAATATAATTCCTGAGCAAAAGCACAAACACACTGCTATATTAATTAATTATATTAATTATATTATATTAATTATATTAATTTGTAGCTTTAGGAGCAAAGGCACTGCTTTTCTCTCACTTCCCCCATCCATCATATTTCTCTGACTTGACCAGCTGATTTATTCCTTGTGGGTGGCATCTAGTTCGGGAGACCATTATCCTCACAGTCTTCAGTGTTTTTCCTTTCTTGAGACCTATCACCCCATCCCTTTCTACAGCTGACATGTACCCTGCAATGCTTGCCCTTTTATGCAGTTATGCTACCACGGAAAATCTGAATCTGTCAGGAGCACAGTGCAGAGATTCAGAGCTCCAGTATAGGTAGGGAGCACAAGATGACTGAGGTCTTGAACATTGAGAGGTTCTGACAACTGCTGCTAGACTATAACAGAAAGAGAAGGCTTCTCATTATGGTCTTAGCTGATGTGAGGGGTGTAACTGATGCCCAGATTTAGGCACTGTTGGACAACAATGATCATATCACCTTGTGGTTTACAGTAAGTAAAGAGGGTAATAGTAAAAGACAATGATACTGCTGTGGAATTTTACAAGAGTAGCAGGTGGATCATAGTGTGATAAGTGAGAAGCTCCAGGATGAGTTAGGAGGCTAGAAGCAAATCACGGAAATACACAAGCTATGGAAATGGATCTGGGATGGAGTACCTATAGTTATGGACAAGAATGTGAAGAAGTTGCATAAAAGGCAAAAAAGAGAGCATGGCTAATGAAGCTATATTGGAATGTGGGCTAACAATTAGGACAAAGCAGAGGTATCTCAGTCTTCATCCAGAAGAGTCTTACATCATAGATGGTGAAGCAGCAGAATGCACTAGAGCTTCTTTACATCCAAATAACCATCAGAAAGGTCCCTTACTATATACTGAATAGTAATAGCACTTCATCTATTACCCGAGAAAGTCACAACACCTATCTACAGGAAATGGAATAGCTTATTATTAAACTTAATACCATTTGCCTAAGTGATCTAAACTATTCAATTAGAAACTGGAAAATAGGGTTGTCACCTTTCTATGTTGTGAAAACCAGACCATAGTCACACCCCCTTGCATTTTCTACAACCCCTACCTCTTTCTGCTCATTTCCCCACCCTCCCAGCCCACTCTCCTGCCCATTTTATGACATAAATACTCACGTCATCTTGAGGTGGAATGCCTTATTTTACCTCTTCTCCCTTAGCAATTCATTTCAACTGACAAGTATTCTGTGTTTTTTTTTTTTTACAAACTCTAACATTCTGTTTGTGGAGATACACAGAATACCTGAGTTTGTACAGTGGTTTCTGGACTACTGGACCAGCATTCTGATTTCTGAGTAGTCTGGAAAAATACTGGATAGGTGGCAACACTACTGGCAAACTTACACCACTACTAGTGTAAAGCACAGAGATTCCTGGACTTTCTCAGTACAAATGTCCTGGAACATTTATTCACAGTACTTAAATGGGGGAACATCATCTTGGATTTTGTCCTTATTAATATGGGGGTATCTTGCGCCATCCATTGTGAATATTCATCACTTGTTAGATCTGATGTTAAAGCCATCTTTTTTGAAAAAAAAATTGAAACCAGAGACCCCTTTCACCCAAGGTACCTTTAGAAATTTCTCTAAGACAAATTACTTACTCCTAAATGATACAACTGGTGAGCCTCAAATCCCCAACAAAGAAAGTTAACTCCACTGAATATGTGAAAGCATACACAACCGCTCTAGACAAGCATGTAAACAGCTGCATAGATTCAGCTGTACTCTATAGGAACAAGCGTAGGGCAAACCTCAGAAATGAACATTTTTAGTGGAACATTAATATCAACAAGCTTTGCAGTAAAAGGAAGAGAATTATGAAGAAAAGTGCGAAGAGTAATTCTCAGAATGACAGCCCTCATCATTGAAATAAGCAACTCAGGAGCTTAATAAAATCCACCAAAGCAATGTTTGAGGATAAAATGCCTACCTAAGCCAAAGACAGGCATAAGGGCTTTTTCAGTTATGTTCATAATCTCAGCAGAGCAATGCAGCAATGCTCAGAGACGATTGTGAGTGATGTTACCGATACTGAGGCTGAAAATAGAGCGAACCTATTGGCTGATAAATTTGACTCAAATGTTACCTCTCTCTCTCCCCTCTGTTTATCCAGAAAGATATTTTTGAAACTGACTCACCTCCAACTATCACACAAGATGCAAGTCCTAAAAGCCCTATCAAATTCAAAAAATACTACATTAATAGGTCCTGAAAATATGGATGGATGCATCTTAAATAGCATGAAGCAAAATTTCACCATCCACTCAACAACACTGTTCAGCTTCAGCCTCCAAACAAGTTTTGTACCAAGTAAATGGAGAACAGCTCCAGTCATTCCCCTGCATAAGGAAGGACCCTCTGCAGACCCAGGAAATTACAGAGCCATAAGTCTGATCAACATAATATGCAGTATGGCATGCTTTCATAGGTAATCAATAAGAACATGGGGAACCTCTGAACACTGGACCCATCATCATCTGGATTCATCAAGGACAGAAAAAACTCTTACATGCAGTGTATAGGGCTTTGGAATTTTTTGATTGCAATTCCACAGGGGTAGTTTACATTATTGGGTGTGGATGTAACAAACCAAAATGGTATATTGGTCAAACCAGTAGAAAAGTCAAGCTCAGAATTTTGGAGCATTTAGGGGACATCAGGCATAAAAGATTAGACAGTCCAGTGGCCAAGCACTTTGTAGAGAGCACAAGGGGTTCCTGAAGGGTTTTATTTTGTGTTTTGGGAAACCCAAGAGTTTTGGTGATGAAGCAGTCTTTCCTGTAAATTGTGGAAATGGAGTCTAGATTCATCTTAAATTATAAGACTCTCTTTCGAATGGTTTGAACATTGAGAATGCTTAGAAAATAATTTGTACAATTAAATTTTTGCATTCAAGTTTAATATTTATCCTTAATAATGTTTAAAGTCAAAGGTGTGTTTAAATCAAAGGTACATCAAATATAATCAATTTAATGTTATTCAATGTAAAAAATTTTGTATTGCTGCATGGAAGAGAATTGAAATTTATATTATATATATAGTTGATTACATCTTGTGCATTTTAAAGTTTAAAGAGATTGCAAAAGTGGTTAGAAAGTTTAAAGTAGAAAATAGGTAGTGAATTGTGCTGGTAGCAATTTGATGGATGGTTTAACAAGTCATGTTGAATCAATGATTGATGCAAATGACATAGATGTGTATTTATAAAGGGGTGTTGTTGGTTTAATAAAATGTATTCCATGGCCCGAAGGCGAGGTACCAAATTAAAAGACATCTCAACAGTCGATGCTGTTTTTGTGTTCCAGTTTTTTGCTATTCATCAAGGACAGGTCAGACTTACTCAACCTGGTGGACATCTTTGAAATGGTCAGTAAAGCAATGCATGAAGGTAAAAGAGTACACACACTGCGCCCACCTCCCAACCTGGCCAAGGCTTTTGACTCAATCCTCCCACTGAGGTATAGTAGAAAAAAGCTAAATAAGCTTACAGCTGAGGCTCAAAGGGTTAAGGTTGTGATCTGTATTTCCTGTGGAACAGAGTTTGATCTCTCTCAATCCTTATGTGTCTACTGTGTGATCTTTTTAAGCCGCACTTAACCAGACAGTGCTTTATGGCAGCTGGAAATGTAGATAAAAGCTCTTCCAATGGTCCCTGGACTACAAGCCTAGTAACTGCCTATGAACCTATGAGATGCGATGCACAGGAATAAGCCCTTATGTCATGAGAGATCAAAAGAATACAGGGAAAATTTCTCCACAAAGAGACCAGTGACTCATTGACTAATGCGATCTCAAGGGATCAGTGCTGTGACCTCTCTTGTTTGGCATCTACTTCTCTGGAAGTAAAAGAAACATATACCAAAGGGTTCTGAAAGACTAAATTTGTAGATGACTGCAAACTAGGGCTGTTATTAAATCCTCAAATGATTTAACCATCCTGCAGGAAGGTTTGTCTCAAACAAATAGTCATACAGAATCATGGCCTTAAACTAATTCAACTAAATGATAGAAATCTCTTATTATATCCTTTGGAAGTTATCTACCTGAGGGATCTACATTGACAATCACCCCTAGAAAGGTGTCCCACAGTTGTTTGGGATTTAGAATGTATGTGAACATTGACCTAACTTTCCAAGCAAAGATGTGTCCACGTCATAAGAAAGTCACTATATTGCTTACAAACAAAGGGATTGTGGCTAGGTTTTAGAGATGTCATTATCTCCCCGCTACTCAGACTTCATTAGGGCCGATTACTGGAGCATTTTCCCCTTTGGCTGATATATCTGACCAGACTCATGAAGCATTTGGAATACTGAAGAGCAGACATGCATTACTATGCAAGGCCTAAACAATATCTCCTACATTGACCCATGGAGCCCCACTGTCACTATACTCTGTATCTTGGAGAATGCTAAGGCGTGACCTGTGGCATATGGCCATCCTCTGACCCAGTACTGAGTAGACCTGTTGCATCAGCAAGTCAAGCTGGCATCAGAAATGCTCAGTCAAGGGGGATCTAAGCCTCTTCTGCAACATTAACAGAATGGTTTGGGGGGACAGTGGGTGCAGGAAGCACAAAACAAAGGAGGCTCACAAAAGCATGAAATATGGTGAGGCCATCAAGGGGCAACAACAAATGGGGTTATCAGAAGGGGTCAGAAGGGTGGGTACACAGCAGAGAAGGAAGGAGAGGTCAGGAGAACTAGCCAGGCTGAGTAAGGGTGGGGAGGGATATTACAAAACACATGGACAGGAAACAGAGGTACTGATTACTGATACTTTGCTTCCAGTCTTCACAAAAATATAGGAAAAAAAAAAAGAAAGGGAAGTAGGAGGGAGGTATCATGTGTTTGGGAGGAAGCATGGGGGAGGGAGTGTGTATCATGTTGGGAGGAAGCATGGGGAGGGGTATCATGTTGGGGAGGGAGAGGGAAGCATGGTGGGAGGGTATCATGTTGGGAGGAGGAAGCATGGGGGGGAGGGTATTATGTTGGGAGGGAAGCAGGGGGGGAGGGTATCATGTTGGGAGGGAAGCATGGGGTAGAATTATCATGGCTGGAAGGGGAAACATGGGAGTATCATGTTGGGAGAGCATGGGGAGTGCTGGAGTATTATGTGTTGGGGAAGGAGGCCTGGGCTTGGGAATGAGAGGGAACAATTGATGGATTTTTAGGATGAGTGAGAGATAGAAGGGGAGGAGGGCAGAGGGAATCTGATAACACACAAAGATCAAAGGGTTGTTGATTCTGATAACACACAAAGATCAGAGGGGCATTGATTCTGATAACACACAAAGATCGGAGGGGCGTTGAATCTGATAACCCATGAAGATCTGAGGGACGTTAATTCTAATAACACACAAAGATCGGAAGGGCATCGATTCTGATAACATGTAAAGGTTGGAAGGGAGTCGATTCTGATAACACAGAAAGATTGGAGGTGCATTGATTCTGATAACACACAAAGACTGGAGAGGCATTGATTCTGATAACGCACAAAGATTGGAGAGGCATTAATTCTGATAACACACAAAGATTGGAGAGGCATTGATTCTGATAACACACAAAGATTGGAGGGGCATTGATAATGATAAAACACAAAGATCAGAGGGGCATTGATTCTAATAACACACAAAGATCAGAGGGGCATTGATTCTGATAATACACAAAGACTGGAGAGGCATTGATTCTGATAACACGCAAAGATCAGAGGTGTGTTGATTCTGAGAACACACAGAGATCAGAAGGGGGTTGATTCTGATAACACACAAAGATCAGAGGGGTGTTGATTTGCACTTAGAGTAATGCATGATTCAGTGACCAGGGATTAGCTTTTGCACATTACAGTGGGGAAGTGGGTCAGAACACAACAGGAGGCTAAAAGATGAAATTGGATGATGAGATCAAGTATGTTTTCTCCTCTTGTGGGGATGGTGACTAGTTGTTCCATGGCATTTGAGTTTATGAACCCAGGAACCTTTGGGCTAGAGTGTTTGGGCTTGAGTAGTGTTCCCAGTCTATATTAGGGTAGTTGAAATCACCTAGTATGATGGTGTTTGGAGATACATTTATCCCCTCCAGTGTTTTCAGGAAGGCCATGTGAGGTTCCTGAGTTTGAGAGGGTGGCCTGTAACATGCTACAAATTGCAGAGCAGTCTTGCCTGTGGTTAATTGCACCTGGATGGTCTCCGATGCATTGTGCGTTGCCACCAACCTTGAGGTGTGTGTCCTTTATGAATATGGACACCCCCCCTCCTTTCTTGGTGTTGTCTGGATTTTGGGGCCGGAACGCATGATATGAGGTGAAACCTGATAGTGCTGGGGGTGCTCTCAGGAGCCTTGAACCAGGTTTCTGTCACAGCACAGACATCGATGTTCTCCATACTGAGAAGGAAGCCTCTGCGTGCATCTTGAGATTGAGACTTCTGGCATTGAGCAGCATTACCCTTAGTTTTTTTCCTTTTTTGTGTTCTAGGGTGGTATTGCTTATTTCAATGATGATTACAGAGCCATAAGTCTGACCAACATAATATGCAAAGCCATGGCAATACTTTTCATGGAAATAATAAATAAGAACATGGGGAACCTCTGAACACTGGACCCATCATAATCTGGATTCATCAAGGACAGGTCAGACCTACTCAACCTGGTGGACATCTTTAAAATGGTCAGTAAAGCAATGCATGAAGGTAAAAGAGTACACGCACTGCATACCTCAACCTGGCCAAGGCTTTTGACTCAATCCTCCACTGAGGTATAGTAGAAAAAGCTAAATAAGCTTGCAGCTGGCTCAAGGGTTAAGCATGTGATCTGTATTTCCTGTGGAACAGAGTTTGATCTCTCAATCTTTATGTGTCTACTGTGTAATCTTGCACAAGCTACTTAACCAGACAGTGCTTTATGGCAACTGGAAATGTGGGCTAAGCTCTTCAATGGTCCCTGGACTACAAGCCTCGTAACTGCCTATGAACCTATGAATCGATACTGGGAATAAACCCTTATGTCATGAGGAGATCAAAATAGGGGAAAATTTCTCCACAAAGAGACCAGTGACTCATTGACTAATGGAGTCTCCAGGGATCAGTGCTGTGACCTCTCTTGTTTGGCATCTACTTCTCTGAAGTAAAAGCTTATACCAAAGGGTTCTGAAAGACTAAATTTGTAGATGACTGCAAACTAGGAGCTGTTATTAAATCCTCAAATGAGTTAACCATCCTGCAGGAAGGTTTGTCTCAAACAAATAGTCATAGAATCATGGCCTTAAACTAATTCAACTAAATGATAGAAAATCTCTTATTGTATCCTTTGGGAAGTTATCTACCCTGAGGATCTACCACATTGACAATCACCCCTGAAAGGTGCCCCAGTCATTTGGGATTTGGGAATGTATGTGAACATTGACCTAACTTTCAAGCAAGATGTGTCCACGTCATAAGAAAGTCCTTCTATATTGCTTACAAACAAAGGGATTGTGGCTAGGTTTAGAGATGTCATTATCTCCCTTTACTCAGACTTCATTAGACCGATCACTGAGCATTTTCCCCTTTGATGTATATCTGACCAGACTCATGAAGCATTTGGAATGCTGACAGACATGCATTACTAAAAGTATGCAAGGCCTAAACAATATCTCCTACATTGACCACTTCAAACCCCTGTCACTATACTCTGTATCTTGGAGAATGCTAAGACGTGACCTGTGTCTGGCATATGAGCCATCCTTTGACCCAGTACTGATAGACCTGTTGCACATCAGCAAGTCAAATGGCATCAGAAATGCTCAGTCCAGGGATCTAAGCCTCTTCTGCAACATTAACAGAATGGTTTGGGGGGACAGTGGGTGCAGGAAGCACAAAACAAGGAGGCTCACAAAAACGCATGAAATATGGTGAGGCCATCAAGGGCAACAACTTAAATGAGGTTATCAGAAGGGTCAGAAAGTGTGGGTACACAACAGAAAGAAGGAAGGAGAGGTCAGAACTAGCCAGGCTGAGTAAAGGTGAGAGGGATATTACAAAACACATGGACAGAAACAGATGTACTGATTACTGATACTTTGCTTCAGTCTTCACAAAAATATAGGAAAAAAAGAAAGCGAGAGGAGGGTATCATGTTGGGAGGGAAGCATGGGGGGAGGGTATCATGTTGGGAGGGAAGCATGGGGGAGGGTATCATGTTGGGAGGGAAGCATGGGGGGAGGGTATCATGTTGGGAGGGAAGCATGGGGGGAGGGTATCATGTTGGGAGGGAAGCATGGTGGGAGGGTATCATGTTGGGAGGGAAGCATGGGGGGAGGGTATCATGTTGGGAGGGAAGCATGGGGAGTGGGTATTATGTTGGGAAGGAGGCCTGGGCAGAATGAGGAGAACAATGGATGGATTTTAGGATAGTGAAGATAGAAAGGGAGGAGGGCAGAGGGAATCTGATAACACACAAAGATCAAAGGGTTGTTGATTCTGATAACACACAAAGATCAGAGGGGCATTGATTCTGATAACACACAAAGATCGGAGGGGCGTTGAATCTGATAACCCATGAAGATCTGAGGGACGTTAATTCTAATAACACACAAAGATCGGAAGGGCGTCGATTCCGATAACATGTAAAGGTTGGAGGGGAGTCGATTCTGATAACACAGAAAGATTGGAGGTGCATTGATTCTGATAACACACAAAGATTGGAGAGGTATTGATACTGATAACGCACAAAGATTGGAGAGGCATTGATTCTGATAACACACAAAGATTAGAGAGGCATTGATTCTGATAACACACAAAGATTGGAGGGGCATTGATAATGATAAAACACAAAGATCAGAGGGGCATTGGTTCTAATAACATACAAAGATCAGAGGGCCATTGATTCTGATAATACACAAAGACTGGAGAGGCATTGATTCTGATAACACGCAAAGATCAGAGGTGTGTTGATTCTGATAACACACGGAGATCAGAAGGGGGTTGATTCTGAAACACACAAAGATCGGAGGGGCGTTGATTCTGCTAACACACAAAGATTGGCGAGGCATTGATTCTGATAACACACAAAGATTTGAGGGGCATTGATAATGATAAAACACAAAGATCAGAGGGGCATTGATTCTAATAACACACAAAGATCAGAGGGGCATTGATTCTGATAACACACAAAGACGGGAGGAGCACTGATTCTGATAACACACAAAGATCAGAGGTGTGTTGATTCTGATAACACACAAAGATCAGAGGGGAGCTGATTCTGATAACACATAAAGATCAGAGGGGTGTTGGTTTTGATAACACACAAAGATTGGAGGGGCATTGATTCTGAAAACACACAAAGATCAGAGGGGTGTTGATTCTGATAACACACAAAAAGATTGGAGGGGCATTGATGCTGATAAAACATAAAGATCAGAGGGGCATTGATTCTGATAAAACACAAAGATTAGTGGGGTGTTGATTCTGATAACACAAAGATCAGAGAGGCATTGATTCTGATAACACATAAAGACCGGAGGGGCATTGATTCTGATAACACGCAAAGATCAGAAGGGCGTTGATTCTGATAACACACAAAGATTGGAGGGGTGTTGATTCTGAAAACACACAAAGATTGGACGGGTGTTGATTCTGATATCACACAAATATTGGAAGTGCGTTGATTCTGATAACACACAAAGATCGGAGGGGGGTTGATTCTGATAACACACATAGATCAGAGGGGCATTGATTCTGACAATACACAAAGATCAGAGGATTATTGATTCTGATACACAAAGATCAGAGAGGTATTGATTGTGAAAGATCAGAGGGGTATTGATTGTGATAACACACAAAGATGGGAGGGTTGATGGAGATATACAACAAATCATTAGCTAGCACTGAAGTGCCAGAGGAATGGAAAGCAACAAAGCCATAGCTGGCTCATCTGATGCCAGGTACTGCTAATGATTTGAAGACCCTCAATACTAAGCTTGGCCAAAATAAAGGTATATTCTCTGATCTGGTACTCCTCTCCTCTCTCCTAAGAAGGAACACTATGTCTTTCTCTTGTCCTCATGCTCTGCGTTAGTGCAAAGAAAAAAAATGTATCTGCCAATTGTTCCCCTAAAACTTTAAGTCTGGGGCAACTGCCTCCTTTGCCACTCCATGCCTATGTTTCTGGAAAAGAGGAAATGTGATACCTTTGCATAAAGGGGGATCAGAAAAAAATCTGGAGAACGGCAGGCTTCTTAGCTGAACAAAAATGGCAGAGAACTTGATGGAAATAATCCTGCAAGGAAGGCTGGTAGCACCTCTTGCGGGTACAATTTCCAGGACAGAAATCAACATGAGCTCATGAACAAAAGGAGCTGTTAGTTAAAACTAATCCAGTTTTATGCCTGTATTCAAGGTGAATTTGAACAGGGGGGAGTACAGGTAGATGTAGTCAGCCTGGACTTCAATAAGGCATTTTGCTTTTTCCTGTGCAGGAGACTAATATAAAAATATGTAGGGTCTGGGGGTGGGATCAAGATTGTGCAACTGGATAGCCACGTGTTTGAATGGTAGAATACAGATGGTTCTGGTGAAAGGGACAATGTCATGAAACAGGAAAGTGATTTGTGGAATACTGCAAGGCTGTCTCTCCAGTGCATTTGTCTGAGTCTTATCTGAGGGAACAGAGAACACATGCAACAATGATTGATTGATGGAAAGAGCCTAGTGAAAGAACTGGAATGGCTAAACAAGTGGGAAGAAATGTGGCAGTTTAGGTTCAATGAGGTTCAATGCAAACAAATGCAAAGTACTACATTAAGGCTACAACAATCCTGGTGTAAAGTATCGGCTAGGGAAAGAGGAACTGATAGCAACTAAGTGATAAAAGCAGTTGGGAATGTTGACCTCATGTGGACTGATCTACTGGGAACAGAGTGAGAGGGCAGTGGTAACAGAATGATTGGCATATCTTCTGAAGAATTTTAATACTTCTACTGTACAAATTATTGGTACTGCATGCACTTCTTGAAAGGGACATCAAGTTGCTGGAAGGAATTCAGAAAAAGTTAGCAAAAAAACATATGTAGGATGGAGGGGAGGAGATATGAAAAGGTGCAGGGCCGTAACTATGGTAGGGCAAAGGAGACAGCTGACACAATTGCAAGATGGCAGAGGCTGAGATCAGCAGATGCTGATGGGTGAAGGTGAAGTATTGGTATTCATCTAAGAATGCCAGTACTCAATACTGGATTTGTAGTAAATGCTGAAGAACTGAGTATACTGTGATTTACCTAGTACACACTGCTTGTTATCAAGCAGTTTTAAAGCAAAATGTTTTTTTTGGCTTCAACTTTGAGAAGATTGTTTTCTTCTTTTTTTCCTTCCTCAACTTTGAATGAGGGGGGTGATAGCTCCACCTGCATGGATTGACAGATGTCCTAGCTATTGTTCTGACAAGAGGCTAGAGCAGTTACAGCTCTTCCCACTTGAAAACAAACATTGTAGGAGAGGATGATATTGGTGCACAAGATCATATCAGAGAGATGTGAAGGCATCATGTGGGTGGCGCAGTGTTGTAGTGGTTAGTGTTGTCACTTGTGATGAGCATGCCCTGGCCCAGCAATCAAGGAGCCTCAATCCTCACCACTAACACCAGGGAGGGCATCTCATATAAGAGGAAAGGATAACAAATACACACAGTAAAGTACAATTTCCCTTAAGTGCACACAGAGATCACAGTCAGTCTGGGGCTGATTGCTCCCTTGGTTCCCAATAAGACTCCCCACTGGCACAGCTATAGGGTCCAGATCTCAGCCTAGCTGGCAATATAACCTCCAGTACCCTCTCTGTCCCACCAGTGCTTTGTGTGCCTGTCCAGGTAGCTGACATACCACACACACTTTGAGATAAGTATTTATACAACTTCACAGACACTCCTGGGAAAAGCTGACACAGATTCTCCAGCTGTGCCCCTTTACCCAGACTATACAGTAGTAATTTCTGCCACCACCAGCTAATACTTATCAGCTACCCAAAGGCCCTTAAAAGGTTGTCCAATTATTACTGTGCAATATTATTATCCAATTGGTAACATGACTATTCAATCTAAGGCTTATTACAGTGGCTTATTACAATAAACTCTATAAATATGCACTGTACTCTAGAGCTTACTTATCTCTACACAAACCAGCCACAGGTAAAGGTTTTTAAAATATTTAATAATAATTAAAAACACAAGACAATACTACTACACCACAGTGATATCTAAGAGTTCAGAGATCACACAGAAACTTAAAACAATACAGTAGGAAAGTTCTGATATAACAGAAAAACACTTGTCTAACTTTCTTCTAAGTTCCTAGTTATTACTACAAGAAAACATACTTCTAAGACACTACTCACATAAGACAACAGGCAGAGTGCTGATAAGTGGGATATCAAGATCAAAATGCTCACAGTCTCTCTCTGAACAATAGTTTTCAAACTCACTAACAAACATATTTGCTAGGCCCTCCCAGATTGCATCATTTTGGCACTTAAGTTTTCCCAGTATACACATTACATCATTTTGACACAGTCTGGTGTTCCAAAAAGGCTACATTATTTAGCAATCTAACACCTGCTCAGGAAACTACAACAATAAAAGACATTTCACATGTACACTCTAGCAATTATTCCTTAAGTTAAGACAATAGAAAGAATGTATTCAGCCAGCCACTTTGGAACCACTATTTAGATAATTTTAACATCAAAGAACATTTGAAATGCTTGGCTTAGTTTTCCTTACAGCAGATGGCAATGTTGCAACAATCTTGAAGTTCACATTTTACAGTGTTTTCTTTCATTTAAGAACACAAGCCTGTATTTTGCATTTATATATACAAATGATAGAATTATGTATCAAATTCTATTTGACTAGGCTGGCAGCCTTCACCCATCTTTCCTAAATCTTCACATCTCTTCCCCCTGGAGAACTCAAGCTAGTTTTTCAAGTGACCCTTTATAAACGCCGCTTGAGAAGGTTAGATCTATCTGAGAGTACCTCACCTCATTCCGTGTCTTGAGAGCCCATCTGCATTGGCATTGCTAATCCCAATGTGGTGCTGCACTGACATATATGCTTGCAACCCCAGGCTCCATCTTAGCAACTTGGCATTTTGCTCACTGGCTCTGTTTAACCATGTTAGAGGGTTGTGATCTGTCATAACAGTGAATTTCCTTCCATACAGATAACGGTGAAGTTTTTGCAGTGCCCACACTACGGCTAGACATTCTTTTTCTATGGCTGCCTAGCATTCCTCCCTGGGTTTGAGCCTACGACTGAGATAAACCACTGTGTGCTCTTCCCCCTCTAAAGATATCTGGCTAAGTACAACCCCTACCCCATGGTTCGAAGCATCCACTTGCCCAACAAATTATTTGCTGTAATCTGAACTGGCTAACACAGGGGGTCCCCCAAAGCTTCTTTAAGCTTCTGGAATGTCTGCTCACATACTGGGGTCCACACTACCTTATCTGAGCTATTCTTCCTTGTCAGGTCTGTGAGGGGAGCAGCTATGGTACTATAACTGGGAATGAACTTTCTGTAGTACCCTGCTGTCCCTAAGAATGCCCTCACCTGCTTTTTGGTAACAGGTGCAGGCCATGCCTGAATAGCTTCCACTTTGGCAGGTTCTGGCCTTATCTTACCATTCCCCACCCTATGTCCTAGATAGGAGACCTCTGCCATGCCCACCTGACATTTGCTCAACTTAATGGTCAACCCTGCCCTCTGTAGTCTGCCCAGCACCTCGCTGACATGCTGAAGGTGCTCTGGCCAGGAATGGCTGTAGATGGCAATATCATCTAGGTAAGCATGGGCAAACCCTCCTGCTCCTGCTAGGATATTATCCACCAGCATCTGGAAAGTCACTGTGGTATTCTTCATCCCAAATTACATCTTTGTGAACTTGTACAAGCCAAAAGGAGTCACAAAGGCTGACTTCTATCTAGCACTGGGAGTCAAGGGCACCTGCCAATAACCCTTGGTAAGATCAATGGTTGTAAGATACTTAGCCTCACCCTGCTGGTCTATGGTCTCATCTGTCCTAGGCATGGGGTAAGCGTCCGACTCTGTGTGACTATTTAATTTCCTGTAATCCACACAGAACCTGGTGCTGCCATCCTTCTTTGGCACCAACCCCACTGGCGAGACCCAGGGACTGTTGGACTCTTGAATCACCCCTAGTTCCAACATCTCCTGTACCTCCTCCCTCAGAGTCTGTCTGACTCTCTCAAGCACCCTATAAGGGGCCTGCCTAACAGGCCTTTGGGGTCCTGTAGCCATGTGGTGCTGCACCAGGTGGGTGCTCCCTGGTTTCCAGTAAACATGTCCCCAAATTCCTGCAACACTGCTTGGACTTCTCGAACCTGGGTAGGAGACAGCTGCTGGGACATTGCTACCCCTTCCACCGAAATGTCAGCCCGAGCCTCACTGAGGAGATCAGTCCCCAAATCTCCTTCAGACTCCTCCTGCAATCCACTGCAAATACTCAGCACAAGGGCCTCCCTATCATGGTAAGGTTTCATCATGTTAACATGGTACAGTTTGTGCCCCTGCCATCTGCCTAGCACTTCCACCATGTAATTAACATCACTTACCTTTCTTACCACCTTGTAGGGTCCCTCCCAAGCTGCTTGCAGCATGTTGTGTCTGACAAAAATGAGAACCATTACTTGCTACTCCACAGCATACTCTCTAGCTCGAGCATTCCTGTCATACCACACCTTTTTCTGTTGTTAGGCTTCTGCCAGGTTCTCCTGGGCCAAGCCCATGAGTTTCCTGAGCCTTGTCCAGAGGGTTAGGACGTATGCCACAACAGACTCCTTGTGAGACTCACACTCACCTTCCCACTCATCTCAAATTAAATCTAGAGGTCCCCTCACCCTATGCCCATACGCCAACTTGAAGGGTGAAAAACCTGTGTATTCCTGGGGAACCTCTCTGTAAGCAAACAACAGATGGGGCAAATATTTGTCCCACTCCCTCTTAAACTGATCTGCAAATGCCTGTAGCATGGACTTGATTTTAGAGTTTAACCTCTCAACAAGACCATTAGTCTGGGGATGTTAGGGGGTGGTCTTCATGTGCTTCACCCCACAGGACTTCCACAGACAAGCCAGCAGGTCTGACATGAAATTGGCACCTCGGTCAGTCAGTATTTCTTTTGGGAAATCTACCCTGCTGAAAATCTCTAACAAAGCATTTGACACCTTCTCTGCCTCAGTGGAGGACAAAGCCACTGCCTCAGGGTATTGTGTAGCATAATCCACTATCACTAGGATATACTTTTTCCCTGTGGAACATGGGGTACTCAGTGGACCCACAATATCCACAGATACCCTCTGAAATGGCTCCTCAATCACAGGCAAAGGCATCAAAGGAGCTCTCAACTTGTCTCCTGCCTTGCCTACCTTTTGATACTGCTCACAGGTCCTGCAGTACTCTGTTACATCTCTGGAAATTCCAGGCCAATAGAAGTCCTGTATAATATGCCTCTTTGTACGTTTTATGCCCATATGACCTGCAAAGGGAATATCATGGGCTATGGCTAGAAGTGCCAAATGGTAGGCTCTAGGCACTACCAACTGCTGTATTCTCTCACCTTCTAGCCCTCCCTCAGGGGTCCACTCTCTGTACAGTAGCCCTTTGTCCCAGTATACAGATTCCCCCTTCCTTTGAGAATCAGGTGCCTCCCTAGCTACCTGCCCCAGGCCTTGCAATGTAGGGTCTGAGAGCTGAGCCTGTCTCAACTCTCTCCTTGTAACCATTCCCAGCTCCCCTTCCACAGGAAGTCTGGCATCCTCTGACAGTAGTGCCTCATTGTCAGCATGGGTACTACTACTCACCTCTACCTTTGCAGTTACCCTGTCCAAGGGAACACCAGTACCCACAAGCAGTTGTGGCTCACCTTCAGTCTTACTTCTACAGTGTAGCTCACTTCCTGAAGTAACCACCTCACCAGTCCTTGCTGCAAGTATGCAGTCTGTCTGGGTCTCCCCCCAGGCTACCAGACCCCCATGCTTGTCTCCTAGCCTCACTGTGTATATCTGCATAAGTACATCGTACTGCCTCATCCAAATTGTTCCCTCTCAGGACATCTGCAGGCTGGTAGTTCCATACCCCTGTTGTCTCAAGACAACCTACTAGTGGCATTGTGTCTTTCCCTCTTACTGGCTCCCTCACCTTTGGTTCCCCAACTTGCCTCCATGGACATCTATATGCCACATGGCCCCACTGGCTGCATTCAAAACATTTAACCCTAGCTCCTGGACGTGTACCTGGACTAGTGGCTTCCCTGCTACTAGCAGATTCTGTTGGTGCAGTCTGTGCTGCCCACCTTGGGTTCCTTTAGACCCATGAGCAGTACTGGGGGGCCCCTTCCTGTGCAGGGCTGCCCTGCTGGCCAGATATAGGTCTCCCTTCTTCCCCAACTTATCTGAAGTAGCACATTGTCTATCAGCTAACCAGATCCTCATGTCCTCAGACAAAGTGCTAAGGGCTTGTTCCCTTTCCAAAAGGTCTGCCAGCCCATCAAAAGTGGTGACCTGACATCCACTCACCCAGCTATGAAAATAAGTGCTCAGTTCAGCAACATATTCACATACATTTTCATCTGCCTTGCGTCTATGCTCACAAAACTTTTTCCTATACATTTCAGGTGTTAGCTTAAAACATTCTAACAGACATTTTTTTTACAGCAGTATAATCAAAACAGACAGAGCTAGGCGTTTGTGATATACAAGTTACAGCTTTCCCATGGAGTAAAGGGGTCAGGAACTGTACCCAGAGCCTTTGGTCAACACTATACTGTTTGCATACCCTTTCAAACATGTGAATGAAACTATCAAAATTATCCAGCTCTTTAAACTGCGGTAGAAATTTATTGACCTGTTGTGCTTCTGGGGTCCATTTACTCCATTCCCCATTACCTCCATGACTCTAGTGAAGAGTCAGCATTTCCCTCTCATGCTTCCTCTGACGCTCCTTTTCTTCGGCTTCTATCTCCAAATGCCTGGCCTGCAACTCAAGTCTGTTTAGCTCCAGCTGGATTTTTAAGTCCGCTGCAGAAAGTTTGAGCTGTCCATTCTCTGAGGATATTGTATCTCCACTGCCAGTCTGATTGTTCTTCGCAGAAAGGTTGAGCTGTCCATTCTCCGAGGATATTGTATCTCCACTGCAAGTCTGAGTGTCCTCCTGGATGCTGTTTTCTGATGCAGCTGTAACCAGGGCTGCAATCAGGTCTGCTTTAGTCAGGTTTCCATGCACCAGTCCCCTAGCCTGGCACATCTCCACCAGCTGGCTCCTTGTCAGCTTTCCATACTCCTGTGCTGACATGCTGCCTGCTCACCCTGACTAACTAAGCTAACAAAAGAAATAAAACAATTGTGATCTGAACTCTGGGTATACACTGTGTGGCTGATTTAGAGTACAAAACATCTTCAGAGATCACTGTACATAAGCTACAGGATTCACTCTACCCACACCACTGCAAACCACAAGTGAGGATATCTTATCCCAACCACTGTGAACCACAAATGTGAGGCTATCTTATCCCACCACTTCCACCAGAAATGTGATGACCGTACCCTGGTCCAGCAATCAAGGAGCCTCAATCCTCACCACTAACTCCAGATAACAAATACACACAGTAAAGTACAATTTCCCTTAAGTGCACACAGAGATCACAGTCAGTCTGGGGCTGGTTGCTCCCTTGCTCTCCAGATCCCCAATAAGAATCCCCACTGGCACAGCTATAGGGTCCAGATCTCAGTCAAGCTGGCAAGATAACCTCCAGTACCCTCTCTGTCCCACCAGTGGTTCGTGTCCCTGCCCAGGTAGCTGACACACCACACACACTTTGAGATAAGTATTTATACAACTTCACAGATACTCCTGGGAAAGGCTAACACAGATTCTCCAGCTGTGCCCTTTTACCCAGACTATACAGTAGTAATTTCTGCCACCACCAGCTAATACTTATCAGCTACCCAAAGGCCCTTAAAAGGGTGTCCAATTATTACTGTGCAATATTATTATCCAATTGGTAATGTGACTATTCAGTCTAAGGCTTATTAGAGTGGCTTATTACAATAAACTCTATAAATTTGCAATGTACTCTAGAACTTACTTATCTCTACACAAACCAGCCACACGTAAAGGTTTTTAAAATATTTAATAATGAATAATTAAAAACACAAGACAATACTCCTACACCGCAGTGATATCTAAGAGTTTAGAGATCACACAGAAACTTAAAACAATACAGTAGGAAAATTCTGATATAACAGAAAAACACTTGTCTAACTTTCTTCTAAGTTCCTAGCTATTACTACAAGAAAACATACTTCTAAGACACTACTTACATAAGACAACAGGCAGAATGCTGATAAGTGGGATATTGGGTTGGGAGGGTGGCCTAATGGCTAAGCTAAGGTGTTTTACAAGCAAGCAATAAGGTAGTTCTCATCTCAAGGAATCTCATATTAGCTAAAAATGCTCGCTAAGCAGGGCAGTTAGCCTAGTACTAACCTATGAATCAAGATCAAAATGCTCACAGTCTCTCTCTGAACAATAGTTTTTAAACTCACTAACAAACATCTTTGCTAGGCCCTCCCAGATTACATCATTTTGACAATTAGGTTTTCCCAGTATACATATTACATCATTTTGACACTTAGTCTGGAGTTCCCAGGCAAAAAGGCTACATTATTTAGCAATCTAACTCCTGCTCAGGAAACTACAACAATAAAAGACATTTCACATGTACACTCTAACAATTATTCCTTAAGTTAAGACAATAGAAAGAATGTGTTCAGCCAGCACTTTGGCACCACTGTTTAGACAATTTTAACTTCAAAGAACATTTGAAATGCTTGGCTTAGTTTTCCTTACAGCAAATTGCAATGTTGCAACAATCTTGAAGTTCACATTTTACAGTGTTTTCTTTCATTTAAGAAAACAAGCCTGTATTTTACATTTATATGTTCAAATGTTAGAATTATGTATCAAATTCTATTTGACTAGGCTGGCAGCCTTCACCCATCTTTCTCCATTCTTCACATCACCTCACAGCAAGAAGTTATCTGGTTCAATTCTTGGCTGGGGTGCCTTCTGTGTGAAGTCTGCATGTCCTCCCTGCATTCATGTGGGTTTCCCCTGGGTGCTCTGGTTTTCTCCCACATTCCAAAGACATGCATCTGGAGCGTTCCTCCCTGGGCCTCCACTGAAAATGGGCTCTGTCCCTGTTGAACTTTCCTGGTAAACAAATGTTAAAGAAATAATAATAAATAAACAGAAAATAAGTAAACAGAAAGTACAGCAAGGGAAGGGGGGGGGGACACAGGCAAGAAAGGATCAGGATAACTACTCTCTGCCTCTCCAAAAGTACTTTAGTCAGGAAGGGGGTATAGAGCCATAAAATCGACTACTGGAATGGATGGTGGAAAAGGAATCCACAACAAATATTCAAGGAGCATGGGACAGGCAGAAAAATAGTAAGAGGGAAGGTAGAGATGACAAGGAGGTAGAATGTTAAATGATTTTAAAAGGACAGACCAGGCAGGCTTATTTTCTCCTTTTGCCATCAAGCAAATATAATGTAATGCACTGATTCTAGTTAGAATGCTATGTGCTACTTAGCAAGGATTGTAAACTCAGACCTTACAGATGGTTTTGTACCATGATGACTTCCATTACATGGAATAACTTCTAGCAGGTTATGGTGGATCACATAATCATTCTCCTTCCAATATGGGAGAGCAAGCATTGGCTACTCTAGTCTCATCCTCCCAAATCAGCTCTTCTACCATCTAGGCTGCTATACAAACCCAGACCATCTGGGTCATTGTCAGGGCTTCTTCTGTTTATGCCACACAGCTAAGAAACCAAAGTTTGAGCGAAAGGCAGTTTGATATTCTCCATGCAGTGGAAAGCAGCAAATACAAATGAGTGAAAAATACTAAGAAGACTGCAGAGGCTTTTCTTGGATCAGCGATGAACAGTATCTAGGTGCACATCCTCCATTAATGAAGAAACCAACCCGGCACCACACTGATAGTGCCCTGATTGCAACCCATATGACTGAGATTAAATTAATGACCCTAGCACTGGAGGAGTCAGGCATGTGGGGTAGAGCAATCAAGGGGCTTGACCCACTTTTCTCTCCCAGAGGGGGAATGGATTAATTGTGCACACTCAGGAGCACATTGGGTGGTGTTAGCTCCCTGATGGAGACTGAGGAAAATATAATTAATGCCTCAACAAGAGGGGCAAGACTGTTTGGAGGGAATCATTGCACAAGTGAGGGCACATTCTATGCTGTCAGCCCATTGCATGGCCCCCTCTGAAATCCTTGATGGGTGTATGGTAGTAGAGCTGAGAATAAAAAAAAAAAGAAAGAAAAAGAAAAATCTGTTAGCCTGCCCTGAGGGCTGTATGAACAATGGCCTCTCACAATCAACCCTTGCTTTGATGATGGGGAATGACTGAGCTGGTTGGCTGGGTGGGGGCTGATGATGGACAGACAGTGGGAAAAACTGCACAAAAATATGATGAGACTGGTTAACAAAATAATTTTTAAGAAATTGTCATCTGGACGCATATCCAGTTTTGTTGCAAAGCCAGACCATAAAAATCTCTGCTAAAGTTTACACTACCAGGCTACCAGTATTACGGAGTGTAGCAGGTACAAAAATAAGCCATAGAACATAGTTTGTGTTCAAAATATCAGCAGAGTTCATTCTTTTCAGAACTATGTGTATTTAAGTCTATAGAGTGGAATAGATTCCATAGTTTGAGCAGATACCTGACTATTTTTCTGATTTATCCATTGCTGGTCATTTATGAATTGCCTGACATTTTCATTGTTTATAACTGTGAGCACATCAGGTGAGAAAAGGAGATTTGGCATTTATACAATCTCTTTCTTCATGCTGTTTGCTTCTCACTTGACAGAGTCTAGAGAAGTGCTGCAATGTCATACATATCCACCTGGCAATAAACTGTGATGTCACAAAAGGAGGTTATGACTTCAAGTAGGAACTAAGCCAAAGGGGCACACTGACACTGTAGGAATTCTAAGGGAGAAAATATAATTATGCACATTCTTTAGAAATTATATAGAGGAGAAGTATATAACGTATAGACGGAATACAAATAAAAGTGCAGCTAATTATTATACATTTAAAACCTTCTTTATGTCAGTAGCTTTTAAAGTTTTCTTATTACTGGCTTTCCCATTCAGAAGCTGCATGAGGTTTTAGGAGCTAGTCAATGTCTTTTGGAAAACATAAGCGAGTCTAAATTTCCTTGTGAATACAAGCATAATCATTAGAATTTATAAAATGTAACTGCTACCCATTAATTTCTATTTAGAGCTATACTTGACATGGTTGCCCCAAAGCCTGTATGAAAAGAATGTAACATAACAATGTGAGTGCTGGCAGAGGTTTGCCTGAAACATACATTCGTTACAGTGCTGCCTGTTGCACTGTTGTCTGAGTTCCCTGGAGCTAATATTCCAAGCAAGAATTAAATCAGATTGTACTCTGACACATCATATATTCTCCAGTGTTTATCTGAGCTGCTAATTTATTTTGTTTACCCTGAGAAATGTTTCCAGCATGATGTCTGCCCTTCAGCGAGAGTGTCCCCAGCCCAAGGACATTCCGTGAGGGCTGTCATTAGTATCTAGTGGTTGTCAAGTAATCTGTTCATCTGTACTGTATGGTCTTTCTGTCTTAAATTACTTCCTAGGACACCCACCCTAAGATGATTCAGCTTCTGTGTACCTTCCCTTCCCCCTAAGCAGTACCAACTGTATCTACATTGCAAATGTGGAGGGGGATGTATTAACTTTTAGCACTGCATCACTGAATCATTTATTTATTTTCATACATTTTTTGTTGATTTTTTTCATGCCCTTAGCTATACAGCAATTTAATTCACATTTGCAAATGCGCATCCTGTTTAAATGCAAATGATCGGCCTTCTAAATCTGGAGTTCCGTTCGTGAAATGTTAATTTTCAATTGAAAATTGAATTTTTTTTTTATCTACCACATCCTTATGACTCTGTGCATTAAAAATTACTTGTTTGCCTGATATGTGAATGACAACTGTGTATATAATTTTAAATAAAGCACAGAGGAAAAGGGGCATATCGCTATGTGCTCTACTCACATTTTCATAGCAGACAAACAATATATTTTATAGAAACAATGGCATACACATGGCAGAGTGTAATTAAGCATTATTCATTAATGTAGTTTGTAATGAATTTCTTTTGTTCTTTATGGCTCACATGTCTTTTATAACCACATATTATTTTTGTCAGTGAACAGTTTCCTGTTTTTTTCTCCATTTAGTGAAATAGCTGTCATTAATTTTAATTCTGATCTTTTATCCGCAGTACCATGATTATTCTAACCACCCTCTTACTTGTTTAGCATTACTTTTGAATTAGAAAACATTGCATCATTACCCATGTTTCTTCAGGGCAAGCCTGACTTGTGTGCTGGCATCAGCAGGATTACTACAAGTTTATTGTCCAAGCCCAGCCACTCTTTGTCCCCGTGCCTGTCATCTCAGCATATGTTTGGCAGCTTTCATTCTGTGGCCAGTATTCATACTAAATGGTGCCGAAGCATAACTCACCCTAAACAGATAACTGAGCTGAATTTCAATGCCATCTACTGATTCTTAGTTATCTACATTCCCAAAAGGACAATATCTCTGTCGCCGAGAATTTGCATGACCATGACTTGCAATGGTAATGACTATGCAGTGGATCACCTATCACCAGCTACTCATAGGATGACATACAGGCACTGAGCCCCTTTAGTCAACTTATACACACACACACACACACACACACACACACACACACACACACACACACACACACACACACACACACACACACACACCACGCACGCAAACATGCATGCACTCTCACATACACAGCAGATACTCACGAACCCACTCAAACTTTGTCCCAGTGCTATCACACACATGCACTGACACACAAATATACACATGCATACACTTTTACACTCCTAATCAGTCACAGAATGGCTAACCTACATCAGGCATCTGTACAGGATGAAGTGGTTCTGATTCATTCTGCACAGACTCCAAACTACTGAAAAGCACAGGTGTGTCCATTGCAAGAATGCCACACCCACTGACACCTTTTTATTCCTGCTGAGCCAAGTCTGTTTATTTATTTAGCTTGAGCAAGTAAGTGGACTGGACCATGAGAACCATTTTCCAGCCTTGACATAGGAAGACAGTGATTAAAAAGTAACAATTATACCACATATAGCTTAATAGTAGAATAGCAGAAAATGTCATTCTGTAATAGATTATTAAGTGTAGTAGAAAGATAACTTAAGCAGAAAACAGAATGGTGCACAAGGGATGACAGAGGATGGATGAGAATAATACATTGCAATAAGAAAGTATGAAAATAAATACAGGAATTAGATGAAAAAGAGAGCAGCTGAGGGCAACAGCTGCTGAAATGAAAACATTCGTCGCATATCGCCTACTCAGAGGTGATCTCTGCCTAACATACAAAGCTATATCAAACCCAGAGCTGTTGGGCATGCTCCACTTAAAGAAAACCCAGTCCCTCCGAGCTACACGCTCTAGGGACCTAAACCTTGCCACCACAATAAACAGAACATGCCGGAGGGATAGATTCCTATCCCAGAGACTTCCCATACTTTGGAATAAACTACCTATCTATATCAAACAAAGCTCCTCATTAGCACTCTTCAAGAAAAATCTTGATGATTGGATGGGAAATAGGAAATTCATCCCGGGGATCACCTCTGTGGCTCTGCTCGACAGTGGCACAGGAAAATAATTTTCTTGGGTGGCAAAACCCAGGGTACCTTTTTGGCTGGGCTTGAATAGGCCCCAGGGCCGATAGCCTACTACCTACCTATGAACCTATGAACCTATGAACAGACACGATTAAACTAAGTCTTGAAGGAAAGGACTAAGATGCTTGTGCATTAAAGCCAAATAAATTAGTTGGAGATGCTTTATGACATTACATTTTATAGTCAGGCAAAGATATAATCTCAGTGCTGCCAGAAATTCTGTGTTCTCTGGAAAGGTGTGTTATATATGAGAGAATAACATTCCAAGTTTTTGGGACAATGAGAGTGGCTTTACCCCTCCAAGGTGAGAGAGTGGTCATTGTATAAAGGAGCCGCACCTACAACCTTAAAAGTAGCTCATAGCAGCCCTTAGAGGTGCTACATTGCAAGACCTAGCCCATAGCCACTACAAATAGCACAACAGCACTGTGAAGCAACTTAGCCCACAGCCACCTCAAACTACTCCACAATACTGTTAAGTAACGCTCCCAAGCTGGCTATCACACTTGCATATATAGCCAAGTTATGCATTTACTTAAATAGGCATACATGTGCAACAGCACCATCCACCACTTAACTGATAACTATCTCAATAAACTAAAAATTTCTCTTATTTAAACTCTGTAACTCTGTCAGTCAGTCAAGTTTTACTTCACGCTGGACAATATGGAAGGTTGGCCTACTTGTTTCCCCTCTGTCGCAGCCTTAAGTATCCTAAAGAAGTGTAGCAACTGCCTTATGATTATAGATAATGAACTCCTACTAAACAAAAATAACTAATTTGTGAGAGTGGCAAATATTTAAGATATATAGAGGCCTCACTCTTACAAAGAAAACAGACTGTGAGCACTTTACTAACATACCACATGCCATACAACCAACCCTGATACACCATGTAATGTCATATGCCAACACTGTAAAGAAATCCTTACCTAAGCTTGCTAAATCAATATGGATGAAGTCTCAGTAAAAATCAAAAACAAACATCACATCATATATCACCTTTAACAGAGTATCTGTGAGACTAAGGGTCTCAGCTCCAGTAAACTAGTTCACTTCTCAAACAAAAATGTTCCAGTGATTGATGACTCCATAATGAGACACACAGATTCCTCACTCACTAGGCTAGACAAAGACAGGGTGTTAGTGAGCTGTTCTCTGGTACCAGGATGTGTGACATGCCAAGGACCTTTAGGACCCCAGCATCAGATAAATATGACATAGTACTTATGTATGTTGTGGTGAATTACTTGGAGGTGAAAAACCCTCCTAAGCAATATACAGAGCCATGTCTGTGCTCTCTGTGCATAACCCAAATGCAGAGAAGATCCTAATATTGAGCGGAATCCTTCTTTCTCTACAAGTGATGCCTAGTTACCAGAAAAAAGGATTGGGTTCAATAATTGGTTGAAAAATCAGTATCATTCTAAGTGCATCCAATGTGTGTCAACATAGAATGAAATGCTTAACAGTCCTACTTGCTTTGCAAAGGATGGTCTGCACTCTGCACCTGTCATTCAAAGACTTCTGCATAGTGTCTGAAGCCTTTGCTGCCCCATACTGCCTTTTAGGCAAAGTTTTCTAAATGAATATTCCAAAATAGCAAACGTATAAGCATCTAAACAGGATCAAATTAAGATGGTTCTGCTCAATGCCAGAAGTCTAAACAAGCTGCCTGACCTCGAGGCACTCCTGCATTTAAAAGGCATTCATATATGTGTAATCACTGAAATCTTGTTTAAATACCCAGGAAGTATTCCCTCCATACCTGGGTTTAGTTCCTGCCATTCCTTCAGACCCAAAGGCAATGGCAGTGGAGTGTTCATACTTGTCAGAGACTGCATCACCTCTACACAGATTCTGAGAGACCCACAAACTGAACTTCTCATACTGCAAATCACACTAAACAAAATCAGCTAACAGTGTTTCATCTGTTACAGGACCCGTTTCATGATCCCAGAAATCCTGTATCATGTTCCTAAATATCATAGATGTGCTTCTCATAAATAAGAACTCCATTATTCTGGGGGACTTTAACTACTATCAATTGACTGGTGTATGTACACCACCAGTGTAGGATATGTTCAGATGTTTTTAGACCTAGTGAATAAACATTCATTGGATTGTTTCTAGCTGGTAACCATTTGAAATATTGGAACCTGCTATAGTGAATCCTGAAACATGGAGAGTGAATAGCTGAAAAAAACAGACTTATGTATAAACAAAGTCCAACATGGCCATTTCAAAGAATATTCACTTTTCTCTGAGGTATGGCAATTTCGGAATTGGTATATATATATGTTCATGGAGTGTGGGGGACTTTGCCTTCCACATTGGGGGTGCAGTAGAGCTTTTTTAAAAGAAAAGAGCAATTTTTGAGATTTGCTTTTCTCCCATACTTTCAGTTTTTTTTTCAGCTTGTCTGAACACGGCATTTTGAGTGCCAACATTTCAAGAGGAAGCCATTCTATCCCAGTTAGAGGACAAATATTCTTAGTATGAAATTTACCAATGTAGTGTCATCATACACGACTCACCTAGTAACTCATCATTATAATCATCAACCTCCTTTTTTCCCATTTTCTAAATTTGGTCAGAGTGTTGTGCCAGCTGTCACCATCTCTGTTTCTAGTCAGTGCCACTCCTACCTCTTTCGACATTCATGCCTGGTAGGCCTGGTAGTCGTGGGTCTTCTCTCACACAATCCATCCACGTCTTTGCTGGATGACCTCATTTCCTCTTGTCTTCTTTTTATCTGTCCCAAAACTTCTTCAGTGGATTGTCTTCTATTTTTCTGTACATGTGCTCAAGCCACCATAATTTGTTCTGTTTGACCTTTTCTTCAAGTGGAGCTACTTTGGCTTCTGCTCTTATGTCCTCATCTCTTCATCTATCCCACAGTGTGCATGCTACCACCCAGTTCAGGCACTTTATATCTCCATCACTTCTACCTTCCTCAACTGCCCTGCCCTGCCTTTACTGCCCAAGTTTCTGTACCATACAGTAGTACTGGTCGCACCACTATTGTGTACACCTTACTTTTCAGCTTCTTGGCAGTCTTCTGTCATACACTATACCTGACACTGTATGCCAGATGACTGCAGCCCCTCTGATTCTAGGTTTGATCTCATCATTCAGACTTCCCTTCTCCTAAACCACCCCTCCCAGATACTCAAAGCTGTTAACCTGTTCCACTATTTTCCCCTCTATCTCAGTTTTCAGCTTCTTCAGATTTCCCCCATTTGCTGCCATTACAACCATCGTATCTGTACTCAGTTTCATCCCATGTCCCTTCAGTTTTGCATTGCATTCTCCTATACTTTGTTGAAGTTCTTGCTCAGAGTCTGTCTGTAATGCCACATTGTCTGTGTACAGCAACTTTGTTGATCTGACCCCCCCCCAAACATGTTTGCAAATGTAGTCCATCAATGGTATGAACAGCCGTGGGCTCAGAGCTGAAAGCTGATGTATACCCTCTCCAAATGGGAATCCCTATGTGAGACTGAACACTTTTTTACTTGAGTCATTGGGCTCTTGCACATAGCTGCATTAATTCTACCACTGAACCACTGCAGGACTGCCCAATTCATCTTTCTTGGGATCTTGTCATATGCTTTCTTGCAGGAATGCCCAGTTGGACTCTTTCCTCATCTCTAGCTTTTTCCTCAACAATCTGTCTCACTGTAAACATTAGGTCAGTTGTGCTACATTGTAATATGAATCCAAATTGCTCATCTCCCATCTTACTTTCAACTATTCTGCATATTCGTTTATCAGCCACCCTCTCCAGAATTTCATGCAATGTGACAGGAGTTTGATACCTCTGTACTACTCACAGTTGTGAATGTCCCCTTTTTTTCCTTGAACACTGGCACTAGTATGCTTATTCTCCATTCATCTGGCATATGCCTTTCTGTCCACACTGCTATGAGTACCCTCAGTAGCCATTTCGCCCCTATCTTACTCAATATCTGTATCATATCTGCTGTGACCTCATCTGAGCCTACTGCTTTCCCTGACTTCATTTTCCATGGTGCTGTTCTTACTTCTTCTATGGTGGGCACCTCCTCTTCCCTCATCATAGGCTGTGACTGGGGTAGTACAGCTTCCGTGGGGATTTTTACATTCAGAAAATTCTGGAAGTGCTCCTTCCATCTGCCTTTGATGTCCTGTGGATTGGTGAGGAGGCTGCTGCTGGCAACCCTTATGAAGGGTTTCTGACTATCTTCTTTATCTTTCTGTCTTTGCCTTGCAACCTGATATAGTTTCTTTGTGCCAACTAGTGAGTCACTTTCCAGAAACTGGTACAGTGACTCTGATGCCCTGTTCTTTGCTATTGCAACTCATTTCTTAGCCTGTTTGTTAGCCAACCAGTATTCCTTCCTAGCCTGGTCCATCTTTTCTATCTCCCATTTTTCTTGCACTCCTTCATTCTTTTGATGGCTTCTTGCATTGATGGATTCTACTGTCAGCTTCCTTTATGTACCTTATTTCCATTTCTGGCTCGGCCACATATCTGTTCTGTAGCCCTAACATATGCTGCTTTAAGGCACTGCTATTGTTCTTCCAATCCGCGTATTTACTCTTTTTCTTCAGGTGCTACAGCCCTGAGTAATTTCTTGAACAGTTGTGCTTTCTCTCCAGTCATCTTCTAGGTCTTCAGCTTGGTCTCTGTTGACCTTAGAGCCTTCTCAGACTGATGCTTGCAGCTGATTGTGGCAACCGGTGGTTTATGCTATGAGATGACTGTTTCATTGGGTATGACTTTGAAATTGCTGATTCTACCCCAGTGCCCTTTCCTCACTAGGAGGAAGTCTACCTGAGAAGTATGTTGACCACTCTTGTATGTGATTGTATGACTGTCTCTTTCTGAACCATGTGTTGGCTACTATCAAGCCATATGCCAGACAGAAGTCTAGAATAGCCTCTCCTTTATTTCTGATGCCCTACCCATGTGGACCCAGACATTTCTCATATCAGGAATCGCTGTTCCGTATGTTTCAATTCACAAGAGAAAGTGGAGTCACCTGCTGTTAATCTGGATGTTCTTAACATCTGTGCTGTCACAACATTGTTAAAAATGTGCCCAGGATGCATACTCTGTCTGTGGACAAACGTATTCCAATGGCAACTGTTTCTACATATGGAACAGCGATTCCTTGAGAGGGGTTATAATAAGATAGAAATTAGCTCGGTTACAGCTCGAGCTTATGCATCTAGAACTCAGGAGGGTAAGCCCTATTTTTTCTTCACCCCATTTTGCAAACAGAAAGTGACCAACTGTAAACTGAGAGTACTAGTTACTTATGCTAGTAACATTACGCTGTTGAAGGACATCTATGCTAAACATTGGAATATACTTAGATCTAATGAGAGAGTGGAATCAATAGTAGGAGAAGCCCCGAGCTATATGTATAAGAATAAGAGATCACTTAAGAAATTGTTATGTTATCCAAAACTTAACTCCAATACTGATACACAGTTAACTATTGGCATGTTTCCTTGTCGGGCATGTAATTACTGTCATTTGATTGACAGTAGTGCTGCATTTGAACATCCAGACATGCATAAAAAGATTTTTTTTAGAGCAAGAGCTAACTGTAACACAATGAATTTAGTTTATTTATCCTACTGTACGGTTTGCTACTGTTTTTACATTGGGATGACAACACGCAGGCTATGGGACAGGATGAGGGAGCATCAATATGATATCTCCAGGAGAGCTAAGACTAATGCTCTATCCAAACACACTATGCTACTAGGTGCTCAGCACAATTTTAAGTTTATGGTTGTTGAAACAGTCAATGTGGGTATAAGGGGGGGGGGGGCACATAAAATTAAGGTAGAAAGCAAAGAATTGAACTGGATTATTAGAATGAAAGCTAATATGGGGAAAGGGCCTTAATGATAAATTCTCTATTAAACCAGTTTTAATGAATAGCTAGATAGATATTAATTAGGTTTAGTATTTTTATGAGGATACCTCTATGAATGAAATGTTCTATACGTTTTTTTATGAATGAAATGTCTTTATGTTTACACAACGAGTTCTGAGTTGCATTTTTGTGTGGCTTTAAGGGCTCTAGTTAACTCCTAATTGTTCTTATATGTTAATTGGCTGTTTTGCTTTTAAAAGTACTGCAGTTTGGAGCCTTATTTGTCTGATGAAGCAGCTGTTGCTGCAAAAGCACTCACTGTTTGTTCTACTGTTTGTGCTGGGATTAAATTTTTGAATTTTACTGCTGTGTTCCGCTGCCTCCTTTGACTGTGATATTGTATGATCTGTTTTTTGGAGGACCGGTTTACCTACACCATAGTCTTTGTTCTTTGTCACCTAGAGTCATATTTTACACTATCGAGCAGCATGTGATCCATATTCTCCTATCTTTTGGATACTGTGCACCACAGTATATGCTCAAAGCAGTTGGTCTACGCAAATCTTCCCCCCTGTAGGGCACCATGTAGAGTGTGTGCTGCTGGCCACAGCTCTATTATTGGGTGAGATTGAGATGGAAACACTCAGCATGTTTTGGGGTGGGAGAATATGCAAACTGCAAACAGTTATTGGCTGGAAGTCAGGATCTAACGTTGCACCTTGTGCATGAGAGACGAAGACCTTAACCATTATGCCATCTGGTTCCCTTGTAACTAATTCTCCAAAAAGGTCTGACCATAAGCTAGTAACCTTTCCCTTCAAGCTATCTAATCCTCCTGAAACCAATATATCAGATTTCAAAGACTTCAAATGCAAAAATCTCTACAAATTCAATGATGAAGTCCCAAATTTCACTTATAATATCATCATCCCAGGCATTGCCTCAATAGATAGATTCATCAAAGAGTATTATACCTACATAAATAAATGTACAAAACTGGTAGCCCTATCCAGATCCAAGACAAATGGAAAGTTAAAATAAAACAATCTTGGTGGTCCACTGACATAAATCAAATCTGCAATAAAAAGGAAAACACTCATTAGAGGGTACAGCAAATCTAAATATGCAAAGTCAAAGAAAATATTAGAAATTTAACAAAGAATTTAAAAAAAAATCTTACTAAGGCAGTGCATAAACTCAGGTTGGTATCTAAAACCAAGGACAATTACAAATCCTTCTTTAGTTGTGTGATAAAACTAAGAAAGATTACTCAACAATGTACATAACTCATACTCAGTGACAAAATCTACTAAACTTAGTGCAAATATCACTCCTTAGATGATTATTCAATGTAATACAAATGCTGCCCAAAACTAACACTTCCTCCACAAGACCAGATAACATACCCGACTGCCTGACAAATAGTACCAAACATACCCTGGCAGAACCTCTGTATAAGATATTTAACGTGAGTAAGTCTACAGACTCAAGCCCGGAATTATGGTGTACAATGCTGTTAATGCTCTTCTATAATTGTGGCCCTACTACTGATGCCCTAAACTATTTACCCATCAACCTGATGGGTCTCATTTGTAAGGCCACGGAACACATTTGTAAAAGGTAGATCCTGTCTAATGAACCTGGTTTAACGTCTTCGTGAAGGTAACTTAAGCTGTTGACAGCAGTCACACATTACACACAGCTTGCCATGATTTAACAAAGGCATTTGATGTTATCTCTCATGCTAACATAATTAATAAACTAAATGTCTACAAATAGATCCCTATGTGGTAAGATAGTCAGCAAATTACCTAAAAGACAGAACCCACAAGTTACAGGTGGCAGGGTTAGAGTTGCTGGTGCTATGTCAGACTCCAAGTCGGTCACAAGCGGTGTCCCACACGGCTCGGTCCTTGGCCCCCTATTGTTCGGCATCTACTTCTCAGAAGTACAGGCCAACATGGGAGGACTTTGGCTGACAAAGTTTGCAGACAACTGCAAACTGGGCGCCATAGTGGAAAGTGCATCGGACACGGATATCCTTCAGAAGGGACTCACGGAAACAGATAGCTGGTGCCAGAGCCATGGCCTGAAGTTAAATGCCAAAAAATGTATAGTCATACCCTTCGGGAAAAACAAGGTAACCCCAAGCTACCATATAGGTGGCAATCCACTAAGCACAGAAGAGGTTATCAGGGACCTGGGGACCCAGGTTGACAGTGGCCTTTCTTTTGACACTCACGTTGCTAAAGTGGTTAGAAAGACCTTCTACATTGCCCACCTGATCATGAAGGGATTCACATCCAGATCTAGTGAGGTCATTGTTCCCCTGTACTCTTCACTTATCAGACCAATGATCGAGTACAATGCCCCATTCGGGATGTATCGCACCCGACATCTGCAGCAATTGGAGAGACCCCAAAGTTCCTCACCAAAAGGATAAAGGGACTCCAAAATCTGTCATATGCTGCCAGATTGAAGAAACTCCAGCTCTATTCAGTTGCATACCATCTGCTCAGAGGTGACATGTGCCTGACATACAAGGTCATGTCCAACCCAGAATTAATGGACATGCTCCACCTCAAAAAATCCAAATCCACCAAAACCACTAGAGCAAGCGACTTAAACCTTAGCACGGATATAAATAGGACGTGCTGGAGGGATAGATTTATCACTCAGAGACTCCCTATGCTGTGGAATAAAATCCCGGTCCATGTGAGGCAGAGCACCTCGCTGGCTCTGTTCAAGAGAAATCTTGACCTGTGGATGGGAGATCGTAGGTTTATCCCGGGAATCATCTCTGTGTCACTGCCGGACAGAGGCACAACAAACTAATGGGCACAGTATTTTTTCATATAAGGGGTGGCATAAGCCACAAAAATTTGGGCTAGGCTTATAAATGCCTTAGGGCAGATAGCCTAGTATAAACCTATGAACCTATGAACCTAAGGGGCAGTGTCAGAGAACATGAAGGTGACCAGTTGTTCCCACAGTGCTCAGTGCTGGGACAGCTTTTGCTAAGTATTTACTTCTCTGACCTACAGACTAAAAAACAAGATCTATGTCTAACTGAAAATAGGCTTATATTAAATTCTAAAACATGCAACACTTGTCACATTTGGTAGGCAAACCATCTCACCAGCACACGCATTGAAAATATGCCTCATCAAAATGTAGTTAGAGACCTGGAGATCTGGGTTGATAATTCCCTCTCCTTTGAGCACAATGCAGCAACACTTGTCAGGAAATCCCTTTACTTGTCACAGATGATTGTTAGAAGAATATCATCTGCATCAAATGAGGTTATTGTTGCCTAGTGTTTGCCACTGATCAGTCCAATTATAATTACAGTGCTCCCTTTGGGACGCACCACATCAGACATATCAAATAGTGGAAAGTCCTCAGGGTATCCTAACAAGAAAATAGGCTTACAAATCCCTAAGCTAACAGAAAAGACTAGAAAAACTATCCCTCTTTTCTGTATCCTATGCCTTGTCTTCTGAGCAATCAAGGATTGTGTAATCCAGGATATTCTGTACCTTCATAAATCAAACAATTCCAAGAACACCAGAAGAAAATATCTAAACTTGCTTCAGCAGATCAGTAAAATAAGATGGAGAGACATGATTTGTTACTCAGTACCTCCCTCACCTTTGGAATAGAGTCTACCATGCAGATAAAGCATCATGATACACTATCTGCCTTCAAACAGGACCTAGATAATTGGATGAGTAGCCTTAAATTCACTCCAGACATGGCTGTTATCACCCTCCCAAAGAAGGGAGGTACAGTCTAGGGTGGGAACTTGTAACTTCTGATGGTCACAAGACCCAGTAACCTTGAACTTCTTATGAAAACAGAGCTATCCTGGTTAAAGCATAAGGAATGAATTGGAGGCTGAGGTATTACTAGGATATTTCTTTGGGAGAGACAGTGCCCCAAGCACATAAGCTTGATGATGAAAGACAAAAGAATGAGGGCATTTCATTATTGGATTGGGAGACAGTAGTGATTGGAAAGGGTTGTTGTGTCTTTTGGCTTTTCCCAGTTAGGGGTCACCATAGCAGAACTCCAGTCTGCTAATGATTGTCAGTAGATTTTTACATGCCGAGTTGCCAGCTCTGACGCACAACCTTTAACGAAGGTATGCCCATTCACGCATGTCTCCACACAGAAGATGCTCTAGCTGAGAATCGAACAGGACAACGTCTTACTGTGAGGCAACAACGCTACCGCAGCACCACCACTGCAGTTTGTGATTGGAAAGGGTGATGCACTGAGTGATTGGAAAGGGTGATGCATTGATATTCTTTGTGGGAGAAATGGAACATAAACTAGCATAGTTTATTGACAGTATCTCAAAGCCTGAATGTATTAGTGCCAGACTGTGTAAGAAGTATAGCAATTCTATTCTAAGATAGCTATTAGGACCCCTTACCCAATATCTTCTGTGCTTCATTTGTTTGGAAAGTTAGCAGTTACAATAATAGAAATTTTACTCTAAGTCAGTTTGATGGGAGAAAGATGCAATAAGGTCCAGGTTAATTCTCGGATATTTGACATTTAAGTTGTTTTGAGATTAGTCCCAGAGTATGGGGTGATAACTTCCCCATTGGTGGAGTAGGCAGGTTTCTTCTCATAGAAGTTTCTACACATCACAGCTATCATCTTTGATATATTTAGATAGATAGAGTTGCCGTTGCCTGTTGCAGAACCATTTGGCTAGGAGGGAAAGATCCTTATAGAGTTTGGAACTGACAGATGAAACAAAAAGAAGCCATCATTGTCTTTCACTTCTAACTCAAGTTTCCTATATTTGTGTTTTATTTTTACAATACACTACACAGATATTAGTATATTTATTTATTTATTTATACATAAGTTTTTTATATAAATATTTATACTAACATTTTTAATTTTTGCATTATTAGTATTTATTTAGTTTTACCACACATTGCATTAGTTACACATATGTACAATTTATAAAATATTTATTCATCTTATATTTTAACATATTAATTATCCAGTACACAACATTATTAATAAAAATGCTTTATTTTATCTTGTTTTTCAAATCATATAATTGGATTTTTTATTACTATTATAACAAGTTACAATGCTATGAATTACATTACAAGGAATACATACACACATATATTTCATATTTATTTCACCAGTATATTAACGTAATGAGACATGGTTTATACTCTCCCTTCCATTTAGGATTACACTTACACCTTATTTATTATAAAGAATGTATGAACACAGGTAGATTTTTAGAGTCTGAAAAATGATGGTATTTTATTATTATGTTGATTGTTCTAATTAATCAATTGATAAATTACACTGATTGTAATCAACTTTCAATATATAAGGCAGCTGCTCCTATGGTTATGTACTCTGATGAAACCCACCAGATAGATGGGTGAAAGTGCTCAGTGATTTTTATTTTACGAATTTATTAAATGACAGTGTGTTTTAGTGACTTAGTGTTGCTTAATTCTTTTTACTAGTTTTATGTCTTTTGTTTTAATCTTCTGTGCTTCATTTGTTTGGAAAGTTAGCAGTTACAATAATAGAAATTTTACTCTAAGTCAATTTGATGGGAGAAAGATGCAATAAGGTCCAGGTTAATTCTCAGATATTTAACATTTAAGTTGTTTTGAGATTAGTCCCAGAGTATGGGGTGATAACTTCCCCATTGGTGGAGTAGGCAGGTTTCTTCTCATAGAAGTTTCTACACATCACAGCTATCATCTTTGATATATTTAGAGAGATAGAGTTGCCGTTGCCTGTTGCAGAACCATTTGGCTAGGAGGGAAAGATCCTTACAGAGTTTGGAACTGACAGATGAAACAAAAGGAAGCCATCATTGTCTTTCAAGAACATCAATGTACAGCCCGCTGATACAATATAAACTAGGCGAAGACCATCATATCATTTGTGTAAGCAGAGGAGGTTACCTCAGGAACAGTTGCTAAGGCCTGAGTTCAAAAATATGAAGAAATGTAAAGGGCCTAAAATGGATCTGGGGGAACTTCACTAAGGATATGAAAGTGATGAGAGAAATGACACGGTTCTACTTTATTCTCTCGAAAGACGATTCCGTCGAATACGAATCGTGTGACACATAAAAAGTGAAATGCGAATATGTCAAACCAACGAAACCGCGAAATTGAAAATGTCGAACCATCATAGTTGGCCCGTCTGCGGTATAGCTTCATAAGGTAAGTGTGCTATAATTACAGAACTTAGGGTTAGGGTGCGGGTTAAGGTAAGTGCATAGGTAGGTTGTTGTGTCTTTCGGCTTTTCCCGGTTAGGGGTCGCCAAAGCGGAACTCCGGTCCACTAATGATTGGCAGTAGATTTTTACATGCCGAGTTGCCAGCTCTGGTGCACAACCTTCAACGAAGGTACGCCCATTCACGCATGTCTCCACACAGAAGACGCTCTAGATGAGAATCGAACAGGACAACGTCTTACTGTGAGGCGACAACGCTACCGCAGCACCACCACCGCAGTAATGTATACAATGTATGTAAGGTTTAGTGTAGGGTTTTGTTAAGTGTATGTGTGTGGAATTTCAGTTTGTTTGGGTATAGCTTTGTAGGATAAGTGTGCGGTAGTTACGGACCTTAGGGTTAGGGAGGGGTTAAGGATAGTGCATAGATAGTTGTGTATGTGGGGTTTAGTGTAGGGTTAGAAGTAGGGTTTTGGTGCTTTACAGTAGGGTTAGAAGTAGGTTTTTTGTTAGTGTATGTATGTGTATTTTGTTATTGTGTTTGGGTACGTAGTGTGTTCCGGGTGGTGGGCTTGGCCAACTATGATGGTTCAACATTTTAAATTTTGCAGTTTCGTTGGTTCAACGTATTCGCATTTTACTGTTTATGTGTTGTGCGATTCGTATTCGACGGAATCGTCTTTCGAGTGAATAAAGTAGACCCAAATGACACAGTTTACCAACTTATTTAAAGTGAATGCTGCAAAGTAATGAAAACAATGTTAAACTGCCACGGGAATTAGTACATAAAATTTATACCTCCTAGCTCACATAGAAAAATGCCTGCAGATCCCACAAAAAGAGTTGGAGATTGTTTCTGGGGATAGGGAAGTCTGGGCTACCCTGATCAACATTCTATCATACTTTTCCAAGTGTTTCAGAAAATGGATGGCTAGGTATTTGGATGGATGGATGGATGGATGGATGGATGGATGGATGGATGGATGGACTGAAAAGCAGAGGATGTGATTTGGAATCAAAGACATTGCTCAAACTGGCAAATATTTCCCCTTTGAAAGCATCATGCTGTTATAGGTGAACCTACAGTTTGCTCCATACTGGTGCAGTGAATCTCAAAATATCAAAGCAGACTGACTACTGGGTTTCTGCTATTGATTTATTATTGCATCTGATATGCATATGTTCATATGATGTACTTTAGGTTTTGTTTGTGGTACACACAGAAATAGGGAAATGTGAGTCTTGTGTTTGCTTTCTATCTTTTCTCCCTTTTCTCTAAATTTGTGCAACCTGGGAGATTTTGCATATAGAGATCGGGGATATAAGGCATGCCCCCACATAAGGGGGTGCTGAGGGTAAGAATTGTTTACAGTGTTGTGCAACATTTGACTTTCTACTATTTTGACTATAAGACATTTTGCTGGATTAGATATTTTAACTGAAACGAAGTTGATTAAATGGCATCTAATTGACTATATGAAATCCCTGTTATAGACATGGCTGGTATGCGAGAGTTGGGCATTGAAACCACAGTGGCACCTTCTAAAATGATATTGGGATATTTACAATATACAACCAGACTTACAGTTTGCCTGGTGTGAAGAAACAACATTCAAAACTGTTAAGTGTTGATAGCAATGAAATGAGGCAAAGGTTAGTGTTGGCCATGGCTGGTGCTGATCTGGGTATAGGAGTAATGCTTGAGTACTTGAGTGCTGTCATAGTGAGGTGAAAATGAGAGTGGTGAGTGATCAATTTATAATATATGTGAGGAGAATCAGAAGGAAGGCATCACCATATTTCAAGAACATTGGAGAAGAAGCCGTACCAAATGAGTTTGTTAGGTCTGAGGCTGAAATTAGAGATAACTGGGGGAATCTGTTTATTTTATTTATTTATTTTATTTTACATTTGTTGACTGGGAAATTCCAACTGGATACATGTCCATTTTCAGAGGAGGCCTGGGGAGAAAAGCTCCATCTCAAATATGAATAACATTGTACAGTACATCTTGGTATAGAATGCTAACTAGATAACATACAAAATATTGTGGTAAAAGCTCCACTCATACAGATAATAAACAGGGTAGTCATAAGTTCGTATATAATACATAGGTAACAGATAATAATAATTCTGCCAGGCATTAAAAGACTAACAAGGTTATAGGACGTTAGGAAAAAGTCATAGTTAGTCCAGTAAAAGGGAAAGGTATGGAAAAGTGAGAATTAGTGCAGGATATCCCCTGATTAACTTTGACCTAGTAATAGATGTATGGTAGTGTACAAGCAGGGTAAAAAAAGATAAGAAATATATCAGTGAGGAGGATGACTGGGAGGGTAGAGACAGAAAGCATGGCAAGGTGAAAAGTGATGTGTTACATATATTTCTCTTAGAGAGAGGAGAGAGAAATTCTTGAATGAGTACTTAAGATAGCCAGTGTGCCATGAGATGCTGTTTGAGGCTTTTTTTTAATTAAGAGTGTGAGGTTATTTGTGTGAGGTCAGCTGGAAGTGAGTTCTAGATTTTGCCTACAAACTTAGAAAATAGAGAGTCACCGGCTGAGTTATTAGGTTTGTGTGTTTGAACAAGCAGTTTGTCTGAAGAGTGAAGTGGCCTGGGGTTACAATAGGTGTTGATGAGATTGTTTAGACCAGGAATGTTTTTAGGGTGGTTGAGGACATTATGCGTTACTATAAGTTGATTATAATGAAGTAAAATGGAAGTTCTAGCCACCCTAAAAGTTTGAGGTTTTGGCAATGATGTGTCCGATATTTAGATCATGTGGCAAATCTGGCGATATGGTTATAACAGTTTGAGTTTATCAAGTACTGATTTATTCATGTTAAGTAGGATAGGTGAGGCGTACAGGAGGGTAGAGAGTAGGTGTGTATGGGTAATTTCAGACCTAGCTAATGGGGTAAGGAAAGGTTTATTTCTATATAGAGAACCAAGTTTTTTGTTAATTGTTTTGATAGTTTGATGAGATGCATATCAAATTTAAGGTTATTATCAACTATTACCCCTAAGAGTTTTGTATGAGTATCTGGTGAAATAATGGTACCATTGTTGGAAGTTATTGTAAAGGTGAAAGGAGTGGACATGCGGGTTGGGGAGAAGAGCAGTAGCTTGGTTTTATTAGGGTCCAAAATCAGACGTTTATTATAGAGCCAGTTTTTCAATTTCAGTTATTCATTCATTCTTTCTTTTCTTTTTGTTTTGATTACCAGGAATTTGAAGCAATTTTCAATATCATTTGAGATGAAGCTCAATTTTAGTTTAGGCCCAGGGTGAACAGCTCTTCAAGAAACAAGTAACACAGGAGAGTGTGATCATAAATTCACCTAAAATATTAAAGTGCCAGTTATAAATTGTTCACAGTCATCAAGTTTCACAAGAACATAGCAGATGTGCAAGGTCAGGACAGTCGAAGTTTCATTATGATGAACGAGATGGTTACAAACATGACTTACGTAATGGAAGGAAGACTTGTGCCAGATCTTTTTTGAACATTTCGCTTCCATATGAACGGTATTGTTTTCTGTATATATAACAACACAGCTGAGTTTATTACTTAATTTATATATTAATGTGTTATGCTCAATAAGATTTTATTGGGAATTAAGTTATATGTTACGTTATAATGCACGTACCTTTCCTTTTTTGAAGTTTTCTTTTGACATACCCCTTTGACATGTACAATCCCTATGCTCTGTTATGTTTTCACTCAAAGGAGACTGTGTATTATTTTGGAGTGGCTGATGATGTCAAAAGGTTTTAATGAGAAACCTAAAAATACTTTTAACACTTCTTGCTCATTGTGTGTGTTTTTTTTCTGTAATATGTTCAGATGTAGTTAATAGTGCTGTCTTGACTGCAACGTTCTTAGTGCAGGTTTTCAGCTGCTGACAGTTGACATGCACTGAAGTTCAAAATGATGGCATGACTATAGTTGTTGAATTCTAATGATATGTCTTATTTGTGAAATACATGAAGAATAAATCTTTCCATAACACAGAGGACAGAGGTTCCGGAATACCATGGTTTATCAAGATTGCCAAGTAAGAAGGCTTGCAGTTTTATAAAATTTGGAGCCAAGCCATCTGAACCCCAGTAAACTATGCCCTTTCATTTTTATCAAGGATTTTTCTTATAATAAAGATATCCAATACCATTAATGCAAAGAATTCAGGTTCATTTTGGTTGTCAGGGTGGTTCAAGCTGAGAATAAGTTGTGATGTATAGCATTGCTTTTTCCTGAATAGTTCAGTTGTTTCTTTGACATCAGTGTATTGGGTTGGGGAAAGGGGAGTCCAATGACATGAGTGAAGTAGTTTATTGATGTTACTCTAGAAGGTTCTCTGGTGTGAAAGGAAGTGATGTGTCCAGAGAAAGAGGAGCAGTTTGATACAGTGAGACATGGTAAATGGAGTAGGGCTTCATAACAGTACCAGGACTGGAGTTGTTGGTTCTTCAGATTTCTAAACTTATAGTGTGGGATTTTTTGAACCCTACTAGTAGGCAGATTAATTTCCTGACATATGTTTTTAGCTTCTGAGGTGAGATGGTATGCCTTAGCGTGAATAAAATGGCTTTGGCCTGAGTGTAGAAATTTGTTTACAGTAGTTCCTTAGGCTGAAGTAAGTGTACTTACCCTGTGGAATCCAGAACATTTATAATAGGTCTATACCTTATTTCATAGTCTGAACATACAATGAATGGAGAAAATATCCAAGGAACAGAATGATGAGAGACCCTGGGGCAACAGAATTAGAATATGCATCTCACCATGGGAGTAGAGTGATATGGACTCCAAGGCAAAGTCATGGTTGTCCTGCTGAAGGACTGCAGTTCTGGTTAGCTCTTCTTTTTTTTGTATCCTTAATGTGATACATTGTTTTTGGAATATGCACTGTTACTGAGAATATTGAAAGTTTGCTAGACACCCCGTTTTCGAAGCAGAATTAAGAAAAATTTGAGATGAACACTAACTACCAGTACAACAGAAAACTGACTATTTTTTGGAAACATTAAGTTTCAGTAAATCTGCTCAGATTATATCTGAGTTTTGCTGATGAGTAACACCTTCTAATAATGACACTCCATTTTAGTCCTCTAACCCTATTAAAATGTGTGTTTGCACCTCTACTTGCCAGGATAGTAGATTAAGGTTTATGTATGTAAAATACAAGTCTACATGAAAGGGATCCCACATTCGACAAACCAGCTATGGCATTAACCTTCAGATCCCGCTGTGCCTACATTGCAAACTAGAATGCCCCAAACACTGAAAACCCTTAGATGTTTGTTTTGTAAGGACATTCCAAGCATGGAATTCTTTCCAGACCTTCGTGACTTCATCATTAGATATAATATCTTGATGTTATACATCCACCATTTAATTTCTTATACTGTAATATGGTTTCCTCTGTCTGGTACCAGGGCATGACATTATGTATATTAGCAAGTAAGTGGGAAATTACCATGATGCTGTTAGTTATATGAGTGAGGATAATTTACAAGCAATGACAGTATAACCCACTCATCTATGCATGTTGTTTTATATGACTGTCTGTGGGCAGCAGAGTTGCCTGTCTCACCAGTCCGAGATTCAAGTTTGACTTTAGGTCAGTATCTCTGCATATGTAGAGTTTACATGTTGTTGCAATGTTTGTGAGGAATTTGTTTACTGGGGCAGTACACTGATCAAAACAGACCATTTGCAAGTGAAGACTGGGCAAAGAAATTCACAAAATAAATAAACAAATAAATAAATAAAACAGAACAAATTCACAAACAGAGTAACCATGGAAGGTAGATCATCCCATAGACAATTGAAACAATAAGTAAATACTATTAACAGAGTAAAAAAACAAATTTGAGTTAATTGTTGTAGTAAATATGAATGAGAAGCAGCAGGTTAAAGTAGAAATGATGCAGGTAAGGAGGGAATAAGGTTATGTGTCCAGTGGAAAAGCACTTGGAGTTAGATTTTTGATGGAGGTGTTTTTTGAGTTGTGCTCTTAATGTGGGGATAGAGGAGAATTTTTAGGTGAGGGGGAGGAATTGCCAGATTTTGGGTGCAAGAATGGCGAAGGATTGGTCTATATGGTGCAGTTTGGTTTGTGGTATCTGGACTGAGGGACTTAATTTGGAGAGGTTGTGGAGGTTGTACTGTGTGGTTTTAATTTAGAGTTTGGCTACAAGAGGTGGGAAGGTACCTGATTGAAGTAGTTTGAAATGAAGAGACTGTAGGATTAGTTCAACTCGCTAGGAGACTGGTAGCTATTTGGCTTTGGAGAGAGTGATGCAGGGGTGTTCTTGGGGGGGGGGTTTGGAAATGAATTCGCAAATTTTGTTTTCAGCGGACTGCAGAGTGGATGAATTTTTTTTTTTTTTTTGTGGCTGTGGCTATGATGGGGAGCCTGTAGTCAAGTTGACTATCGCAGCTCCAGCTAATCTGAAAAGAAAGGGAAATATTTTCCAGAACCGAAATAAAAGAGAACTGATCTTTTTCCTTGTGCTTTCAGTGTGGCTTTGGAAGTTAAGTGACTGGTCTAGCCATAAATCTAAATATTTAAAGGATATGGTTGTTTCTACCGAGGAACCATTGACATTGCAATACTGAGATTTTTAGGAGTTTTTTTTCAGCTTTAGTGAGATTTCAGTTATCATAGTTTTGTATTAGAGGAGTTTGGGAGTAGCTTGCAGTTGCTCAGCCAGGAACTGAGGGAGTGGAGGTCAGACTGAAGCTGGGTTTGAATACTGAATGTGAGGGAATAGACTGCATAAAGAGTCATAGGAAGGTTAAGAAGATTGGCGGTAGTTTGTTAATAAAGATTGAAAACTCCTCCAAAACATCACCTCCCAAAACATGTTGGTTTATTGGGTTCATTTGGTGTCTATATTTGTATATCTATCTATAAACATGCCTATCCACATATGCATATATGTATGTATGTATGTATATGTGTGATGTGTGTGTGTGCGTGTGTGTGTGTGTGTGTGTGTGTGTGTGTGTGTGTGTGTGTGTGTGTGTGTGTGTGTGTGTGTGTATATATATATATATATATATATATATATATATATATATAAAATTTATCTTCAGTTGGTCAACTAACATAGATGTTGATATCCTGAGGGTAAACTACTATATTGAAAGCAGAAACGTCATCTTCCTAGCACATATACACTGAGGTTGCTTCTTGGAGCATGCAAATATTAATTTAAAAAATGTAAACAACATCTCCCCCATCCCCTGCTACTTATATATACTAACTCTGAGATCTGAGATTGCACAATCCCCAGGGAAAATGAATATTCCCCTACCTGGGAATTGTCAATCTCGCACACTTATCTACTATCTGTATAGATGACCAAATGAGGTTGGATAAACAGATGACCAAAATCCTTGTTGATCAAACCCATAAAACCTATTGCATTATATCAGTATATAACATTATATCATCCACATCAACTGCCATAATGCATATAATCTAAACGACTGATAAAATGTACTGCTCAGTGCTTATCAGAAAGAAATGTCACTGTCTATTAAAGCCAATCAAGAAAAGAGAATGCATTCTCACATTCACACACACACACACACACACACACACACACACACACACACACACACACACACACACACACACACACACACACACACACACACACACACAAAACACTAACTCATAGGCAGTACTCTAACATGTAGGGATGAGGGTTGGGTTAGCAGCAGTGTTAGTGAGGTAGGGTTAGGGTTAGCACACATAAGTCAGGTGAATAGGGGACTTGAAGGCAGCCTGGCTGCCATCTCTAAGTAGATGTAAAATAGTTAACCAACGTTCAACCCTGATAATACCAGACCATGAAACCCTATGTAGGTCCTGCCTTTTCCCTTGAAATAACTTATTGCATAAACAGCCTGACATTTGTGACCAGCGTAGAAAATCTGGACATGATTCTTGATTATTTACTATCATTTAGGGACAAAAATGACTTTGACGGTTAAATATCCATGCATCACCTGAGGCACATTTCTTGGATTAAGGATCTCATTTCACCTGAGGACCACACACTGGTCTTGTCTTGTACAAACTAGTGCAATATTCCCAAATAAGGCTTCTTGGCATCAAACGTAAGTAGCGTAGTGGTTGCAGACCTTTGCTTACAGGATTTTAGATGGTACTCACTTCATTATGTTGATGGTAATCTTTTGTTGGAGAGTGTGCACTAGTTACCATGGCACCCAATTTGACATACAATACAAGGCCTACGTACTTGTATATCTTGCTCTATATATGTGTACCTAAAATATTTGTTAGTATCATGTCATCCAGTGTGGCTACGTCATTTGCCTGTTGAGATACCACTGGTTCCCAATACAGATACATATCTGGTTCTGTTTTTGGAGCCTGTATTAATAATTCTTGTAAAACACCACACTGCATTTTTGCAATTTAACTGGTCTAACTGTAGGTATTAAACCCTAGTCCATTTTCTTGTGAAGGGAGTGACAATCAGGATGGTTTACAAGTATCCATTGCTTTAAGCCAGTTGCAGGCCATTCAGCAAAAGAGATAAGTGTATAAGAATTTCCCCACCCTGTCAAGCTTTGATTACTGTGTTCTTTTAAACAGATGTTTGTTTTTGATAATTCCAAGCCATTCAGCAACATAGATGAGAGAAGATTTTTCATAACTTTGATATCTGCTTTAAGTTAATTTTATTTTATTCACTTTGGTAACTGAGGAGTAAAAGTCAGGCTAGTTCAAGAAAATGTGTTTGCTTTAAACCATGTAAAGCATTTCCAGGCCATTCAGCAGAAGGGCTTAGTGCATAAGAATTTTCCTACCATCACACCCCTTTCTTGTGTTTTTAAACTTAGTGTATCTGTTGTTTTCCACTGGGCAAAATGGAAAGCCAAGCTGCTAGTTCCACCTCTTTTGCCAGCCTTTTAGCATTTGATCTCCTAAAAACAGTTTACAAACTGCCTTATGCCTATAGATAATGAACTTATTTTCAACGCTACTTGTGAGATGTAAAATTACCTAATTAATCTATGTTCTCTCTCACCTAAGAACTTTATCTTTCAGCTTCACACACTTCCACCGCAATCCTTCTCTAATCCCACCAAAACATCTTACATTGAGACTATAAAAGAATCACTTCCAGACCCTTCTAGAAATAAGATTACCTCAAATCAGGCCACTCGTTCACCTCTTGTAAACCTCCCATAAAGAGTCCTACTGAGCAAAAACACGCCAAATCTTTCATATTAAACCACAGCAGCAATGAAAGTGTTAAAGTGATAGGTGACTCAATTGTCCGGCATACTGACTGAATCACTCACAAGGCTGGACAAGGAAAGGGTTACAATGAGTTCTCTTTCAGGCACCAGGATCTATGATGTTACAAGGGCCTTAAGGATCCTAATTCTTGAGAAATACAACTATGATATATTAGTATGTATGTGGTAGTGAATGACTTGGGATGCAAAACCCTCACAGAAATGCCATGAGGCATGTCAGAAATTTTCAAGCATGTTACAAATGCAGAAAAGACACTAGTCTTGAGTGGAACCCTTCCTTCACCTTGAATAATGGCTACATGCAAAGAAACGATAATTGCCTTTAGTAATTGGTGAAATCATTGCTATAGTTACACAAGGACTGTGTTAGCATGAAACAAGATGCTTGACAGTTCAGCTTGCTTTTCTAAGCACTACATGCACCTCTTATTTCAATGGTTCGACATACGGCCAAAGCCTTTGCTGCTCCCCTATTGCCTGTTATAGGCAAAGTGCGGCTGATGGACTTTCCAGCATAATTAACATGTCAGTCCTGGAAACAAATTACATTAAGGTGTTTCTCCTCAATGCCAGAAGTCTAAACAATAAATTGTCTGATTCTGAGGCACTGTTTCATTTGGAAAACATCCCTGTCTGGATAGTTACTGAAACTTGGATGAAACATAAAAGGATCACTCCTTCTATACAAGGGTTTTGCACTTTTTCATGCATTTAGATCCAATGGCAACTGTGGTGGAATATCCATTTTTATCAAGGAATGTAGTGTGCAGATCCCTAATGACTCACAAACTGAACTCATTAGGTTCATAAGAAAGTACTAGACAATTAGTCTGCAGACCACTACAAGCCTAGCCAAAAAAAAAAGAAAATTCAAAAGCTCTCTCCAGTCTCAAGAAGGAGAATTTTATTTTTATTTTATTTTACATTTGTTAACCGGGGGTGTCTGACTGAGCCGAAAAGGCCCTTTTTCAGCAGAGGCCCAGGGAGAAAAGCTCCATTACAGATACATTTAGACATGATCAGTATACACACAAATTACAAAAGACAAGAAAAGATAGACCAGGGGAAAATTATTTAGGTTTACTTTAAATGTGGCAAGGGTTTAAGGTAAACCTAATTAATTTTCCCCTGGTGCAGCTGTAGCGTTGTTGCCTTACAGCAAGAGGTTCTCCCATTCGATTCTTGGCTGGAGTGTGGGGAGTGCCTTCTGTGTGTAGTCTGCATGTCCTCCCCGCGGTTGGGTGGGTGTTCAAAAGACATGCGTAAATGGGCGTGCCTTCGTTGAAGGTTGAACGTCGAGCTGGCACCTCGACGTTCGTCAAAAATCTACTGCCAATCATTAGCGGACCGGAGTTCTGCTGTGGTGACCCCTAACCGGGAAAAGCCAAAAGACAACAACAACAACAACCTTAAATGTGGCACGGGTGTTATTCTGTTTGACAAGTAGTAGAAGTTTGCTACAGAAATGAAGGATACATTGAGTTATGAATCTATCACTTCAAAGTGTCTTATATTTTTTTATAGCCAATAGGAATTTTGAGTGTTCCGATAATGAAATGAGCAATAATAACACAAAAGACTTTAGCTTAGTTTGTATTTTAGAAAATTCAGTGGATGAGAATAGTATTAAAAAGATTATTAATAACAACTGGAAGTTCCTAAGGAGCTTTCAGGATACTAGTAAATTAGTAGGTGAAAGACCGATTTTTGTAACAAAAAGAGGGCAAAATTTGAAAGAATATTTTTATACAAACAAATAAAGTAAGTGCAAATAATAATTTAGGTATGGCTAAATCTAACAAATTTAATTATTGTAAGTATATAATAGAAGGAACTAATGTCCACATAATAGCTAGGAATTATATTACTAAGTTATCAGGTAGTTACACATGTAAGTCAAAATTTGTAGTTTATGTAGTTTTGTACAATTTATGACTACCATTCTATATAGGGTGAACTGTGTGGAGTTTCCACTTTAGGATTTATGAACATTTGAGGGCAGTGGAAAAACTAGAGCTGACTAAGGGGGGGATTCAGTAATCCGCCATGTAGGACGAACGAAGTCCTACTCGGAGACTGCCGTCTAAGAGTTAGACATCAGCGCATCATGCATATGCATGAGGGCGCGCTGACCCAACTCCCAGGCTAACATGGAGTGTGTAGGAGTGCAGGGGGCGTGTCAGACTGCCGAGCAGTCCAAATATCCACGCCCCTGCAAGTGCCTAACTCTGCAAATGTCAGCAGATATGAGCGAGTCCGCTCAAATGTGTATACCCCCAACACTACACTCCCCCACATTAAAAAGCCCTGTACAAATGAAATAAAATGTAAAACAAATTTTTTTTTGTTATTATTCACCATATAGCTTCCCGTGTTTGCGTGTGTGTGCGTGGGTGTGCCCGTTGCATAGCTACAATTAGCAGTTTAGACATCGAAGAGGATAATAAACCACTTATACGCAAATTAAGCCAAATAGCAATAGTGTAGTGGTAGAGCCTTTGCACACAAGGAGAGAGGAGGCATTTGACCACCACTTCCTTCTTCCATTTCTGTAGGAAATCCGTGCATAGAAATAATTCCTGACATTTACCTTTTAAATTGCATTAAAATGCATCGAAATGGCCTCTGTAGTAGTGAACGATATTTTAAATATATATAAGAAAGTGAAACAGTCATGCATAATAATGAATACATAAGTAACCTATCTTAAGCAATGTGAAGCACTGCTAAGCAACGTTTACCAGTATTAAACACATTTAAGAATAATTGCCCATAGCTAGGCAACATAGAGATAGAGCAACGCGAGAGCAACGCTAGCAAAAGTTGAGCAATACTGGTCAGGCCAGTAGTAAAATAAAAACACAATGACAGGTCTCGAACCCGGGATAGTGTGCACCATAATCACAGTACTAATCCACTAAGCCATGACAGCATTTGATGTTCATGGACTGTCAACACACATATAAATATGAATCAAAGTTTACCCAGTGCTAAGCAGGTGTGCACTCAGTTGAGAACTTTCAAAATACTCACCATAACTGGTTGCAGCTCCCATCTGCAGGCAGCAATGGAGTCAAAACTGATGGTTTGGCTCCTCATCCATCATCATGATACTAGACTCCTGCAGGGCCAGTTCCAGGGCACGGAATACAAAGCGGAGGCCTGGAACCATCTCACACATGAACTCACTAGTGCCACAGGCATCCCTCGGACTGGTGAGCAGGTTAGATATCACCATGCAGACCTGAAGAGACGCAAGCAGGACCTACTGAACCAATGGATACAGGAGACCACTACTGAGTAGGTAGCCATGGAGTGAAGTATGTAAAGATTGCTAGTGTAGTCGATAGTATGGATAGGTATATGTCTCAATATCACTTCATTTACTTCACAGCTGCAGGTGTCTGTGCTGTGAATCAGCAAGCATATGCAGCTAGGCTGTTAAGGCTGCGCCACCAGGCAGGTTAGTAATTTTTTTGCATGTACTGTTATATAAAATAAGTGAGAAAGCCTGGCTAAAAGTGTCTCAGCCCAATAATAAAGGTATAATAAGGCTTGAATAACTTGTCTGCATGAACTGTTATGTAAAATAAGTCCTGAATTATCTCTCTGCATGTATTGTTATATAGAATAAGTGAGAGAGACAGAAAAAGAGTGTTGTAAACCATAAATGAAGGTATAATACATCCTGAATAAGATGTCTGCATGCACTGTAATAACAAATAAATGAGAGAGTCACTAGAAAAGTGTGTAATGTAATTAATAAAGGTATAACACCCGTAGTGTGTCCATGTCACTTTCTTTGAAATGTAGATGCACTCTTGCAGTATAGAAATAGTAGTGTTGTATTAAGCGCTGTCAACCCACACTTGGGTAGGCCCATAGAAGGAGTACGAAGGGAGTGCCAGTATCTCTTAAGCATATATACAGTCCTCAACTGTAGTTTCAAGCCTGGCATGTATAGGTAAATCTGGCACATGAGTAGCTTGTAATTGTGTGCACCGAAAATGTCAGTGTGCTGCTAGAAATGTAGGGGTCTGTTAAAATATAACTGATAATGTCACCTGAACACATCCAGATATGTAGACATATGAATATAAATAAAATATATAAATACGTAGCAGTAACATCTGCATCCTGGACAGTTTGTATAACAGATCCAGGTCAGGTACATAAGGAACTAGCAAAACACATCCCACAATGTAATGGACATTGCCTAGTGTAATAATATACATGTAGGGGATATATACCTGCAGTCAATAGGAATGTAGTGTAAAATATAAGTTCATATAAGTTGTTAATGGAGGTATCTTTTTACATCCTACTGTATGTGCATAAACAATACAATTCCACACCTCAATGGGTATGTGTAATCTCAAAACATTTGTTGGGACATATGTCCTATTGGTTTATAAGATATCTGCATAACTTTGATGCATGTGCCCTGTTCAAACACCACAATCTTGGTGGCCTGTTGCCACCATTCATTCCTGCATGCTGTTGGAATGTCCACTGTCATTCAATATATGCATGTGTTATGCTTGCTGTTCAACTGTTGGAACTCTGGTGTGTTGGGTTAATGGGAATATTACTGCATGCTGTTACAACTAATTTGGAATGCTGTTGGATATAATGTCATTAAATTCGCCTAAACACAGAACATATGGGAAGGCCAGTCCCAGCGGACCCACCCGTCCCACCTCAGCTGGAGATGGCACCTGGCACCAGCAGGTCCGGTGCCCAGCCTGGGACCTCCTCCTCCATTGGCCCTGTGTCACCTTCAGGTGGAAGCGCTGCAGGGGATGGGGCTTGTCCCCCCATGCAAGTGTGGCTGGAGGAGGGCCACCTGTCACCCTCCGAAGGGTCTGGGCTGTGGTGCGTAGGGAGATTCAGCGTTCAGTCGCTGATCCCCTACGCCAGCTCGAGGCAAGAGTAAAGTGACTCATGGGTGAGCCTCCTATGCAGCCCCCAGCACAGCCACCCTCCGGGCTGTGAAGGTGCAGTGGTGACTGCCCATGGGTGGGGATCTCAGTACAACTGTTACCATCCGTGGGCTCATAGGCTTGCGATTTCCAAATATCTTTCCCCGTCAATTGTGTTCACCCGCCCCATGTGTCATATTCCACCCCTGTATGTGTCTTGTTTGTCTTGTCTGTTTACCTCCCCAACCTACCTCTCAAAACATACCTACTTCCCCTACCCCATATTTCACTCTCACCTGAAAAAAAAATGGGCAATCTGCTCCCACAAAAAAATTACACCCCATACATAGCTGCTCATTTTGCACAGATGTCTGCTGGACACAGAAACTGAAATTCAATTGGCAGTACAACATACTTTGTTGTCCTCACCCCTCTCTCAGGGGTGGAAGGTTTCAAAATTCCTTCCAAATTACTAGTATATGCACAGCTGTTGCTGTTAAAGAAATGGGCAGCTATGGACCTTCCCTACACCCATCCTGCACATCCCGAGCTGTTTTCCCTACTGTCTTTCCCTCTTTGTGCCCCTTTTTCACCACTTTCCTATCTCCCCATTTTCTTTTTTTTCAAAGAAATGAGTGCGGGGGTTAGTGGGAGTAAGCACTTTTAAGCAGCAGTAAGTGGGTTTAAGAGAGTGTGCGCATGTGTGCGCTTAGCTAAGTATTGCTAAGCATCGCGCAAACCCACGCAAACCTGCTTACAGCTGCTTAAAAGTGCCTTAGTCACCCTGCATATGAGGGACCTTGTTCTGCTCAGCAGCAAAATAAAACACCACTGTCAGTCTCGAACCCCGGACCTTGGACACACTAGACTGCATGAAGTACCATTAGGCCACAGTAGATATACAGCAGGATGTTGCTGAAATATATATATCATGGATCAGAATGTGTGAATGTAAAGGAAAGACAGGAATGCCATAACATAAAACCTGTTCTGTGGAACTTTACCAGCAGTTGTTGTGGAATTGCATTACATGACTGTGATAACAGAACCAGACATTCTAGCAGTAAATACTGTTACAGCAGCACTTTACAACCCCCACACAGTATCATAGCAGGACAATCCCCACCTAAATGTACAAAATACCGGTGTGCTCAAGGTACAGCAAGGATGTAGATAGGCATACTCAGTACTGGAATTGTCCAGTTTCATGAGCATCCTGTGATAATGTCAACAACATAAAAAGCACAAACAGTGCAGAAGTGAATACATTAATATCCACAGTATAGATGTTCCCAAACAGTTCATGTGCCAAATGAAAACATCACAATAACTACATATGTATGGCAGCTAATTGTGGATGTTGTAAAGAAACTCCATACTCCCATGTATCTTGTGTTAGCATTTCTAGGGGTGAGTACAATTCTACACTGTCAAGTGTGTACTGGAAGAGGCAACATTTAGGTCTGAGTACAACATACAAATAACTGGCTACACCCTTAGCAACAGTTAGAAGACGTATATCAACCTACTGAGTTACACAACGGTGTTCACAGCAAACAAGGATGGTCCCCACGCTGGAATTCTGAAAGGGCTATGCCTACCTGACCTAGCAATTTATAGCATTGGGTTGCTATGACAGTGAGTACTGCAATTACCACACAGCAGGCTGCATGCAATTACCAAATGGTGGCCACCAATTGGTGAAGAGACCATCACATGTGCATATACCTATAAAAGCAGTCTGTACTTGCTGTCCACACATGCAATCATTCCATTGCAGGTACGGAGGGAGAGAGAGAGAGAGAGAGAGAGAGAGAAAAGAAAAGAAAAAGTGATGTAAAGTTAAGAAATATAACAAAAAGAATATATTGAAAAAAACAGTATATTGACAACAGAAATAATATTGAAAAAATATATTGAAAATAAACTATATTGAAAAAAATCATTGAAATAAAATATATTGGAAAAAAATTTGAAAGAAAATATATAGAAAAAAAACTGAAAAAAAAAGTATTGAAAAAAGAAAATATTGAAAACAATATATTCTGAAATATACATCTATTTAACAAAAGTCTTGAACAGTAAAAGAGATACTGAAAGCTACATGTATATTGGTAAAAAAGTATACCAGGATATATGGCAACATATACGAACACATACAAAGACAAGGTATGTAACAGCTATGTATTTACTGGAATGTAGTAGATGTTAATGAAGAGTACTCTATATAGTTTGAATCATCCATATGTGGCAGCAGTACGTATCGATGCACAGATGCCCTGCATAACCACTGGCATGGGAAAATGAATGTGTTGCTGTGTGCAGTGGGATGTGACGGTGACATATGTAGTTCAGCATTAAATGTCAAACATTTGATCCATGTTATCTGTGTTCTGTACAGTAGTGTGTACAATGTCTGTTTGGGGTAGTAGCCCATACGGTTATGCAAACATGGATGTGACAGAGTAACAAATGCATGATAGTCATATTAATGTGTAGCTTAGCATTGGCAACAGCTGTACCAGACTAGTATGCTAATTCAGCATTAGCAGCTATGTATACACTCTCTAATATTACTGTGTGCTCACATGTGACACCTGTTCATGTTGCAGCAAGGCCCAACAGGTCAGCCGTGAGGTACATGTACTTACAACAGTGTGGTCCTTGTGTGTGTATGGCACACACATATGGAGAGATCTGTCCGTGTCAGATATATTAGCATCTGTACATGTGCATTGAGCAAGGGACATACTGCAACTGTTTGTGAAAGGTGGATATATATATGTTGTTGAAGGTTGTTATGTGCATATATCTATGTAGGTTGTAGTGTGTGGCAGACCAGACAGCATACAGTGCTGGTATGTGACATGTGGTGGTTAAACGCTGTGGGTATGGTTCATCAGGTTTGCAGTGTTGCTGCCAGTGAGGCCTGCTAAAGCTACATGGGCTGAGAACACCTTCAATGCATTCTGCACAACACTGTGCAATGTTATGACATAACTGTATACGTCACAACCTTCCCATACTTGATATACCTGCCATGACAGGTGGACTGTATATGTGCTTATATGTATATCTATATGTACAGCAATGGATGTTCATATGTATGTGTGTGTATATATATATATATATATATATATAGAGAGAGAGAGAGAGAGAGAGACAGGGTCATAATTACTGCAACAGATGCCTGGTGACAAAGCCATGGACTTAAGCTCAGTGTTGACACTGTATTGGCATCCCTCCTTGCAAAGACACAGTACCCATGAACTACCACATGGGTGGTAGTCTACTCAACACCGAAGGTGTGATAAGTGACCATGGGACACAGTTGGACAGTAGTCTCCCCTTCGATAGTCACAATGCCACACTAGTCATGTAATCCATCTACGTGGCACACGTCATCACAAAAGGTGTGTCATCCAGGGAAAAATAGGTCAGTGTTCCCCTCTACTCCCCACACATAAAACCCGGTATAGAGTACAATGCCCCATGTCATATGTACCTCACAAGACATCTACAGCAAGTGGAAAGGACACAGACATACCTCACAAAGAGTGATACTGGTGTCAAACAGATGCCCTATGCAGACCATCATACAAACCCCCAACTAGACTGTGTCGCATACCACCTACCCAGAGGTGACCTCTGACTGACATACTAAGCTATGTCAAACCCAGATCTGTTGAACATACTCCACGTAAACAGATCACAATCTGTACGAGCTACACGCTCTGGGGACCCAAACCATTTGACCACAATAAACAGCACATGCTGGAGGGATAGATTCCTATCTCAGAGACATCCCATACTCTGGAACTAACCAACTATCCATAGCAAACAAAACTCCTAATTAGCAGTCATCATAAATAATCATGGAGATTGTATGGGAGATAGTGAATACACCCAGGCAATCACCTCAGTGTTTCTGCTTGACTGGGCCATGTGTAATTTAAATACCTGTGTGTCAGAGGCCAGGGTAGCATATGGCTAGAGTTCTATAGGTCCTAGGGCCAATAGCCTCTTACCTACCTATGAAGAGTTACACACCCACATCCACATGTTGCAATAATCAATATGTGAGGTTGACTGAGTGTGATGGTGAATGTGTTGATGAATGTGTCAGAGTTCGGTATATGTGTGATAGCTTAGTGGGAAACTGTCTCTGTCATGGTATTATGTGTCCTAGCTGTGATCCCAGCAAAAGATGTGCATGTAATTGTTAGGCAGAAAAAGCAGTATGCCATACAGTCTGACGTAGTCCCTTGTTGTCGAATGGGGTGTCCCATCGTGGGCTAAAGCAGTACATATATGCATATTGGGTGTTACTGCTGGTGAAGCCAACTCCTGTATGAACTGTAGTACTACCTGAAGCTGTATGCCTAAACAGCACAGTATGATGTACGTGCACATTTATTGGAACCACTGTTATGTGTGCTCCCTGTAGTCGTCACAGATTACATACCTCAGGCATAAGGTCTGGTAACTACAGACACACAGTACTGTAAAGCACACAGGTAAAGGTCACCTGGGTTGCCATACCTTTGTGTCTGTTATGTATGTCTGCTGTGTGTGCAGGTATGCCTGTACCATGGCCTCGGTCATATGTGTGTTACAGGATGTAACTGCGTATCTAGCAACATGTATAGTCTAGTACAGCAGTATGCCACCTATATTAATGAATACGCACATATGTTAGGCAGGGGTCCGCCATCAATGACTAGTGTGGTATACTGGTAATAGTGTCAGTAGACTTTACATTCATTGCAATGGATTACACATTTCATGATGCATTAGCATGATATATACCTCCTGTGGCTAGGTGGTGCATTGTGTCACATACAGTGTGCCATGTACTGTTGTATAGTCTTACATACAGTTATAACTTTGTTGCTGTGCAAAACAAGGTTTGATATATAGAGTGTGCCATGCACTATCTGGTATCTGTATGTTGAGAACTGATATGTGGTATTGAAAGTGTGTATCTTCTGACAGCCAATAGGTTGCTATATATGGCAGTTAATTTATATCTGTACTTTAGAATGTTACGTGTGCCACATGACTTGCTCACACATATTGTTTAATTGTCTTCCAGGGTAATGTTGCATCATTGTAACCCGGCATATAGCATGGCCGAGGAGGAAGCCATCACAGCGAGCCTGGTGCAGCACTATGCACTGCTGTTCTCCAGAACCAGTCAGGACCAGCATGAGCAGGCTACGCTGTGGCAAGAACTTGTCCGTAGCGTAAATGACATAGGCATGCATAACCAGACATATGAGCAGGTACGCCATAACTGCAGTGATTTAATTACACATGTCCGGCAGTGTGCGTCTGATATCTGCAGACAACAGCTTGCCACAGGTGTGGGGGGGGTAGCCATCCATCCCCCCTCACCAGAGTGGAGGAGCTGCTCCTGAGCCAGGTGGCTCCTGGCCAACCACAACCACAACAGTTAACATGTATCATCATGGAGGCCGGAGCCACCCAGCAAGTTGACATGGAGCGTGCAGGTAACATGGCATAGCTGTAGAATACTGTTACCTCTATTGGTAGAGCATGCTTATGTGAGATGTGTACTGTGTAGTTAGATGATGTGGTGCCTAGTGTTGTGCAATACTAATAATTAGGAATATAATCTGTAGGCCTGTGATTGTCCACCGTTGTACTACTGTAAGATTGCAAACACACAGTAGCAATGCCACAGTTATTGCCACTGACAAAGTGTCTGATATTCTTGTAGGTCCCCCTGGTGTGACAGCAAGGCAGCAGAGCCATGCTGGTGAGTGTGTTATACCTTTCATATTGCTAATTAAATGTGCATGTCATAGGTGAGGTGTAGGCTATGTACACGTAACACACCTATGCATAATACATGCTGTGCATGTTTGCTGTGAGACTATGCACATCCTAGTAACGTGGGTAGCTGCCTAAAACACATACAATACACAGAGCATCCCACACAATTGTGGCAACACTGTAGTGGACATCAGATAGGCAGAGTCGATACACATGCACACAACATACACACCTTTGTCATATGCAGTACACGTTAATGTGCTACACATGGCTTATTCAGACACCCACTGTAAGGTCACACTACAGTATCCTAAACCTCATCCACACAGCACACTTAATATACCTGAGGGGTAGATGCCTCACAGGTGGCTGTGCAACCCTCTTCAACACATAACACATTCATGTTAGGCAATGCCCCTTATTGGGCACCTCACAAACCCATGTAACAACTGGCAGTGAAATGGTGAATGTAGCCATGGTACTGCAGTTCAGGTACAGCATACTATGTGCCAGTGTGGCACACATTAGTAGCCTTGAGAGACCACATGATGCTGCATGATGATGGCTTATGGTACTACACCCCATACAGTTACAGTGGCCACAGTAATACACATATCATGAATTGCTATGCACCTCAATGTTGTGTGTGTGCAGACATATGCACCTATGTGCAATATGCATAGCAATCCCCATTTGTAGAAAGTGACACACATATGTCTTGTAATGCTATGGGGTGTATAGGTCACATGACACATTGTGTATGTGTGATGTTTCATGTTGCAGTTGTGTGGTAGCATGCCATGTCATGGCTGGCACTGGCATGTCCACAATATGTCCTACACTCACCATAACCACTGTACAATGGCTATGTTGAGCAATGGTATTCCATCAGGTATACATGCACCACTCATCCTGTGTGTATACGTAGCATGCATGTGCTACACCTGTGTCCACAATCATCTGCTAAAGACACAGATGCACTAATCAGAAATGGATATCTATGTGACACACTGATACACATCCAGACATGGTATGTATACCTGTGACTGATGGTGCACAGGACATTGCAGGGCTTTTAATACCTGCACAGCAATGTTGTGTCCATGTACACATTGCGTTCCAGGGTGAGGCCATTCACTGAACAAAACACACATGCATCAAGGCCATGTATACTGTTATTAGCAATGGCTGTCTACACTCACACTACATGCTGCTGAGCAACACACGTCCTGCATGCTGTCACATTTGATATAAATGTTTGGCTTGTGATACTGTACCCAACATCACACGCTATTGATTATGTTTGGGATTGCTGGTGATGTGTGTGTGTGTGTGTGTGTGTGTCTGTACCAGTGAGGAGTGTATTTGTGTGCATGTGTTCATGTGTTCATGTGTACGTGTGTGCATGTGTGCATGTGTGCATGTGTTCATGTGTGCATGAGTTCATGTGTTCATGTGTACATGTGTGCATGTGTGCATGCATGCATGCATGTGTGCATGTGTGCATGTGTTCATGTAGGCATGTGTGCATGTGTGCATGTGTGCATGTGTGCTGACATTATGTACAGGTCGTAAAGTGTGTTTCCTGTCTCCCTCTCACAGGTGCTGATACTGGGCTGGTTCAATGCAGCAGGGAAACTGATGTCACTGAGCATGATATTGACATGATGATAGGTGTGTTGAGGTACAGGCATGTTTGCCAGGGTCTATCATTGGGCCACCAATCGACACTACACAAGTGTCCGCCCCATCCATGCACACAGTCATACTGCCAATACATCCGTCACCAATGCCCTTAGCAGAGGGACAGAGTACAACCGGCATTGGCCAGGACAGTGTGATATCCATGGCACATGCATCCCGACACAGCAGCCATACCCAGATGTCTGGAAGGGTACCACATAGGCAGATGTCCAGGGGTTCGCGTCAGAGCACTGCTGCCCATCATGCCACTGGCAGACATGCCACAGGTCTGAGTACCTCACGCATGTTCCAGGATGTCATGGAGGCACAGGCATGTATGGAACGGTATACCAGACAGGGACTGAGGGCACAGAGGGCACATACCGCTGTAATAGACAGTATCCGTGGCCTAGCTGGTGCCATCCGCAATTACACTGAGGTCACTGATAGAAGTTGGGGAGAGACACTAGATGTCCTCTGCACTGTCACGTCCATGTGTCAGGACAGTGCGGGATGGTTGAGTCGTCGACGTGGATGTATGCCAGCAACATCAACAGCTTGCAGTTGCCGCAGACGTCCCTCAAGCAACAGCCGCTCCCGTAATGCCAGTACCAGCCCCAGCAATGTTGGAAGTGGGCTGTCCATAGAACGTCCTAGAAGACTATGTGCACATGGCTCTGGACAGTCCCAGCAGGGACCTGGGTCCAGTGTACATCCATCTACCTCTGGGGATAGTACCCAGTCTGGCTTGGTACCTGATGGTGTCAGTAGCACCCCTGCCAGGCACAGGTACTGTATCCGTGGCCAGAGATGGTGATCTGTAAAGCCTCACAGGTACAGTCTGTGGCTGTCCCACAAGTACCCAAATGTGGCAGCCACATGGTGGAACTGTGTGCATGCAGACATACACACACATAATCCAGACACCTAGGGCTAACAAATACACACACACATTACATCAACATTGGCCCATACCATTATTCTTGCCACACACACACACACACACACACACACACACACACACACACACACACACACACACACACACACACACATACATGTTGATTGGATGGCTCACTGTAGGCCTCTGGCAGACCAACAACACACCCTGTGCATATGATGAAACCTGTGCCACCTCTTTTCATCTGTAACATCGATGCAGGAACAGGCTACCATGGTGCTGATGCACAGGGTGTCTTTATAGCAGTATAGCAATGTTAGCATGTTGTCAGCAGTAGAGTATAATGATATGCTTGAAAGTGTAGCTGAGCACACATGATGCATTAAAGCTATGATTGTCATTGTAGTGTTTACACCAGTGTTAGTTCCAACTGTATATTGTCTGCCGACGTGCCACTTGGCTGATGTGTGCAGTATTGGCAGCATGTGTTAGAGAGTGGACAGTATGTGTGGGATGTGTGTAGCACATATTTGCAGGTGTACAGTTGTGGAAATGGTGGAGGTGCACTGTCTGCATGTACGTGTATAGTGGACACATGGGCAGGGTGACATGCTCTGTATTACACAGTAACACTTCATAGTTTCTATTGGTGGCCAGTATGCATTGTACTACACACATTTTGGAACCTGACTACACATGTGTGTACCACATGGTTTGACACTGTGCTGTGGGTGATACTGTTGCTATCTGTCATTGTTTCGCATTCTGGTAGTATACATGACTGCAACAGCCTGACCATAACCGATCATTAGCTGATGTCCTGATGACTGACACACAGATGTAGGACACACAGCAACATTTGTATCCTTCAGGTACTATACTATGCCAGTAACCAGTGGTATTCAGCTGCACCCATTACTGAGACCACTCCTGTTCGGCATATGGCTCTCTTAGGTACAAGCAATCACAGTAGGGATATGTCTGTCCACGTGTGCTAATGCATACTGTGGCCTATACTGCATTTTCCAGGTGACACACACATCCTCCACAAGGGTATCATACAGACAGATACCTGTTGTCAAACCCATGCTGTAAAGCTATAGGCGAAACTAAGCGTAGTCATCCACCTTTACGGAACATAGTATCCCCACAGTACCACATAGGTAGTAGCCACCAGCATCATGAACAGGTACCGATGTGTACATGCAACCTAGTGTTACATCATCTCTCCTTTGATAACCACATTCCCTAAGGTATTTTGGAATCCCTCGTGGATCACATAAGCAATCATGGGTCTGCATACATGTCCACAAAGGTTGTTGTATACCTATAATGCATAGTCATCATTGACAGACTCTGCTGAGTTTGAACAGGTCTGACATATACCTCGGCCATAAACCCTCACACAGACAATTCAATAGGAACCGTAATGACTGTGTGTGACACGGATGACCTAGGCCAGGCATCACTGCAGTGGCTGGCTTTGTCACAAGCATAAAGATGTGACCTAAGGTCTGTGAAGCAGCAGCACAGTTTGGTAAAGATGCCAACTGTGTACTTGGATAAAGCAGGGTTCCCACACATGCAATACTTGAGGTGACATGTACGTATATGTATTTGCCTCATAGCTCACATGTGCATTGCCTACTGATATGTCATACAGTAGTAAAAGCAAAATCCCCAACACATTGGCCAACACTGTCACACACATGGAGCACAGTTACCACAGGTATATTTGTAGGATGGTGACATAATCAGACTTGACAAAGAGTAGTTTATCACTTTTAAGGTGTTTTGCTACTTCCCTGAAAGGTTGCTCCTTCCCAAGAAGACCACACACAAACACACACATACACACAGTTGTTAAGTGCAGGATTCAAACCCCTACTGCACTGCATCATGATACTAGAGGAGTATGCATTAACACGATGCACTATACACATTACTGGGGGGTTCTCTTTTCCACAGGTATATTTGTAGGATGGTGACATCATCAGACATGACAAAGATGTGTATACCACTTTTAAGGTGTTTTACTACTCTCCAAAAAGGTTGCTCTTCTCCAAGGAGATCACACACACACACTTATCAGTTGCAGGATTCAAACCCCTACCTAACTACTTCATGATATTAGAAGAGTACGCATTAGCATGACATGCTATATACATCACTGGGGTTTCTTTGTTCCACAGGCGTACTTGTAGGATGGTAACATCATCAGATATGACAAAGATGTGTATACCACTTTTAAGGTGTTTTACTACTCTCCAAAAAGGTTGCTCCTCTCCAAGGAGATCACACACGAACACAGTTGTCAAGTGCAGGATTCAAACCCCTACCTAACTACTTCATGATACTAGTGGAGTACGCATTAGCACAACATGTTCTACACATTACTGGGGGCTCTTTTTTCCACAGGTATATTTGTAGGATGGTGACATCATCAGACTTCACAAAGATTGGTTTACCACTTTTAAGGTGTTTTACAACCCTCCTAAAAGGTCGCTCTTTCCCAAGGAGACCACCCACACACTTGTCAAGTGCAGGATTCAAACCCCTACCTAACTACTTCATGATACTAGAGGAATACACATTAACACGATGCGCTATACACATTACTGGGGGTTCCCTTTTCCACAGGTATATTTGTAGGGTGGTGACATAATCAGACTTAACAGAGATTAGTTTACCACTTTTAAGGTATTTTACTACTCTCCAAAACATTTGTTCCTTCCCAAGGAGACAACACACAAACACAAACACTTGTCAAGTGCAGGATTAAAACCACTACCTAACTACTTTATGATACTACAGAGGTACGCATTTACACACCGCACTATACACATTACTGTGAGTTATTCTTTCCACAGGTTTATTTGTAGGATGGTGTCATCATCAGACTATACAAAGTGGGTTACATTAGGTGGGCTACATTGAAGGAATGTCTACACACTTTGGCCATGTCATCATCAAAGGGGTGTGTACTATCTACCTGTGTCCCCAGGGCCGTAATGACTTTCTACATACATACTGGATTACCACCTATGTGGTAATTTGTGTGCACTTTGTTGCACCCAAAGGGGATGACTATGCATTCTTTGGCATTCAGCTTGAGCCCATTGTTTTGACACCAGGTATCTGTCTCTGTAAGACACTTCTAGAGGATGTCTGTGTTAGCCTTGCAGTTGGTTATGGACCACAGTTACCATTCATCGGCAGACCTGTTCAGCCATACACCTCCAATGCTTGCCTCTACCTCTGAGCAGTAACTACTGAGCAGGTGGGGTCCCAGGACCAAGACCTGTGGGATGCCATTTGTGACTGGCTTAGAGTTGGACATGGCACCAGCAACTCTGAACATGTGTGTTCGATCTGTGAGCCACCTGGCCACCCATCCTGTGACATAGCTGTTAATGTCCATGATGACAGAGTGGGGAATGGTGTGGAAAGTCCTTTGTGAGGTCTGGGTGGGCTGTGTGGACTACTTTCACCTCTATCTATGTCCTTGGTAACTGTTTGAAATAAGTCAACTAGGTTTGGGAGCCAGGATCTGACTTTAACAAGGTGAAGTTTTGGAGAGTACAGTGTCTGGAGGTCTCCAATGCCTCTGTTTATGGGTTCCATGACAATTTTCTCAATAGCTCTGTAGACCAGGCTGAGTAGACATATTGGGCAATGGTGTCCATGTTCTGTTGTGGCACCCCCTTTCTGGAGCTGGATGACTGTTTGTGTATGCCATTCTTTGGGTACATAGCCTGTGGTACGCTTGTGCATGGACAGTGAATGTGAGTGAGGGTCCAGTTCCTCATGGGCCTAGTGTATGACACAGCCTGGGACACCATCCAGACACATTGATGCTGTGTTATCAGCTTTGGTGAGGGCTGTCTTTACCTGCATGTCCAAGATGTCTGGGGCTCTGCATCCTTCTGTGCTGGACACAGGCCCCTTTGGGGGTGATGGGGGGTGTTTACACTGAACGTGTCTCCCTGGATGTGGGCATTGATAGTTGGTTTGGTGTATTTCTTTCGTTTTTTTCAGTAGCTGACAGCATATTTGGAGGCTGACACCTACATGTCTGGTATAGCTACCATAGGCTTTGTGGTTGTCATTCTTACATTCCTTGGCTATTTGTCTTTAGAAACTGTCCTTGAATTATTTTATGAGTGATCATTGTTTCATCCTGATAATGATCAGTGATGCGTTTCCTTTAGTGAAGTTGGCTCTATCATGTGTTCGTTTCATCCTTCTGTTGTCTAGCTTATTTATGGGCAACAACCACCTGATTGTTGTCTTATTTTTGGAGGTGTGCATCTTGGTTTTATTTGTGATGTCTCAATCCATGCATCCCTGTAGATGCTCATAGGATGCACTTGTAAATGATTATGCGGTCTGTATACCATTATCCTATAGCAGGAGGGCTTTGGAATGCTCCACTTTGGTCTTGGGAAGTGTGCAGTTTGCTTTTGCAAATGTCTTCACAGTGGTTTCATTGACTGGGTGGGGGGGCCGGATGTGGATGTCCAGTGTGATTACTTCATGATCTGATATTACCAGCGAGGGGTTTATCTCTGTAGTGGAACACTGGTACTCCATGTTGGTGATGATCATGTCCAGTATGTTGTCACCTCTAGTGGGCATGGTGACCAGCTGTTCCAGGGTGTTAGAGTTTTTAAACTCTAGGAAACATTGGGCGAAGGACATTGTACATGAGTAATTCCACCACTCACTGTGTGGGTAGTTGTAATCTCCTCATATAATGGTGTTGGATAGGACCTTTATACGTTCCACTGTTCTCCGGAATACTGAGTGAGGTTCCTGAGACAAGGTACGTGATCTGTAGCAGGCTACAATCTGATGGGCAGCTTTGGCCAATGTTACTTGCACTTGCATGATCTACAAGGTCTCATGCTGTGCCACTAACCTGAAGGTGTGGGTATCCATAGGGTAAATGGGTACACCCCTTCCTTTTGTATTTCACTCATGGTTTTGGGTCCAAAGGTCAGAGGGATTGTGAGTGTTTTATGTGGACCATATCCAACAGCTCTGTGTTTGACATTGCTTTGTATGTTAGGCAGTGAACACCTCTGAGTGGGCGATATTCAAGGGAGTACATATGGAGCATTTTGAGATGGTCTGTGTATGGCATGTATTTTAGGCCACTAATGCTCTTTGTGTGGTATTGCTGATGGCTTTCCAGTTGTTGTAGTTGTCTTGTGAGGTACATAGCAACTGTGGTGTTGTACTCTATTATAGTTCTAGTGAGTGATGAGTGGAGGGGAACATTGTCTTCTTCCATTCTGCATGAGGCGCATTTTGTGATGAGGTGTGCCACATGGGAGGGTTTCCTGGCTACTGTGGGAATGTGATTAGCACAGTTGTATCCACTGTCTACCTGTGACCCAAGGTCCCTTGTCACACTTTCAGTGTGAAGTATACTACCACCTCTGTTGTAGTGCTTGGCTACAGAGTTTTTAATATAGGGGATGACAATGCACCTTTTGGCATTGAGCTAGAGCCCATGGCTTTGACAACAACCATCTGTCCCAGTGAGACCCTTTTGTAGGATGTCCTCATCTTTTGTGTTTACCATTATGGCTCCTGGTTTGCAGTCCTCTGGTAAAGTCAGCTGCCACAGACCTGCCATGTTAATGTTTACTTAAGGGAAGTAGATACTACATAGTCTGGGAAGTTATCTGGTCCCATGGCTGCTGTGATACTGGCTTTGGAGAGTGTTTATTACCTGTGCAGCCATGATGACAGCAACTTTGCAGTCTTCCATTGTGGAGATGTGCTCTTTCATGGGTGTGAGGGGGGTACGTTAACAGTGATCCTATCTGCCAGGATGTTGGCAATATCAGTTGGCTCTGTACATTTATTGCCATTGAGCTGTAACTTGGAACAGATCTGACTGTAACCATGACATGAACCTGTCTGTTGGGCAGAGATCTCCTGAGTAGACAGTATGCCACAGAGTACAGATTTGGTTACATTCAGTCTTGTTACATGGGGGTGGCTATTTGAGGCCAGTAATCCTCTTGTTAAGGTACTTCATTGGTCTTTCTAGCTGCTGAACGTGCCTAGTCGGATTCATCGCAAGTGTGTTGTGGTACTCTCTGACAGGTCTAATGACTGCTGAGTAGAGGGAACCTCCTTTGACCTACGTGCGCAGACCTTGGCAGTTTGTGTGAACACATAGCATGATTTTTCAACCACTTTGTGAATGTGTTTCTGGAAGTGGAGATGACTATCCACATTTGTCCATAGATACCTAATTATCACATCCATATTTAGCCTAAGTGTGTGAGCATGCCCAGTATGAGCTTTCCGTATGTTGCTGCCTGATATTTGGTTCGTTTCCTTAAGTGTGTGAGCATGCCCAGTATGACCTTTCAGTGTGATGCTGAATGAAATCCACTACATTTGTTGGAGTGTGTGAGCATGCCCAGTATAGACATTTATACTATATGTGTATGGAAAATCAAGTCGTATTTTTACAGCAGGGCTCACCTTTGTGTCATAGATCAACAGGGATCATGCTGTGCCTGCAGGGCTTCCATGCGACACTTTGCATAGACTTACCAACATTTCTACATACAGGGGGAACAGCTATTCTTTGTACATTTCTACATGGGGGCACACCTGATTGTTACTGTGGGTGTACATAGGATGTGGGTTTCACCTGACACTTATACAAATTTGCTATGCCTACACTGCTATGTACAGGACACCATTTCAGTCTGTACTGTTGCTTATCATAGTGGCTTGAGGCATACTACTGTACTACAGATGTTGGCATCCAATGTCATGTATATTTCACTGCGACTTCATAGCCTACACAACCCACATCACACCGCCTAGCCTGATGTTCTCGGTCTGCATAGGTGTGTGGGGGAGGTTACCCATTTGCCTCTTTAGGGGCATGATACTGCATTTCTTTGTGTTTGCATTAGTGTACAATTGTCCTGCTGTGTCTGTGCCATTGAAATGCTATCATGGCTTAGTGGTTCAGTACTGTGACTATAGTGCAAAGTATCCTGGGTTCCAGCCCTGTCATTGCTTTTCAATGCCATGCTGGGCAGACCAGACTGCTTCAGGAACAGTACAGCAGATATGAGCATGTTTATCTGACTTTGCTCAACTTTGGCCATCCTTGCCCAACGTTGCCCGATGTTGCTCTAGTTGGCATGAGCAATTTTGTTTACATATACTAGATATTGGTAAAAGCTGCTTAGCACTGCTTTATATTGCTTAAAACATGGCAATCATGTCTCAGGTGGTACTGCAGGGCTGCCTATGTCAGATGCACATACTACACTCCCTATACATGTTTAGAAACAGGTAGTGTCATGTTAGGCATCCCTATTATTTTATGTGTGAGTCAGAGGGAGGTATCATTTCCAGGGTTCCTACTGAGCCAGTGTATGTGCTATGCATTGCCTCTTTGCCAAGGCCAAGGCATACTGGGCACGCCTCCTTCTGCCTACTGGGGCAGGCTCAGGTTGTTCCTCTGAGTCATGCTGTGCCTGTGCAGGCCTTGGCAATGGTGGGGGGCTGTTTGACCCTGCCCCATGCTGTTCCTGCTGCAGCTGTTTTCACAGGATCATGCTGTGTAGCATGGCACATACCATGACAATTTGGGTACATGTAGTTGGTGAGTACTGCAAGGCTCCACCAGATGTGTCCAGGCAATGGAACTGTCACTTGAGCATCCCAAACACATGCTCTATTACATTTAGTGTTTGAGCATGTGCCTCATTATGGTGTTCTTGTTCAGGTCTGTGTGCATTTCTGATGGGTGTCATCAGCCACGGCTCCAGTGCGTATCCAGCATCCCCCACTAAGTGACCGTCAGGGATGTCCCCATTGTCAAATGTCTGGTACAGCTGTGACAGATGCCAGATATGGGAATTGTGGTAGCTTCCAGGGCAGCCAGCACACACATTCAGTATTATGCCCTGGGCATCACACATGACCTGGCAGTTGAGGAAGTGGAAGCCCTTGCAGTTGATGTAGGCCCTACCCCGCTCACCGGCTGGTGCTTTGATGTGTATGTGCATGCAGTCAATTGCACCCACTACCTCAGGGTATTCCGCTATTTGATGGAAGAGACACATGTTGCTGGCCAATACCTCACGGGAATTGGGGAAATATACATGATCCCTGACATGTGCTGACATGGCATTCAGGAATTGGTGCAGTACCCTGGATGCTGATGCCTGTGAAATCCCCATCATATCACCAGTTGGTCTCTGGAAGGTACCTGTTGCTAGTATTCTTAGGCCAACACATACCTTGGTTTCCACTGGGATGGGTTCCCCTCTGTTGGTTCTGTGTGTGAGGTGTGGCCTGCACAGCTCAACAATGTGCTGCAGGAGGTCTCTGTCCACTCTATAGCGCTCCACTATCTCCAGCTCATGTAGTCCCTGGTAGGTTACCCTGGGTCTGTACACTCTTCTCCGTCTCCTCACTGTGGGTTGCTCAGCAGCATTCGCAATGGCACCACCCTCAGCATCTTGCACATGTCGCCTTATTATAGCAATGGCAGCCCCTAACATTCTTTTGTCTCAGTTAAGCTTTTTAAGTTTTCACTTCTCTTTGTAGACTGCAGTGTTGCAGTGTTTCTGAGAAAAACATGGGGGAATGTTGTTTGCAGAGTTTTAAGTGCTGGGCTGGGCTAGGCTAGTGTACTGCCTGTATAATTGGCTGATTCTGATTGATTTCACCTGGCAGCTCTGCTAGTTCTCCTTGGTTAACTTCCTACTACTTCCTTTCCTTCCTTTTCCTATTTCTGTTTCCACAGGGGGCAGCGCCGCACAAACAAGCGCAAACACGTGCACACAAGTGCACATGCACGCACACAGGCTTACACAGGCTTACACGGGCTTAGGCGGGTGCGCAATCATGCATACACGCTTAGACAGCCTTACACAGACTTACACATGCGCACACAGATTTAGAACGGTTTACAGGCGTGCACACGCGCGCACACAGTGTAAGCAGCTTTGCAAGAAACTTCAGTGATAGCCACGGCATACACCTTCGGTTTCTGGGTTTCAGTTTAGACAACTGTAGACATGCCTCTTCCAGTCCTGAGTAACTCACAGCAACCACATGCCACTCTGCTCCAATAAGCTTAAAGTCTTTTTTGATACATACCCCCTCATGATGTCACCTATCTTCTACTCTGTTACTCCCCTAATCCTACTCTTACACTCTACGGACATGGTTCACATGACAGGGAAATTTGGGATTCACTATCCGTAAGCTCATTTGCATAGGATTGCCTACTAATGCTTGGTTACATCTCTCAGACTGAGCTTCCCCCCTTAGCAACCACTACTCAGTAGCCATGTTGTCTTCAGTCTGCCATTCACCTGCATGGCAGGTGAATATTTTGAATAAAATCCCTATTTGTGGCTTTTATTTTTTGTTTTTAGGGTTTTTAGAGCGCCGCACATTTGCGCGGCGCTGCGCTACTCTTAAACATCAGAGATCGGGGAAAAAAAATATATTATTTTATTATTTTGCAATGGATAAAAATGTCAATGGCTGTATATCTGGCCATTGGCATGCTTCCTCAACTGGATGCATCCTTTATTTGGAGCTGTCATAGCTCTGTTTTGCTATTTGCAGAACGGTACTCAGTTGCCAACCGAGTACATTTCTACAAATAACACTACTCTTACTCGGACAGGTTAGTGTTTCCTGGATCACAAATTTACCTCATTTGCATAGCTTTCAGCAGCAAATGAGGTAATTTGCATAAACTAACCCTGTCCGTGCAAGAGTCATTTTAGGAGCTCTCTTGCACGTCCCTGCCGGCTGTTCCAGGATCGCTCGGCAGACATGTTGGCTTGCTGGAGTCTTACTCTACTCTTAGACTCCGTGCAAGCCTTCATGAATCCAGCCCTAAGTCTTTAGCAAGGTATGTAGCAGCATGCCATCAGAGTAGATTTAAAATTTTTGATAACTGATCAAGTTTTTAATTATCTTGAGAGATGGGATGCTGAAGATGATTTAAATGGGAAAAAATACTGCTGGCAAGTAAGGTTAAATGCGGCTGTGGATACAGGTTTGAATGATACATAAAATTTTAAAGTGATTCTTAACAAGAAAGGGTTAAAATGTTGAAGGGTCATGTGATTTGATTTGTGTAAGCATTTAAACCAAGTATTTTGTGTTTTGCCACCAGGTCTGAAGAAGTTCCTTGTGAACGAAAGTGCTTACTGGTTGTATCAGTTGTTCAATAAAGTTCCTGATATTTTTATGACAAGCTATCATTGCTGTTTTTTTTTTTTGTTTTAAATAAGTATTTTATGCGGAGTTGTCTTATTTTTCTTTTGATGAAGGTTTAGATCCTTTAAAACTGTATTTGAGGTACCACTTGTTCTGTGAAGGAATAAGAAGTCAAAGTGGGTTGAATCTTTCCTGGCTCGAAAGGCTAGACGCAATTCTGTCTTCATAACTAAGATTTTTTAGGTCACTAGTCTTTTTAGTTATGAATCCCTGAAGTCTCTGAACATATATATGACAAGAGATACATTATATTCAATAATGGGTTTGACTATCAATAAGTAAGGGAGAACTAAAACTTATTTGGATTTAGTGGAGATGCCTTTGGAAATTAGTTCAACTAGAAAGAAGGCTTTCCAAACTATTGGAGACATAATGGTCAAAGAATAAGGACTTCAAAACAAAAGTGCCTAGATCCCTTACAAGACTGTCTAAGTGTTGGGGTGTGCTACCTATATGCTATGTGAAAATGTTTTGTTTACCAAAATGAACTCTGCAAGATTTTTTCACGTTTAATTTTAGGCCATTGTCCTTGCATCAGTTTTTGTGAGTTTGTGGAAGATCGATTAATGACATCTGATTTACAGTTGCCTGCAGACTTATATAAGCATAGGCGAGGAGTGTTAAATTGGAGAAATAGATGCCAAATGGAAGGGGGACCAACACTGAGTCCTGTGGTATGCCACTGGTAACTTTTCTGCGTTCAGACGTGGCACCTGTGCCTCTAACCACAACCAGTTAGTTATTCAGCACATAAAATAAGGATTTATATTCAGATTTGCAAATCTGACAATAACTCCTACAGGGAGAATAGTGTCAAAGGCCTTTGCCAGTGCCAGATATACTGTATGTACTGCATAACCACTATTCATTGTTTTGGTTACTTTTTCAAAGAAAATTAATGAGATTAAAGAGGCAGGACTTTCAGTGACAAAGCGAAATTAATGAGGATCCAGGGTTGAGATTTTCAATGTCTAGGTTAATGAGGTCTGAAGTAATATGCTCCTTAGCTTTATTAATAAGGCTAGTGAGACTAATAGGTCTATAGTTTATGGTTGGGACACCCTTGAGGAATGGCTATACAGTGGCTGTTTTCCAGGTTTCAGAAATGTGACCAGCAGAGATGCTTAGATTAAACATAGTAATTATTGGTCCAGAATTACAACAGAATGTATTTATTTAAGTAGCTGCATTTTTAGACTTATGCAAAGAGAATACAGTATTTTTGTGCATTTAAATGATACCGGATCTTACGGTCATCAACAGAAGAAGGTTTGCTTTTGAGAAATCCTTAAACGCAGAGGTGTTTACAGTGGAAAAACCACCAATTTTAATGGAAAATATCACTAATTTATGGTCTAATTTAACAGTACAGGTTGATGCATACAGAGCTGTGCAAGAAGTGGCCATATTTGTGAGGACTTGATCCAGGATACTCGGGCCCCTAGTAGGATGGTTAACTATTTGTGAAAGAGAATTAGCATTTATAATGTGAAGGAAGTTCTGGGAATGCCATCCATTGGCAGTGTAATTCATCATTTTATTGATATATAGTTGAAGTTCCCCATTGGAAAAGTATTGGGTTTAATGTGGATTTCAGTTAATGTGTTAACATATATAAATATATTGTGCTTAAAAGGGCATATAGAGGGTGTTGTATAACTAGCTAAGGGGGTAATTAAGTAATCTTTTTATGGTGATTTGGACATCTAGTAGCTCAAATGTGGTTTCTAGAAGAATCTGTCATGTGGTGATGATATCCTCGACAAATACTCATACCACCCTCGCAATTGCTGGTAGGTCTGAAGAAATGATAGGCACTATACCCAGAAGAAAAGGGAGTGCTTTAATCGCTTTGAGGCTATGTGTCTGTAACTACACATATATGAATGTGCTCAAGTTACAGGACAGCCTTAAGTTTGGCCATTTTTTGTTATGACTTCTGGCATTTAGTAGAGCCACAGTAATGTGTTCCAAATTAGAATTTACTAGGTTGGAATGTCCATCAGATGAACTCTGCCTAAAAAGGCACTATGAGGGTCAGGAAAAGCTTTAGCCAGAATGTGAAAGCTTTTGTAAGAGAGGTGCAGGCCATCCCTGGCAAACCTGGAAGTTTTTTAAGCCATCTCATCCAATGTTGACACATACTGGATCATTCTAGAATGACACCAGCTACTTTATTGAACTACAGGTCACACTAGCTACGATTAATTATCAACTAATAGTTTGGAACACTAATGACCACAAAATACTCTTCGGTGTTCTACACGATCTCTCTATTAGCAAAAACCCTTTTATTTTGGATGACTTTAATCATCCTTCAATAAAATGGGACACCGATACCTTCCAATATAGGATATGCCCCAAAAATAACTAGAATTTATGAATAAAGTTCTCTTGAACAGTTGGTAAATAAACCTACAAGAGGACATAGCATTTCTGCCTGAGTCTTACAAATATGGTTGCCTCTTGCACTACTCCCCTGGTATCTCCTTCGCAGTGAAGTCTGACCATAAACTTGTGACCTTCATCTTTAAACTTCTAAAAGGTCCTAAAGCAAACTCCACTGAAGGACTACAAATAAGCCAACCTGAACCTGCTCTGTGGCCAAATATCAAAATTCACTTATGACTATACCTACACACACGCGCACACACACACACACACACACACACACACACACACACACACACACACACACACACACACACACACACACACACACACACACACACTCTTGAGGAGGTTACGAGAACTCCAACCCTCTCAAGCTTTTTAATTAATAGTAGATTTGCAGGATATGGGGAATCCTTTTTTCACGGGAAATTTCATATCTGAAGTGGACCTCTGTTCACAAGGTCTTCATATGTGCCTTTCATAGAAGAACAAATACACAACATGCAAATTCTGTTTTAACCCATAGTCCACAGACCTTTCATGGGCAGTCAACATTTTAGCAGTGGGGTTTATTAACAGACTTTTAAAAGGATCCAAAGCCAGTTGCTAAATCTATTACACTGTGGGGAAAGGCACATTTGACTACATGAGAAAATTCATGCAGCTACACTGAGTAGGACCTACAGCCATGTTTGGGGGAACCACAAATGACAAACCTCAAGTAACACCTTTATTGTTCTATTATATACTATATTTGAGCGGTGACACTGAAGCGTATATTACATTGCTTCTCTAAAACACACTGACCCAGCCAAAGACAGTCTGCATGTATATTATTAATCTTTCAGAGGGATGTCACAACATACACAAATTAAAGCATGTAACAGCAAAAACATATTTGTTTATCTTAGGAGGTTTTTTCTTGTTATACAGATGATTGGGAACTAAGAATTGTTCTCTGATGCAGTTCCTTACAGAGGAAGCACACAGCATGAGCCCCTGTTTGCAGTATTTCTGAACTGTTGTTCCTGAATTTGTAAAAGGAAGTATTTGGCACTACCGGTAATTAAGAGATTATAATTTACAACACAAGTAACTGCAATACTACTTGAAATATTTAGGGCTGAGGCTTTTGCATTATGCAGCATGCCAGAGATCTGAATCATACCACTCCGTACACTTTTAGTTACATTACCATGCGATACATTTGCTTAATGGCAGAATCACACAGTAGGCCTTTCTAGACTGCCCTTTAAACACATTCACCAGTATCCCATACACACACACACACACACACACACATACACACACATGCACACATATACACATTGTGAGGGGTAACCTTGAAAAAGGGCAATATGACATCTGCTAATGAAGGGTATTTATTTCTTCCCATACCAGACCATCTCAATTGTTCTTTTAAAAATTATTCTGAGACAATATATTCTCTTTAAATTATTGTATATCACTTCAGCACTGTAATGAAATGTTTGCTACAGGCTGAAGGCTGAATTTTCTGGGTTATTGACATAACTGAATATATTTTCTGGGCTTTTTAACAAAAGTTGTTTTAATCACCATTATGTTTATCCTCTCTCTCTCTCTCTGTCTCAATCCTGCCCACACTTTCTTTGGAAAGCTCAAAACAGAGAATTTCAAAGTGGAAGGTCACAAAGTAATTGTTGTCTTATTAGAAAAACATACAGCAATGTTCACAATAAGTATTACACATGCAACCACACATATTTATGATGTGATCTGAAGTAGCCTGTGAGCTATTTGTCTTATCACAGGGAAAAGATAGGCTGAAGGACAAGCGTAACCTAGTGCCAAAACTGCTTCAGGAATTTTCTTCTGTAATTACTGCATGAAAGGCTATGCAACCAGCTCTGGCCACCATTTAGGTCATGCAAGTCTTATGAATTAATCTGGAACAGAATGAAGAAGTAGCAATACTTGCACTGGTGCTTTGAGGGAAATGTTACCACTGGGTATAGTATGCCTCTGTTTAGAGTTAAAGTAAATAACTTTTCTTAATATGTATCTAACTGCTTGCTCCTTTCCCCGCACTGATAGGGCAGTTTATCAAAGGAAGTGTATTGTTCCATTTGCCTCCAACAGCAGTTTAAGGTGTAAAAAATCTTTCTTTATTATCATGATATGAGTTAAATTGGAAGCAACAGCAACTGAATGGGCTACCTTTCCAAACCAAGTTTGCACCTTCGCCTGAATAACAGGGAGCTGTTTCTTATCACCATGAATGCATGACATGTATTCTCCTTTATTATTCATTTTATAAGCATATTTATGTTTTATGTTACCATAACAGTGCCTGCAGTTTGCTGCCATCATTTAAGACATTGTACTTAAATGCACAGTAACAGAATGTGATTTCAATCATTATAGAAGATACATTATCACATTCTAGTGGCAAAACAGTAGCAGTAACATAACTTTCAGAAGATATATTTTTCATATGTTTAATAATGTTACTATCACTAGTACAAAATCTAGCTATGTAGAATGGTGCCTTGGTACAGAGGTATAAAGCCTTTACTGTTCCCCAGATAACCCATGTTTGATTAGTGGCACATGCGATGGAAGGGCCACAGGGAAGGATGGGAGTGAGCAGGCAATGTTGGATTACCCATTCTGGAGGGAGGGAAGAAGGGTGGCAGCCTAGTCTCACTACAATAAGCAGCATATATGCTTGGTAAGCTCTATGCTACATAAGTGGTGAGCTGCTTAGCTGGGAAGTTGCACATGCATGAAAGCAGGGAATGCACCTCCCAAGGACAGTGATAGTGGAGCATGCAAGGCTTCCATGACGTGGGAGAGAGTTAGGGTACACTCGCTGGTAGCAGTATAATACTGTACCTGCATCCCCAATCTCTTCACCTGCCAGATATGGATCAGGTTGAGCCCCTGGGTGATAAGGCAGGTCTAGTACACCTTGTGAATTAGGTGAGGAGCTGGTGGAAGCTGCTGGTCAGCTGCTGGTTCCCTTCCCACACTGATAGGGTGGTTTATCAACAGTCCACATTTACAACTTTGTCTACAGGTATAAGTTTGTTACCAACATTTGACACAGGTTTTAAAACAGTCTGTACTGCTCCGATTTACTTATGATTTCATAATATAAAAGTCGTTCTTCTAGTATAACATTGTTTTAGAGTCTTAAAGGGCAGTCTGACATACCCATTTTTTAAAGCAGTACAGTACAGAACCTTAATTAGGTCATTAGCACCCTGTACCAGTCCCTGTACTGGTGTCCCCCTCAAATGAAATGTTGAGGAGAAGAATAATCTTCCATTAATTCAACACCAAAAAAAGCTGTAGTATAATAAGAAACCTGCTACCATTAAATCATCACAGAGCACTTCAGCCATGACTGCAAAGGCAGTGTCATCATTTGTTTATAAATGCCAGTACTGCACCCCCACACCTTCAGTGCCTAATAATCACCTCCCGACAGTTTGTACCTGTGGCAACTGCCCCATTCACACCACCATAATTCCAACTCTGAAGCAGTAGATTACAAGCTTTAGAATTTGTCAGTTGCTGTAGTTTCTTTTTTTTTCTTATTAACTTGACCCTCTGTATCTAACCATAATTTAACAATATAATTTAAGTTATAGAAATATGACTATTTTGTTATGAGAAAATGTCCAGCAATGAAACTTTTGAACTTCTGTCTTTAAGGTAACACCAGCTCTGACCAGTAAAGCCTTTTTCACTTTTTCATTGTCCTGTAATTAGTTCTTCGATGTCCATGAAGGATTTCAGTGATTCTCCTGTTAACTCAACTGACACATTCTAGAGTTTGATCTCATTCCTTCTGGTGGGCATACCACTCAAAGGTTTGTTTGTGTCTTTTGGCTTTTCCCGGTTAGAGGTCGCCACAGCGGAACTCCGGTCCGCTAATGATTGGTAGTTGAGTTTTACGTGCTGAGTTACCAGCCCTGACGCACAACCTTCAACGAAGGTATGCCCATTCACGCATGTCTCCACGCGGATGACGCTCTAGCTGAGAATCGAACCGGACAGTGTCTTACTGTGAGGCGACAATGCTACTGCAGCACCACCACCTCGGGATGGCATACCACTCAAAGGTAATAAGATAAATCTTGAGGTCCTCCTTCCAGATCAGATGTTTTAATGGTGCACTGTTCTTGTTCTAAACATCTATCGGCTTGGCTATCTTGACCATTCATTCAACTACCTTCACTACAGCCCATAGTAAATGCCTCACTATGGTTATTTTGGCTGTCAAATCCACAGCCAGGTTCATAAAAAATACTCAGCACAGCACAAGTCTGTCTGCCTCTCTCTCTTTCTCTCTTTCTTTCTCTTTAGGAAAATTATACTCTCATTAGCAGCAGTAGGTTTCAGGGACTTTGGCGATAATAACTGATGTGAAAAATGCCCACAGCAATCTAAAAGTGTGGAAGACTAATGCAGTCGAGATCACCAGGATCTAGAGAAATTAGCACAATTTATTATATAAAAGTAGAAATAAAGCAGGTTCTTCCAAGCAAAATAAAATCTTGTGTATATAGCCAGTATCTTTAGTTCAGATCTGTATAGCTGGGAAAAATCTCTAATATTAGTTCTTTCTGCATTCCTTCTGCCAGGAATAATTTTCTGGAAAGAACCAGTATCAGAAACATCTTCTCTAAGGTTTTCCTTCTCTTTGGTTCATTCTCTTCTCTTCTCTACAGTCACTGCTCTGGACATTAAGTTCCTTCACAAAAGGCAAGTACTTTCTGCCTGGGCTTGTCTGACATAAATATCGGAGTATGGATTTCCAGAGAAATATCAAAGATATAAGCAAAATCATGACAAAATGATAACATTAATGCCATTAACATCATATTCAACAGAAGGCAGCAAAGAATCGATATTGCAGCAGATCAAAAGCAGAAAAAGTAAAATGCATGTTACAAAAGAAGACCGCAAATCTGAGCAGCATCAACATGCTGGTAACTACCCAGATAAAATGACATGTCTTGTGAAAGGAAGAACTTTTATGAAATGAGAAAATCCTAATCTCTTAGCAAAAGTGTTTGAACAGGAGAAACAATTCAGAGTAAAACAAAGTTTTAAGACTACCAAATATATATATATATATATATATGGATCTACCTTTCTTTGTCAAAATTTCATTGTTTTGAAAAAGAAAAGTAGAGGACCACTTATGAGAAAGTGCACTTAAACGAAAGTGCACTTTCATGAATATCAGTTCAATAAACCGATAAAAAACACAAAAAACAGTGTTTTGCAGGGGGGCTGTGCCCCCTCCCCCCGCTACTTAAATATACTCACTCCGAGATAGCACTACAGTGGGGAAAATAGGTAAATTCCCTTTTCCCCACTGTAGTGTACTTCGGTGCTGCAGTGTTTCTTAGCGGTTCATTGAACCGTTATTCAGGAAAGTACACTAGTTTTCTTTTTCGAAATAATGAAATTTCAACAAAGAAAAGTAGACCCATATATATAAACACTTTGGAATCTTGAAATACTGAAATGTCGAATTTCAGTATCTCAAGACCAAAATGTCGAATCTGCAGTTCCATGAAACTGCAGAATATCGAACCCGGAAATGTTGAACCTGTGGTACTGATGGCACGTTAGGTAAGCGTTATGTTTTTTAAGGGTTTTGGGCAGGGTGTGTGTGTTTGTGAGTGTGTTGGGGAGTTTTAGGTGTGGGTTAGGGTAGATAGGTAAGAGTGTGAGTGTGTCAGTGTTGAAAGTGGTGGTTTTGTATGTATGTGATGTTTGTTTGTGCAAAGGGGGTGTAGAATGTGTGGTGGTGGGTTTTCTGTCTTTCAGTGTTTAGTGCGACCTCAGAGTTAGTATATATAAGTAGTGGGGGCCCCCTGCTTATAGGAAGGGTGGGTGTGTGTTTGTTTTGTTGTGCTCATGTGTGTTGTTTTGCTTTGTTGTAGTGTTGGCAGGTAGGTGCATTTGTGTTTGTGTGGTGTAGTGTTTTGTTTACGGTTTTGAATTTCGCAGTTTTGGTTTTTGGGTTTGTGAGTTTTTGGCTTTATAGTCTCGAGATACTGAAATTTGATATTTCAGTATTTCGAGATTATAAAGTGACTATATATGTGTGTGTGTGTGTGTGTGTGTGTGTGTGTGTGTGTGTGTGTGTGTGTGTGTGTGTGTGTGTGTCTGTGTGTGTGTGTGTGTGTGTGTGTGTGTGTGTGTGTGTGTGTGTATAATATATATATATATATATATATATATATATATATATATATATATATATATATATATTTGTGTGTGTGTGTGTGTGTGAGTGTGTGTATGTGTATATATATATATATATATATATATATATATATATATATATATATATATATATATATATATATATATATATATCTATAGACACACATACAGTGTCAGGCAACGAAAGTGAATATTCAAAAACAGATAACAGAAAAGTGAACACCATATACAATGCAATGAGCTTCAATAAAATATAAATATAAATTCAATCATAAATATAAAAACAGGCATGTTTATAAATTCAGGTGTATCAGTTAGTGAAAGAGTCTATGATTAGCTAAAGTTAAGGCTTAGATTCAAACTAGTGATCATAACAGTTTATGCCTACAATTTTTCAGTGAGAGGTCTGTACTGGGCCTTAGTCAATTTCTAAATGTAGCACAAAATTCCAGAACAAAACAGGTTAGACTATTTGCAGAATATGAAAATTTAGCTGAGGGAATATACAAATTAAAAGACTAACTGGCAAAGCTCCATACTGGTAACCCAAACCTTCCAGTAACTCAGCCTCCCAGGAATGGTTAAGGAGAGGTGAATTGAAACCAAAAGATGAGAGGTTAATAATGGTGGGCTAGGACAGTGGGCAACGTACACATTGGTTTACAAAGTCCATTGAACATAAGGGAGAAACAGACAAATATAGGTTCTGTAAAAGGGAATAGGAAATAGTTGCACATCTTGTAGTGTGTTAAATTTTCATGGTAGTGGGCCTATATACTGAAAGGCATAATAATGTGCCAGGACTGTTATACTGGGGATTGTGCAAACACTACAATATTGAAGTAGGTAAGAAGCTTTGGAAACATGAACCACAAAGCATTGTAGAGTTTGAACAGTATAAAAAATAGATGCGTGAAAACCAGATATAGTAGTTCAGGAAAAAAAGACAAAAGTAGCACTGACCACTGAAATTTCTACACTCAGTGATTACTATATCTTACATACAGGGAGACACAAAGTAAGAAAAATATCAGGATTTGCAGGCAGAAATGAGAGCAATGTGGAAGAAGGATACTTGGACAGTTCCAATAGTAGTAGGAGTAATGGGTCCCATAAAAAACAAATTATAGTTGGATTTAGATATGCTACCTAATACCTGTAACTCTGAATGAATATCTGCAGGAGTCAGTTCTAGGCACATTGTGGATGTGGCAAAAAGCACTTTTGGATAACATCTACGACTGAGACAATACCAATTTCATACATTTTAATCATACTCTGACATACGAATGGAGTCTATTCCCATCATGGTATTAGAATCCCAAAAAACTTGAAGAAATTAGTCTGAGGAAAATCCTATTAAATCTGATGAAAAAGTTGAGAAAAAACTTTAAAAATAGAAGAAAATGGGGACAGTACAAAAGGTGAGAAGAACACCTCCATGGGCACCCTGAGTTCTACAGATACTAAAGCATAACAAGGTCAGGTCAGAAAAATATACTGACAATAAGGTAAGCTAACAAAGCAGCCCGACAGGATGCACATATAACACCAATGACTGATGGCATCAGGTGGTGGTGCTGCGGTAGCATTGTCGCCTCACAGTAAGACGTCCTGTTCGATTCTCAGCTAAAGCATCTTCTGTGTGGAGACATGAGTGAATGGGCGTACCTTCGTTGAAGGTTGTGCTTCAGGGCTGGCAACTCGGCACGTAAAAATCTACTGCCAATCATTAGCAGACCGGAGTTCCGCTGTGGCGACCCCTAACCGGGAAAAGACGAAAGATACAACATGCAGCAACAGTATTGTTAAAGTTAAGTCTTGGAATCATCACTTTGAATTGCATCCTGATTACAAAATATTGCAATGCCCTCTACACGTGTATTCATGAGTCATTTAAAAATGCTTACATTTTGAATAAATTCTGCTGCTGAAATACTTCAAAAAGTAGCAGATACTGCAAGGGATCCCAAATATCAAAAACTGCAGTGATCACATCATAATAAATGTAATGAAAAAATATATTTGATGCCACTTGGAGAAAAAGAAAACATGACAGGCTTCCTTAAGCAAGTTAAGGTGTGTATTTGAAAACTCCACTCTAGAATATGATATGATATGCTTTTCTTTTAAAGTAAAAGCAATTCTCTTGATCCCAGTAAGGTAACAACAGTAAAAGATACAATTCCTCCAATTAACATAAAGGAAGGAAGAGTGAGGCTTAATGGGATTGGCAAATTATAAGTCATGTTAAAAAAAAAACAGCAAGTAGCAGGCCTGTTGAGGAGTCATACTTTTAATGTACAAAAGAATCAAATAGCCTTAGTGCAGTTAAAGGACATTTTATGTGCACAAATCACTGTGAGTACTTTAATCAAGAGTGTGGAAAAAAACACTTTAATTTTTATGTTTTTTTTAATTAGACTTGGACAGTACTAAGTCATATACAAAAAAAGACAAGCAGGATCCACTTCACTCATAAATGTAGAGAAAACAATATTTCCAAATCAAAAAGAAGCCCTGGCAATTGCATGGTCATATACACATATACACATTTACACACCGACCTCTCTGAGAGACCATTCACTTTAATGACAGACCACAAATCAGTTCAAACCATCCTCAATCAACTTACGTTCAAGAGTTCAAGATATCACAAAGGTAGAAAAAATTATAACTGAGGTTAACACTATATAACTTCAAATTCAAATTTTATATATATATATATATATATATATATATATATATATATATATATAGACATAAATAGATATCTATCTATATATATATATATATATATATATATATATATATATATATATGTATATATATATATATATATATAAAAATTGGTATATAAAACATTGCAAGTTACCACTTCAGAGCACTATCACAATGCAAGAAAGGAAAAATAAGTGTGAATTAGAAAAAAAAAATGTGTAGATATGACAGCTGAATTTCATGTCACTATAGCACTCACACTGCTGGAGATAGAGATGGAAATGGAAAAGATTCTGTCTTACAGAAGACGAATGGCAATGTCTGTGCCAATACTATCTGGCACAAAGTGAACAATACTGATCCAGATACCAACCCCAAACATAAGATATAAGCATGCTGCAAGGAGGACATCACACTGCAACATATAAAGGGCACAATGCTTATCATCCCTACTTCTCAACAAGCCAGAGCGACAGAGCTAGCCCACAAGGTGTAAAAAATGTTAATACCTATAAGGGTAAAGATCTGTTTCCCTAATAAAAAGAACACAATTTCATAGACTTCAATTTAAGGGTTGGGAGGGTGGCCTAATGGTTAAGGTGTTTGCCTTACAAACACCAGGTGCAGGGTTTGAGTCTCACAAGGGATAACTGGCTAGGCTTAAAATGGCTCGCAAGGGCAATTAGCTTAGTACTAACCTATGAACCTATGAACAGCTCAAATGTTAGAAATGGCAGAAGCTGCTTGAACAGATATTAGCACTAATTTCTGTGGGATCATTCAGCACTCAGACTACCCGTTGACAAATGTGTTTGATGCTATAGTACAGCCAATATCTTCCAACTCAGCCTAAACTGTTATATGACTAACAGACAAAATCCTCTTTTAGACAAGATAATAGGCCACCTTTCAGTAGTACCCAGTTTAAGCACTTCTGGAGTAAATTAACCATTCATCATGGAAAGATTGCCCCACCATTTCACAGGTTAACAGCATTGTAGAATCATTCATTGGCAAAATAGACAGGGCAGTCAGACTTGCAAATATTAAAAGCATTTCTTGGAAACAGCAAGTCTGGACCAAGGTTTGGACCATGCTGAGGGACTAAAGAAGTTTGATACATCCCACAACTTGAGTTTCCCCCGCAAGTGTCATGTTTATCTATAGCTGCAGTAACAAGTTACTTGCAGCATTTGTGTCTAGGCCCAAATTACATAAATTAGAGATAAAGACATTGTCACAAGAAAGACAAAAATTAAAGACTTTACAATACCAATAGATAGGTCAGTGCGGACATTCTTGAAGAGGGCAATCCAAGTTTCTGAAAGAAGTGGAACAGAAACAATCACATATTCTCCATTTAGGTAGATGAGCTGGTCCTTGGACCCATTTCAACCACAATGTTATAAAGCTGTAGATTCCTATCAGCATCATTACAAAGAGCAAACATTCTGACAAGGTACTGCTCTCTTCTGAATGCCTATTAGAATGACAACAGTCACCTGAGCATGATGTATGACACTGGATATGATGCTTTTCTTCAACCAGACTGCATTACTGACCTCTCTGATATTGACAAGTAGACTGTGACCAGATCCTTCAGGGAAGTGGCAAGAAGACCAGCATGTCTAAAAGGCCATCCCCTGGATTCATTAAACTCTGTGCAGGAATAGTACTATTTCTGCACAGAGCGGATCGTGGGCATGTAGAACAGCAGTGCGCCTTGCATATTAATGAAGGCACACTGCTGTATTCTCTACATGGACATGAGCTGTGTACAAGTGCAGGGGGCATGTACAAGCATTTCTCGCACAGTACACATGCCCCCTGCACTCTAGAATTGCCATACAGCAGTTCTAAAGCAACTAACAGTGTCCGTGGACAACATACAGAAGCATAGCCCCCCACAACATAGTTCTCAACTGGCCAGATGTTCACAGAATGTCCAGAGTTCTCCCTTATAGTTTTGGCCTTTCCCTCATAATATTTCCTCTCGTCTGGCAAATCATTGTGATGATCTAAGGATTGACGTCACTAAATAGTGACATACATTTGAGTTGCATAATTTATATCCTTAAAAAATGTCTGCTAACACAAACTGATTAATTCTAGCAGCTTCATAGCTGAGCGGGTGTGCGCATCGTGCAGCTATGCATAGCATAGCTTAAACATTCAAAGGAGCTAAATAGAACTATACAACCAGTATAGTCAAAGTGAAATAGTGCAGTGGTTAGAGTTTTCACTTAGTTTGCAGTATTTCATGGTTTGAGCCCCAATACAGGCAATTCATTTTTATTTGCGAAAACAGCACTAAAAGTATATTTTCCTAGAAATAGGCAGTGAATAAATATATATTTGTTAACCAGGGTAGTGTAGCAGGTCCAAATGTGAGGTATCACTATAGTACAGATGTGAAACCCCCATGTAAACACAAGTGTCCATATAGTGTAGCCACAAAAGAATGTAATGAAAGCACATAAAATGATAATAATAATAATGATAATAATAATAATAATTAATGATACTGATAATAATGATAATCCATAAAATGAAAGCTGAACAATGCTAAATTGTGCTCAGCTGCACTTAGCTGGAGTAAGCATTGCTTAAATTTCTATACTTAGCAATAATTAGCGTAGCTAAGCGGATTTGCACACTGGTAAGCAGTGCTTAGCATCTACCCCTTTAACCAATGCTTATTTTTACTAAGCGGGTTTGCCCATCACTTAGCTTAGCTCAGCATATTCAAAACCATCCAATAACAGCAAAGGGTGAGAAAACAGCCCTATTTAAACCCTGCAGGTGGGAATACAGCTCATAATTAGGTGTAGCTCTCCACTGCAGGCATTATGGCTGGTGTTGGTGAAGGTGTGCACTTTCAGGCACAGCGCTGGGGCATTCAGGAATCCAGGGTCATGGTTGGACTCCTAGTAGAAAACCATTATGGGAGACTGCTGCAGGACCAGTAACAGGGCTCCCAGTACAAAGCAGAGGCCTGGAACCATCTTGCATGTGACCTCACCAGTGCCACTGACATCCCTTGGACTGGTGAGCAGGTCTGGCACCACTTTGCAGACATGAAGTGTAAGAAGAGGGAGCTCTTGGACTAGTGGGTCCAAGATGCATGGGTGAGGAATGTCCCAGCTGTGTGTAAGTATCAGTATCAATAAGTGTTTTCCATAGTCCAGCCTGTGTATGTGATGGATAGGTATCCATAAATGTTTCTCTATCTCCTGTACAGCTGCAGATGAGAGGACTGTGAACATGGACGCCCATGCCAGCAGACTGCTAAGGCTGTGTCACGAGGCTGGTGAGTACAAATCTAGCTTGTAGTATTCTAGAAAGGAGTACAATGTCACCTGTCAGTATTTAAAAATGGGTATGGTTTGTACTGAATAAATGAGATATTAGCACAGTAACAGTGACATACAGGGTATATATCAATAAAACTGTCAGTAGCTGTCAATGAAAGTCAAAACCCTGGACTGGCCGTGTTTACTTTGGTATGTGGTAGTATGAACTGAAATGTGTACAATTTCTGCACAGCAACTTTAGCTCTAAAAGCATTAAATAATCAAGGCTCATCTGACAAAGATTGTGGAGTTGTAAAACAGGAGAATAACTTATAAGAAATGTTCCATGCACCAAGATCTGATACCTGAATAGTAATAGGTTCATAGGTTCATAGGTTCATAGGTAAGTACTAGGCTATCTGCCCAAGGGCATCTATAAGCCTAGCCAGAATGTGTTGTTTTTTTCCACCCCCTTAGATTACTTCCCTGTGCCTCGGTCTAGCAGAGCCATTACTTCCCTGTGCCTCTGTCCAGCAGAGCCACTGCAGTGATCCAAGAGTAAATTTTCTGTTTCCCATCCACTTGTCAAGGTTTCTCTTGAAGAGTGTTAGTGAGGGGCTCTGCCTAATGTAGATTGGAATCCTGTTCCAAAGCATGTGGAGTCTCTGGGACATGAATCTATCCCTCCAGCACGTCCTATTTATCATTGTGGAGAGGTTTAGATCCCTAGAGCGTGTGGCTCTTGGGCATTTGTTCTTTTTTAGGTGGAGCATTTCCATCAATTCTGGGTTGGACATGGCCTTGTATGTCAGGCAGAGATCACCTCTGAGTAAGCGGTATGCAACTGAGTACAACTGGAGTTTCTTCAGTCGGGCTGCATAGGGAATATGTTTGAGGCCAGTAATCCTCTTGGTGAGGTACTTCTGTGGTCTTTCCAGCTGTTGCAGGTGTCTTGTAAGGTACATCCAAATAGGGTGTTGTACTCTATGATGGGTCTGATGAGTGATGAGTAGAGGGGCACAATAACCTCTTTTGTTCTAGATGCGAGCTCTCTTGTGATTAGGTGGGCCACATAGAAGGATTTTCTAACCACCTTGGCAATATGATCATCATAGGAGAGATTACTATCTACTTGGGTCCCCAGATCCCTTATTACATTTTCTATATTTAGGGGACTACCACGTATGTGGTAGTTCATGGATACTTTGATTTTTCCAAAGGGGATGACTATGCACTTTTTGGCATTTAGCTTGAGGCCATGATTTTGACACCAGGTACCCATCTCAGTGAGACCCTTCTGGAGGATGTCTGTATCAACTGGAGAGTCAGTTATGGCCCCCAGTTTGCAGTCGTCTGCGAACTTGGTCAGCCATAGTCCTCCTGTGCTTGCCTGTACCTCTGAGAGGTATATACCAAACAGGAGGGGTCCCAAGACTGAGCCCTGGGGGACGCCACTTGTAACTGGTTTAGAGTCAAACCTAGAGCCTGCAACTCTCACCATGTGGGTTGTATCTGTGAGCCAACTGGCAACCCATCTCATGATGTAGGGGTTTATGTTCAGGCTGGTGAGCTTGTCTATAATACCAGAATGGGGAATGGTGTTGAAAGCCTTTGATAGGTCTATGTAGGCTGTCTGGACCTTCTTTCCCTCATCTAAAGCCTTGGTAACTGTCTCAAAGAAGTCCACCAGGTTTTGGAGGCATGATCTGCCCTTAACAAAGCCAAACTGGGTAGGGTCCAATGTTTGAAGGTTCCCAATGTCTGTTGTGTTGTCTAATGTTGTGTTAACCAGTGTTTTCCAGACTGCATCATGTCAACGCATTAATACACAGTATAAGAAGTATCTGCCATGCAGGAATGTCAGAATCACGAGGTCAGATTATACAGCCAAGAGATTATTAGGCAGAAAACAGTCAAATGAGACACAGCAGTTTCTTAATAGCTCATTTTGATGAAACACAAATGGTGTTCTATTTTATGCACAAACAGGCATGGTTCGAATCCTGGGAGTGGTAGTAAGCTGTATGCATATTTTCACTCAGGAATATGTGCATATGTGTAGAAACAGTCAGGTAGTGTTAACAGAAATTTGCTCCACAGGTCTGACAGGTAAGAAAAGATATAAAGTAGCTGTATGAAGGCTGTAATTATACATTGTATACAACACCCACTGTCCAACCCCAAGGTTGCAAATGACAGCAATATATGTGCATACACCAAGTAGTCTCCTTCAAGAAATGTCCCTCAAGTGTCATCCTGTCACAGCTAGTGGTCACTGCCACCCACACTCAGGGTGACTGATATAAATCATGGCAGAGTATGGCAGTAGCACACGTGCACGCACACACACACACACACACACACACACACACACACACACACACACACACACACACACACACACACACACAGTATGAGTAGCACATATGTAGCCCTGACAATGTGAATATGGATAGAAACAGTCAGGTGGCATTAACAGAAATTTCCTTCACAGGTCTGCCAGGTAAGAAAAGGTATAAAGTTGCTGTAAGAAGGCTGTAATTATACACTGTGTACAAACATGCCACTACCCAACCCAAGGCCATAGGTCAATGTAAAGTGAGGTAATACCTGGAGAGTAATGATTAGAGCAATGATCATTAAAGTTGTGAGGAATAGAAGCCTATACAGTTGTTAATTGACATCTCTCTCCCACCCTATCTACACCAGTAATCTAACACATAAATCAATGGGTATGTTTTTCACCAAACCTACTGTTGGGACATGTGCCCTATTGTTCTACAAATATTTAAATGTTTGACTATTAATGTTCCCTGTTCAAATACTATCATTGGTGGCCTGTTGCTATCAATGTAACCTGCATGCCATTATAATGCCCAACTGTTTCAAATCTGGTGTTTTGGGTTAATGGAAATCTCTATGCATGCTGTTACAACTAATCCTGGAATGTGCTTTCTATGACTAACCAACATATGTTATAAAACTGCAATACCATAGCATGTCTGGGAAGGCCGATCCCAGTGGATCTGCCTGTCCCACCTCAAATGGCCATGGCAGTGGGCCCCAGATATGGACCTTCCCTACTCCCATCCTGCACATCCCTAGCTATCTTTCATATTGTTTTTCCCTCTGCGTGCCCCCTTTTTCACCACTTTCCTATCACCTCTTCTTTTCTTTTAAAGAAATTGGCACAGGGGTAACCAGGAGTAAGCAGTAGTAAGTGGGAATAAGCATGTTTACATGGTGGTAAGCAAAGCTAACTCAGATTAAGCACTTCTAGGGCTAACTGTGGGTCAGCATAGTTCACCGTAACTTAGCATTGCTTACTGTTGCACAAACCCACGGAAACCTGCTTACAGCTGCTTAAATGTGCCTTAATCACTCTGTATCCAACAGCCCTTGTTCTGCCCAGCAACAAAATAATCAGCCCTTGCACGTCTTTTGAACCCAGGACCCTGCACACCATAGCAATTTACCAGTAAGCCATGTAAGCTGTAGAAATGTCTGATGCTTTTTCAAACATATCATTCAGTAGTCATTCAACAGTAGTGAAAAGATTCTGTAGAATTAGTCAGGTTTTGTATATATATATATATATATATATATATATATATATATATATATATATATATATTAAAAATAAATACATAATATATGTAACGATATACATATAAAATATATGCATATATACCTATAGATATATAGAAGGAAATAAATACATACATATATATAAATATATTATCTATTATATATATATATATATACACCTCACATAAGCGAAACACCACAACACCGACACCACATAACCGACACCACAAAACAGTACAAAACTCACGAAATCACATGCCGACAACGAAATAACCGACGGTACACAAACACGAAACCTCATACACTTCACACACCACAATCAACAAACAAAACACATCCCCCTAAAACCACATACACAACACAAGCACACCAAAATCCCTACAAACAAACACTAACCACACATACACAACTAACCTACAACCCTGACCCAAACCCCTAACCCTAAGGTCCGTCACTACAGACACTTACCCAACCCGGCCCTAACCCTAACTCACTTATCCCACCCCTAACCCTACAAAACACCAATCACTACCAAGACACTTACCTGATCCGCCTCCTAACCCTAACTCACTTATCCCACTACCCCTACAAAACACCAACATTGCACACTTACCTTGACACTCACCTAACCGGCGCCCTAACCCTAACTCACTTATCCCACCTATCCCTACTAAACACCAGCATCGACACTTACCTTACTGCACCCTTACCCCATCACAGCTTCTCGGCCGGTGTCTTCCTCCGTCGGGTCTGCCTCGTCGATCTTCTTGGTCGGTGACTTCGACATTCTCGTGTCGGTTAATCCATTGTCGGTATTTTAAAGTGTCGATGAACTCAGATAGACCCATATATATATATATATATATATATATATTAAAAATAAATACATAATATATGTAACGATATACATATAAAATATATGCATATATACCTATAGATATATATAGAAAAGGAAATAAATACATACATATATATAAATATATTTATCTATACATATATATATATATATATATATATATATATATATATATACACATATATACAAATATATACATATACATACACATACACACACACTCACACACACACACACACACACACACACACACACACACACACACACACACACACACACACACACACACACACACACACATATTTATATATGTATTCGAGTCGTACCGCAGATCCATACTCCAAACCTCTTACTGCAACAAATCTGTCCAAAGGCTGTCAAAATGGGAGTCAATGGGCCCAAACTAGGGATCTATTTTAAATATTGCTCTCATCCCTTTCTCTCCAGCAGCAACTTTTCTGCCTTGCAACAAAATAATCAGCTCTCCCAAGTCTTGAACCATGGGCCCTGTCAACTACAATCAAAGTAATATACTACTTACACCATGTGAGTTCTAGAAAATAATGATGATTTTTCAAACATATCAGTTAGCAGAGTCATTCAACAGTAGGGAAAGGATTCTGTAGAATTAGCCAGGTTATATATATATATATATATATATATATATATATATATATATATATATATATATATATATACATGTATATATGTATGGTGATGCATATATGTGGACAAATCTATACGTAATATACACACACACACACACACACACACACATATATATATATATATATATATATAGAGAGAGAGAGAGAGAGAGAGAGACAGCGAGAGAGATACATCTAAAATATACCTACATATATGCATACACATATATATATAGAACGGTAAATAAATACACATACACACACACAGACACACACACACACACACACACACACACACACACACACACACACACACACACACACATATATATATATATATATATATATATATATATATATATATATATATATGTATGTATATACATAAATATACATAAATATATAACAGCTACAAACACATGCAATCTGAGGGTCATGCTGCTGAACACTAGGAGTCTAAATCTCAAAATGCACTCGCTCAAAGCACTCCTTAAAATGGAGAACACTGACATTTGTGCTGTAACAGAGACCTGGTTAAAGGCAGCAGAAAGCACCCCTGCACTACCAGCCTAGACCTCATTCCACACCTTTCGGCCACAGAATTTGGACTGAAGCTAGAAAGGTGGTGGTATTTCCATATTCATAAAGGATGCACACACCTCCAGAGTGCTAACCCAACATAATGCATCACAGATACTGCAGGTGTAGCTAACATTGGTTAAGACAGTGATTCAGGTCATAGCCTGCTATAGGTCCCCAACCATGTTCCAAGACTCACACTCCATGTTCCTAATCACCCTGGACAATATTAGTGTCCAACCTAACACTCTCATACTGGTTGACTTTAACTACCCCACCATTAACTGGGAAAGCTACTCATGTACCAATGCACTTGCCCAATGTTTTCTGGAATTCATTAATGCCAGTGGCCTGGACCAGCTCGTTCCTACACCCATTACAGGTAGGAACATCACTGACCTGGTCATTACTAACATGGGCGACTGTTGCTGTGCACCAATATTCAACTCCTCCCTTGTTAGATCTGACCACATGGTAATCACCATCGAAATCCACATCCCCCTCGCAAAGATAACCACCATGAAAAGCTTTTCCAAAGCTAACTCTGGCCTCCTAAAAACAGAGGTGGCTAATCTCATGGCAGCCATGCAAATGGAGACTAGCCGGCAAGCTAACCTCCAGTACCCACTCTGTCCAACCAGTGCTTCATGTCCCTGCCCAGGTAGCTGATACACACCCACTCTTTGAGATAAGCATTTATACAATTCATAGACACTCTTGGGAAAGGCTGACACAGATTCTCCAGCTGTGCCTCTTTACCCAGACTTTATGGTAGTAATTACTGCCACCACCAGCTTAATATAATTATCAGCTACTAAAAGGCCCCTAAAAGGGTGTCCAGTTATTACTGTGTAATATTATAATCCAATGGTAGTATGACTAGACAGTCAAGGCTTAATTTGGAGTGACTTAGACAGTACAATCTGTAAATATGTAATGTACTTTAGAGGTTAAATTATCTCTACATAAACCAGCCACAGGTAAACATTTTAAAATATTTAATAATAAATAATTAAAACACAAGACAATACTACTACACCACAGAGATATCTAAGAGTTCAGAGTTCACACATAAACTTAAAATAATTCAGTAGGACAGGTCTGATGTCAAAGAAAAACACAATCTAACTTCATAATCTTTAGCTAATCTTAAGAGAAAACACAGTGCTTTAATCCTACTTACATACATAAAGCATAAGCAGTGCTAGGTTAGATGTCCAAGATCAAAATGCTTCTCCTAGTCTCTCACTCAACAATAGTTTTTAAACACTAACCAACAGCTCTCTATGGCCCTCCCAAATTACATAATTTTGACACTTAGTCTGGAGTTCCCAGGCCACAAACTGCTTTATTTAGCAAGCTAACACCCGCTCAGGAGACTACAACAATAAAAGGCATTTCATATATACACTCTAGCAGAAACCAGAGCAATAAAGCACCTTCCACATGTAAATTCTGGCCCTTAACTTTAACCTTAAAACAATGGGCCTGTAACCTTCATCCAGACTCATTGGAGCCGACTTGTAAACATCAAAGAGATTCATAAGATCTTTTCAGCTTCAAAAGACACATTTGAAATGCTTGGCTTGGTTTTCCTTACAGCAGATGGCAATGTTGCAACAATCTTGAAGTTCACATTTTACAGTGTTTTCTTTCATTTAAAAACACAAGCCTGTATTTTACATTGATTTATACAATTGATAGAATTATGTATCAAATTCTATTTGACTAGGCTGGCAGCTTTCGCCCATCTTCCTCCAATCTTCATACTCACAACCAACATCACCACAGTCACAAGTCAAGTCAAGTGAACAGTAGAGTACACAGACTGTGTGAACAAATACATCATTGTATGCCACTCACACACTACCCCTACATATACTGACCCAATTCACAGTGTGGTCTGAATCCAGACCATGGTACAGGACATGTCTCAGTCTGTCTCTACAAACACATACAGCCAATAGAGCAGCAGAAACTGGAGCAGCATGTGCAGTCAGATAAAAAGGGAGCCATAACACTTACATCTACTGCCCTCCATACACAATCCAAATAACATGTACACATGACATGTCTACACAATCCTGACAGTCTGTTAACAATGGCCAGACATACACAGACCTCTGAAATGTACAGTTTACCTCAAAGTGTACAGGCTCAGGACTCATATCTATGGCCTCTTCCCTAAGATGTCTGTGGGTCTACTACATCACTGGGATGGTAGTAGGAATGAAGGCAAGAAATAATGATACTAAATGCAGCTGAGCCTCAGAGTGCATAACATCTGGACAATGCCGGACATCATTTGGGGACAGAGACACAAACACAGGGGTAGATTGGACATATTCATGTCATAAATTGAGACAGTTGCTGATGTTACTGGGTTTGTTGTAACATATCCTTTATGAGGAATATGAAGTCAGTAATACCAATGGATGTATTTACTGACTGCATTTCCCAGAGTCCGCAGCTGATTTTCCAATTACAACAACTGTCTGGGGAACAGAAAAAAAATAACAGGCAAACATGTGGCCAGTCTGTGGACAGCATGCCAGTGGAGAGGTATGTCAGAGACATATCACTGTCAGACATGTAGTCACTCACTAAATGCATGTCCACACAAACCCTGTCAATCTGTCAACTCCCCATGTGTATAGCAGCATTGATGACATACAATCTGTTCAAAACATAATGAAAGGATAGGTTTCTGACCCAGAGACTCCTCAGACTCTGGAATAGACTGCCCATACATGTCAAGCAGTACACCTCTTTGGCCCTCTTCAAAAGGAACCTTGATGATTGGATGGGAGATAGGAAATTCACCCTGGGGATCACATCAGTCACCCTGCTAGACAGGGGTTCAGGGAAGTAAATACTGTGGGAAGATGTAGCCAGGGAATTGTTATGGCTAGGCTTCTATAAGCCCTAGGGCCAATAGCCTAGTACCGACCTATGAACCTATGAACAATTCTGGGGATATGTCCTCCATGTTGTTGGCAGGTCTCCAAATGTCCTGTCCTATGAAGTATTCCCACCTACTGTTTATGAATCTGTAGCCCACCACCTCTGTAATGTCCTTCACGCAGGCAAGGAAAAGGAGCAAGGCCCACATGAAGGATATCCCATATGTTGGAACTAGTGACAGTGTCCAGGCCCACAGCACAATACTATGTGGGCACCTACATAGTTGTATGGCCTTAGCACTACCTGACATTTGCATGGAGGACAGACAGAAAGTAGATAGCAAACAGATCATCTATTAGGATGAATATTTTGAAGGATAGAAGTCTGAAACTGAAATGTATGCCATTACTACTTGAGAGCAGTCCTCAATGACATGGCTAAAAACATAGTACTCTACAGTTAATATAATAATGTCATATTAATATCCAATAGGAGATACATAAAAACATACAGCTCAAACACCAAGAACAAGATAGTGTAGTACTCAGAGTCCCAGCTTTGCATGCAGGGGTGCACGGTTCAAGTACTACAATTTGCAATCTACTTTTACATAGAAAAGCACTGTTAAAAGTACTAATGTAATAATACAATATCTGTTAAATTATTTTTGTCAACTAGTGCACTGTAGCTGGTGTAACATGCAAGTGTGAGTGAATATAACATGTGATACTACCCCTGTATTAAAAAACAAAAAACAAAAAAGTGATACTACCCATGTACACCCAAGTGTTCCATGCAGCATAGTCACACCCCTTGCTACTGTGATTGCAGCACATAGAAGCATGTTATGTACAGGAAATTAAATACACTTATTAAATTATATCATTACTCTGCTATTTTGACTGGAATGTGAACAATGGTTACCAGGGCTGAGCTATGCTTAGCTGGTTTAAGTATTACTTAAATGTAAATGCTAAGCAGATTTGCACACTGGTAAGCGTCGCTAAGCAAAGCCTACATGATGTAAATGTGTATTAGTTTAACCATGTATTAGCATCACTTACCAACACGCAAACCTGCACAAACCCGCTTAAAGCCACTCAAAACTGCCTTAATCACTCTGTATCCAACAGCCCTTGTCCTGCCTAATAACAAAATAAACAGCCCTTGCAGGTCTTGAACCCAGGACCTTATGCACCATATCCACAACAATTTACCCCTATGCCATCTGAGCTATAGGGAATTTTGGATGTTTTTTCAAACAAACCATGCATTACAGCCAGTTTACAATAGGGAAGAGACACTGTACAATCAGGAAGGATTAGTTTCTACAAATATATATATATGAAAAGAAACAGATACATATATAGAGAGCTAGATATCTATGGAGATACATATATGTGTATAACAATATAAAGATATATTACCAACAAATACTGAGGTATATATATATATATATATATATATATATGTGTGTGTGTGTGTGTGTGTGTGCATACGTTTCAAAATGCCCATACAAACATATGCTGCTGATAGACCACCCATAACTAGGGCAGCATGCACAGTTGGATACAAAAGGACCCATGGCACTCACATCCGACCCCCCCCCCACAGTCCAAATAATAAGTGAACAGTATGGTGCTACAAAATTACGATAGGGCATACACAATGGCCAGACATACAACGACCTCTTAGCAAAACAACTAAAATGACTGAAGATAGTAAAGAAAAATACATCCACCCAGTAATTCACACAAGTTTATTATACTCTGATGTCTTGGCCAAAGTCTTTAAGGGGTAAAACATTACAAGAAATAATTGCCTTAAATACAAGAAGCAATTAATACTTAATTACATTTAAATACACAGCCTTCAATTACACTCCTCATTTAACCCCCAGGGGATAAAGTATCACATTTAAAAATATAAATTGATTATATACATAACAATTGTTCTTTTATGACTGTTTGATCAAACTGAGAAACAGACTTTTTCCAAAACAGTACCTTGTAACCCACTACTGTCCCCATGGTGAGATTGATTAAAATGTACAGCTATAGAGCTTTCTTCTTTCTTATCAGTAATATGTCTCACATGTTCTAACAGCCTAGTTTTAAAACACTTGTTACTCTCACCCACATACAATATGTTACAAGGGCATCTTAGAGCATTTTCTATATACCGGCCTCTTGAATGTACAGAGTTACATGTAGGTTCATAGGTTCATAGGTTCATACTAGGCTATCTGCCCTAGGGCATTTATAAGCCTAGCCAGAGTGTGTTTGGCTTTCGCCACCCATTTTAAATTAATTTTGCTATGCCTTTTTTTGAGGTTAGTATACTGTGCCTCTTTCTAACAGTGACACAGAAGTGATAGCCGGGGTAAACCTACGATCTCCCATCCACTCATCAAGATTCCTCTTGAAGATAGTCAATGTGGGACTCTGCCTAACCTGGACTGGGATTTTATTCCAGAGTGAAGGGAGCCTCTGGGTTATGAATCTGTCCCTCCAGCATGTCCTATTTATTTCAGTGCTGAGGTTCAAGATTCTCGCCAGTAGCTCGATGGGATTTGGATTTTCTGAGGTGCAGCATGTCCATTAATTCCGGGTTGGACATGGCTTTATACGTCAGGCATAGATCGCCTCTGAGCAGGCGGTATGCCACTGAGTAGAGCTGGAGTTTCTTTAACCGGGCAGCATATGGCATCTGTTTGAGCCCTTTGATCCTCTTGGTGAGGTACTTTTAGGGTCTTTCCAGTTGCTGCAAGTGTCTGGTAAGGTACATCCCAAAAGGGGCATTGTACTCAATTATGGGCCTGATGAGGGATGAGTAAAGAGGTACAATGACTTCCCCTGATCTAGATGTGAATCCCTTCATGATTAGGTGGGCTATATAAAATGTTTTTCTAACCACTTTGGCCACGTGGTTGTCAAATGAGAGATTGCTATCAACTTGGGTCCCCAGGTCCCTAATGACTTCTTCTGTACTTAATGGATTACCACCTATGTGGCAATTTGTGGGCACTTTGTTTTTGCCAAAGGGGATGACTATACACTTTTTGGCGTTTAGCAAGAGGCCATGGCTCCGGCACCAGTTGTCTGTTTCTATGAGGCTCTTTTGGAGGATGCTTGTGTCGGCTGGAGAGTTGATTATGGCGCCCAGTTTGCAGTCATCTGCGAACTTGGTCAGCCACAATCCGTCCGTGTTGGCCTGTACCGCCAAGAAATATATACCGAACAAGAGAGGTCCCAGGACTGAGCCTTGTGGGATGCCACTTGTAACTGGTTTGGAGTCTGACATGGCTCCAGCAATTCTAACCATGTGGGTTCTGTCCTTGAGCCAGTTTGCAACCCATCTAGTGACATAGGGGTTTATATTTAAGCTGGTGAGCTTATCTATAATGCCCGAGTGGGGTATTGTATCGAAGGCTTTTCCGAGGTCCAGGTAGGCTGTGTGGACCACCTTCCCCTCGTCAATGGCTTTGGTGACTGTTTCAAAGAAATCGACCAGGTTTAAGAGGCAGGATCTGCCCTTAACAAAGCTAAACTGGGTAGGATCCAGTGTCTGTAGGTCCCCAATATCTTTATTTATGAGGTCCATGATGATCCTTTCCATAGCTTTGCAAACCAAGCTAGTCAGGCTTATGGGGCAATAGTTTCTAGGATCCGTTGAGGCACCACCTTTGTGGAGAGGGACCGCTGTTGCTGTACGCCACTCTTTGGGTACATATCCTGTAGTAAGGCTAAGATTGAACAGTAGTTTTATGTTTGGGTTTAGCTCTTCTTGGAGTTCATGTAGGACGCAGCCCAGGACACCATCTGGTCCCATTGATGCTGTGTTTTTTGCTTTGGAGAGGGCGGCTCTTACCTGAGCATCTGAGATGTCAGGGGGGCAGCACTCTGTTGGGATAGATATTTGCCCTTTGATGGGGATGGGGGGGAGAAGTTTGCACTGAACCTGTCAGCTAGGATGTTGGCAATGTCTGTGGGCTCGGTGTATTTTTTGTCATTTTGGACAAATTCTGAGCATATCTGAGAATTCCCACCCAGGTTCCTAACATAACTAAAGAAAGCCTTGTGATTATCCTTAGTGTCCTGTGCAATGTTTCTCTCGAAGCTGGCCTTAGACGATTTTATGAGTGCCCGTAGTTTTTTGCTAATACTGATCAGAGATGCCTTCCCTTTTTGGGATTTTGCTCTATCATGTAGTAGCTTCCTCCTTCTATTGTCTAGTTTGTTTATGGCTGGGGTCCACCAGACAGGATGTCTGCCTTTGGAGGATTGGGTCTTGGTTTTATTTGGGATTGCATGATCCATGCATTCCTGAAGGTGTTCATAGAATGCGTTTATAAAGGATTCTGCGGTCTGGGCCATATTTTCCACAGGCCCGGGGGCTTTGAAGGATTTTGCCTCGGTTTTGAGGTGTGTAAAATTTGCTTTAGATAAGTTTTTTACTGTGGTTTTCTGGGCAGGGGGTGGGGTCGCGATGTGAATATCCAGTGAGATTAGTTTATGGTCTGATCTTACCAGTGAGGGATACACTTCTGGTCTGGAGCATAGTGTCCTCATGTTGGTGATGATCAGGTCCAGTATGTTTTCCCCTCTTGTGGGAGTGGTAACAAGTTGTTCCATAGCATTTGAGTTTATAAATTTTAGGAACCTTTGGGCTAGGGTGTTGGAGCTAGAGTAATGCTCCCAGTCTATGTTTGGGTAGTTGAAGTCGCCCAATATAATGGTGTTTGGAGAGACCTTCATATTTTCCAGTATTCTCAGGAAGGCCAAGTGGGGTTCCTGTGTTTGGGAGGGTGGTCTGTAGCAGGCTATAAACTGGAAGGCAGTTTTACCCACAGTTAGTTGCACATGGATAGTCTCTGATGCTTCGTGCTGTGCCACCAACCTGCAGGTGTGGGTATCTTTGTCAAATATTGATACCCCCCCTCCTTTTGTGGTTCGGTCCAAGTTTTGGGGCCGAAAAGCATGGTATGAGGTATAACCTGGTAGTGCTGGGGTGCTCTCAGGAGCCTTGAACTAGGTTTCTGTTACTGCACAGATATCGATGTTCTCCATGCTAAGGAGAGTTTTGAGTGCGTGCATCTTGAGGTTTAGACTTCTGGTGTTGAGTAGCATTACTCTTAGTTACTTATCCCTTGTGATACCTATGGAGGTGGGTTTGTCTTTTGAGCCTTGCCTAAAAAAGGCACTATGGGGGTAGCAAGAGCCTTTGCCAATATCTGAAAGCCCAGGGGTGACAGGTGCAAGCCGTCCCTAGTGAAGCATCGTGGCTTGTCGAGCATGTCATCCCAGGCTGACAGGCATTGGATCCCCTTTGAATGACACCAACACTTAAGCCAGTTGTTGAAATTGATCATCTTGTCTTCATATTGTGGCATCATTCTTGGTGAGGGTAAGATGCTACTCAAGGTCAGGGTCATACCGGCCTGGGCTACATGCTCAGAGAGCTCCTCTATGTCTCTTTTCATGTAGCCCAGGGAGTGTCTCAGGTCATTCACACCAGCATGGACAATGACTGAGTCATATTTGTACTTGCCTTGGAGTGACCTGAGTGCTTGTGTTATGTGGCAGATCCTAGCGCCCGACAGGCAGCTCACCGTGACCTTCTCCTTGTTCAGCCTGGTGAGCGGGATGTCAGTGTGCCTGACGATAGAGTCACCTATTACAAGTGTATCAGGTGTGTTGTTTAGCCTTAAGGGCTGTGACTGTTCGGCACACTGGCTTTGTGAACTATTTGTTGCACATGTTTTGTTTTGGGGTAGTGGTTGCTTGGGTGTCTGCTTTGGAGGTCTCTGCTGCTTAGGCAGATTTTTATTTAGAGCCTCCAAGTATGTTTTTGTGTGTTTATGTGTTTGGTTTGTTGTCGTGGTAGGTCTATGTGAGACTGGAATTGTAGTGAGTGTGGTTTCCTTCTCCTCCTGACTGGTTACACCAGTACTGAGTTGAGAGAGCTTAGCCTCCAGTTTGGCTATATGGTTGCATCTCTCACATGTGTTGGAATTTGTTGGGAGGAGGAGAGGGTTGTCTGTGTACATGAGGCAGTTGTAACATTGCCTCAAGATTCCCAGATTCACCAGCTGGACCAGAGAGGAGATTGACAACTGACCTTTGGATATGCTAGAATAGTATTGGGAATTCCTTTATAATTCAAAAAAAAGGGCCAATGGGGAACAAGGTACTCAAGGGGAGTTTGTGAGGGTGTAGTGCTTTTAATTTTTTAGAGCTGACTTATATAAGTCCCACATATAACGTGTTTTCTAGCCTTTCCCCTCAGCAGGAATGACAGCACTAAATAATGATAGGCCATACCTATCTACCTCCAACTGTATGACATCTGGACAAAGCCTGACATAATTGGGGGGCAGAGGCCCAAAAACAGCCATACTTGAAATATTGCTGTTATACACTGAGAAAGTTGCTGGTGTTACAGGGTTTGTTGTAACATATCTTTTCAGAGGGATATAAAGTCAGAAACACAAATGGATGTTAGCATTTACTGATTCTAATCACCAGAGTATGCTACTGATTTGCCAGGGACAACACCTGCCTGGGGAACAGACCAAACATAACAGGCAAATGTCTGGCCATTATGTGGATAGCCCTACAGTTGAGAGCTATGCAGACACATAATTTTGTCAGACTGAAACCCATGCAGAAGTAGCATGTGCAGACAAACCCTGTTAAACAAGCAGTATTCAAAACATATAACAGCAATACTCACATTCTGTCCCTAAGTCTTGAACCTTCTCCACCATTTAGTTGGGTTGTCTCCACATGTCTTGTTGTAAGAGGTAGTAGCTCACACAACTCCAGGATGTCTTCCTCACAAGTAAGGGAAAGGGCCAATGCCCACATGGAGTACTCATATATAGGAGTGTGTTGCCATGACATTGGCTATTGGAAGAACTAAACAGCTGCTCTGCATGCAATTAGCAACTGGGGAACACCAGTTGGTGCACAGGCCATCACATGGTCATGAGAATTACCTACAAAAGACAAGCAGCCATCTATTCAAACCACCTCTGTCACAGACAGTGATCTCCATAAAAACAGAATAACTCAGAAGATATATCTAACAAAATCCACTTAAAAAAAGGTATTTGAAACAAGTAAGGATATAATTAAATGCAGTATGTGGTCTGTAATGCTGGAAAATATGAGTTTGAAAGAATACATCTCAACAAGACTTGCTGTACTGATGTACTGCTGAACAGCACCGATGACCATAGCATGTGGCTCTGTCTGCAATGATATAGATCACAGCTCAGGATCCTGACTCACCCCAGAAAAGGACAGCTGACATTTGGCAACTACTGGAGTGTCTGTCAAACACCACTGACTATGCCACTGCTAGACCAGCTATTGGGATGTTATACATATCCATATGTTGCCTGTGCATATAACTATGATACACATTTTGTCTTGTAAATATAAGATAACTATACAGTGCATGTGCAGAATAATGTACTGTTGCAGAAGTGTGTGTTGAAATGCATGTGATATAGTGAGTTCATACCATTCGACTGTACAGTCTTATAAGCACGTTTGCCTGATATCTGTAGTCACTTACATAGAGTTGTGTTATGTTAGGCAAACATTTGGCAACTACTGGAGTGTCTGTCAAACACCACTGACTGTGCCACTGCTAGACCAGCTGCTGGGATGTTATACATATCCATATGTTACCTGTGCAAATAACTATGATACACATTTTGTCTTGTAAATATAAGATAACTATACAGTGCATGTGCAGAGTAACGTACTGTTGTGGAAGTGTGTGTTGAAATGCATGTAATATAGTGAGTTCATACCATTCAACTGTACAGTCTTATATGCACATTTGCATGATATCTGTAGTCACTTACATAGAGTTGTGTTATGTTAGGCAAACCATTGCCAAGTCTGTTAACAATGACATCATAACATAATAGCCTAGATATGAATGTGGGACATCCTCCAGGTTAGCACTGTGATAACAAAGGCTACTGTGCAATCAACTTACTTATCTATGTATGTAAATAAGTTGTGCATGTTCTACTTGTGTGTAATATCAGTTTCAGTGCATGCAACAGACAAACGTTTACAGGTACTGGTTGTTGCATTACCATGACAATGACATGGGTAGTACAATAGGCATGATTAACAGGTTGTAATCAGAGAAGTGTGCAACTGAGTTATGGCCCTCTGTCCATGCCTACCATAAACAGCTATCTGAACACCTACATACAATGGGTATCAAGAGTATATACACCCCTGTTGAAATGCCAAGTTTGTGTACTATACACAAATGAGACCATAAATCTTTCCAAAACGTTTCCCACCTTGAATGTGACCCATAACCTGTACAATTCTATTGACAATCAAACCTGTTAGGGGAGAAAATATAAAACATAAAAACATACTATTAACTGGTTGCATACAAGTGCACACACATAAACCACTACTTGGTTGATGCAGCTCCTACAGTAATCACAGCATTCTCTTTTTGGTTACACACATGCCATAAATTAACAAGACTCTGATTAACCCCACATAATGTTCAACTCTCCTAGTAGGATATATCTGACATTTATCCAGTTGCCTGCTGTAGCAATAGACATGTTTGGCAGAGAACTTACAAAGCATTGAAGGGATCTCATTGTGGAAAGGTGTCAGTCAGGAGAAGAGTAGAAAAAGTATCTACATAATTGGATATACCATGGAATACAGTACCAGCAGTAATCAGACAGTGGAGAAGATATGGGACAACAGTGACACTGCAAACACCTGGACATTCATCCAAAATGGATGAAATGACAAGACAACTGGCCATGGTGGCTGCCAGGGGACCTACAGCAACACAGAATGAGCTGCAGGAATGCCTTATAAGTACTGGGTGTGCAACATATGTGACAACAATCTTATGTATTCCCCATATGTCTGCCCTGTGGGGTAGGGTTGCTAGATGGAAGCCTTTTCCTACACAGAAAAATGTCTAGGGCTGGACAAACATTGCCAAACAGTACATCAAATCTCCAAAAAGCATGTTGGACAATGTGTCATGGTCTGATGACACCAAGGTTGAACCTGAGGCCCACAATTCCAAGAAGTATGTTTGGCCCAAAACAACACTTTGCATCACCAAAATAACACAATCACCCTGGTGAAGCATGGTGGTGGAAGTATTATGCTGTGGGTTTTTTTTTCAAAAGCTGGAACTTGGCCTCTACTCAGGATGGAGGGAATTATGAACAGTTGCAAATACCAACCATTTTTGTCCCCATACCTTCAGTCATCTGCTAGAAAGCTGAAGATGAAGAGGGATTCTGGCTTCACCAGATGGAAATTACAGTTTGGGAATGTGCCAGCCAGTAGCAAGACCTACATCCAATAGAACATCTGTGGGTTGCCCTGCATAGGGCAGTGCACAAGAGATGACCTCAAAAATTGACATATTTGTAGTGCTGCTGCAAGGAAGACTGGGCAACTATTACCAAGTAAAGATGTGTCCTGATGATAGACTCCGACCTAAGACGACTGAATGCTGTCATTATCTCAACAGGTGTTTCCATAAAGTATCTGTTTAAGGGTGTGCATACTCATACAATTAGCTTATTGTACTGATTTCAATTTGCATACGTTTCCCCACAACAGATTGTTATGTTTTCAATGGAATTGTACAGGCTATATGTCACATTACAGGTGGGAATTGTTTTGAAATGATTTTATTGTGGTGTCAACTTACAATTGCACAAAGACCAGACATTGTAACAGGGGTGTGTACACTAATATATCCACTGTAACTGTATGGATTCAGCAATACCTGATCTGCAAAAAACTAAGGTAGAGTAATTCCCTTTGGTGGACAGAAGCAAAATACAAACCACATAATAGGTTAATTGTCCATGCTGGTGTGAATGACCTGAGATGTACCTCCCTGGACTACATGAAAAGAGACATAGAGGAGCTCTCTGAGCATGTGGCCCAGGCCGGTATGATCCTGACCTTGAGTAGCATCTTACCCTCACCAAGAATGATGCCACAATATGAAGACAAGATGATCAATTTCAACAATAGGCTTAAGTATTGGTGTCTTTCAAAGGGGATCCAATGCCTGTCAGCCTGGGATGACATGCTCAACAAGCCACGATGCTTCGCTAGGGACGGCATGCACCTGTCACCCCTGGGCTTTTGGATATTGGCAAAGGCTCTTGCTACCCCAATAGTGCCTTTTTTAGGCAAGGCTCAAAAGACAAACCCACCTCCATAGGTATCACAAGAGATAAGAAACTAAGAGTAATGCTACTCAATGCCAGAAGTCTAAACCTCAAGATGCATGCACTCGAAACTCTCCTTAGCATGGAGAACATCGATATCTGTGCAGTAACAGAAACCTGGTTCAAGGCTCCCGAGTGCACCCCAGCACTACCAGGTTATACCTCATACCATGCTTTTCGGCCCCAAAACTTGGACCGAACCAGAAAAGGAGGGGGAGTATCAATATTCAAAGATACCCACACCTCCAGGTTGGTGGCACAGCACAAAGCATCAGAGACTATCCATGTGCAACTAACAGTGGGTAAAACTGCCTTCCAGTTTATAGCCTGCTACAGACCACCCTCCCAAACCCAGGAACCCCACTTGGCCTTCCCGAGAACACTGGAAAATATGAAGGTCTCTCCAAACACCATTATATTGGGCGACTTCAACTACCCAAACATAGACTGGGAGCATTACTCTAGCTCCAACACCCTAGCTCAAAGGTTCCTAGAATTTATAAACTCAAATGCTATGGAACAACTTGTTACCACTCCCACAAGAGGGAAAACATACTGGACCTGATCATCACCAACATGGGGACTCTATGCTCCAGACCAGAAGTGTATCCCTCACTGGTAAGATCAGACCATAAACTAATCTCACTGGATATTCACATCCCGACTCCACCCCCTGCCCAGAATACCACAGTGAAAAACTTCTCTAAAGCAAATTTCACACTCCTCAAAACTGAGGTGGAATCCTTCAAAGCCCCCGGGCCTGTGGAAAATATGGCCCAGACCACAGAATCCTTTATAAACACATTCTATGAACACCTTCAGGAATGCATGGATCATGCAATCCCAAATAAAACCAAGACCCAATCCTCCAAAGGCAGACGTCCTGTCTGGTGGACCCCAGCCATAAACAAACTATACAATAGAAGGAGAAAGCTACTACATGATAGAGCAAAATCCCAAAAAGGGAAGGCATCTCTGATCAGTGTTAGCAAAAAACTACGGGCATTCATAAAATCGTCTAAGGCCAGCTTTGAGAGAAAAATTGCACAGAACACTAAGGATAATCACAAGGCTTTCTTTAGTTATGTTAGGAACCTGGGTGGGAATTCCCAGATATGCTCAGAATTAGTCCAAAATGAAAAAAATACACCGAACCCACAGACATTGCCAACATCCTAGCTGACAGGTTCAGCGCAAACTCCCCACCAAAAGGGCAAATATCTATCCCAGCAGAGTGCTGCCCCCCTGACATCTCAGATGCTCAGGTAAGAGCCGCCCACTCCAAAGCAAAAAACACAGCATCAATGGGACCAGATGGTGTCCCCGGCTGCATTCTACATGGACTCCAAGAAGAGCTAAACCCAAACATAAAACTACTGTTCAATCTCAGCCTTACCACAGGATATGTACCCAAAGAGTGACGTACAGCAACAGTGGTCCCTCTCCACAAAGGTGGTGCCTCAACGGATCCTGGAAACTATTGCCCCATAAGCCTGACTAGCTTGGTCTGCAAAGCTATGGAAAGGATCATCATGGACCTCATAAAAAAAGATATTGGGGACCTACAGACACTGGATCCTACCCAGTTCGGCTTTGTTAAGGGCAGATCCTGCCGCTTAAACCTGGTCGATTTATTTGAAACAGTCACCAAGGTCATTGACGAAGGGAAGGTGGTCCACACAGCCTTCCTGGACCTCGCAAAAGCCCTCGATACAATACCCCACTCGGGCATTATAGATAAGCTCACCAGCTTAAATATAAACCCCTATGTCACTAGATGGGTTGCAAACTGGCTCAAGGACAGAACCCACATGGATAGAATTACTGGAGCCATGTCAGACTCCAAACCAGTTACAAGTGGCATCCCACAAGGCTCAGTCCTGGGACCTCTCCTGTTCGGTATATATTTCTCGGAGGTACAGGCCAACATGGAAGGACTGTGGCTGACCAAGTTCGCAGATGACGGCAAACTGGGCGCTATAATCGACTGTCCAGCCGACACAAGCATCCTCCAAAAGAGCCTCACAGAAACAGACAACTGGTGCCAGAGCCATGGCCTCAAGCTAAATGCCAAAAAGTGTATAGTCATCCCCTTTGGCAAAAACAAAGTGCCCACAAATTACCACATAGGTGGTAATCCATTAAGTACAGAAGAAGTCATTAGGGACCTGGGGACCCAAGTTGATAGCAATCTCTCATTTGACAACCACGTGGCCAAAGTGGTTAGAAAAACATTTTATATAGCCCACCTAATCATGAAGGGATTCACATCTAGATCAGGGGAGGTCATCGTGCCTCTTTACTCATCCCTCATCAGGCCCATAATTGAGTACAATGCCCTTTTGGGATGTACCTTGCCAGACACCTGCAGCAACTGGAAAGACTCCAAAAGTACCTCACCAAGAGGATCAAAGGGCTCAAACAGATGCCATATGCTGCCCGGTTAAAGAAACTCCAGCTCTACTCAGTGGCATACCACCTGCTCAGAGGCGATCTGTGCCTGACATATAAAGCCATGTCCAACCCAGAATTAATGGACATGCTGCACCTCAGAAAATCCAAATCCCATCGAGCTACGCTCCGAGAGACTTGAACCTCAGCACTGAAATAAATAGGACATGCTGGAGGGACAGATTCATAACCCAGAGGCTCCCTTCACTCTGGAATAAAATCCCAGTCCAGGTTAGGCAGAGTCCCTCATTGACTCTCTTCAAGAGGAATCTTGATGAGTGGATGGGGGATCGTAGGTTTACCCCGTGTATCACTTCTGTGTCACTGTTAGACAGAGGCACAGTATACTAACCTCGAAAAAGGGCATAGCAAAATTAATTTAAAATGGGTGGCGAAATCCAAACACACTCTGGCTAGGCTTATAAATGCCCTAGGGCAGATAGCCTAGTATGAACCTATGAACCTATGAACCTATATTGCCATACAGGGCCACATAGGTGCAGATGGCAACTTGAAAGCATGTCCACCTCTATCTGAACAAGCATGTAAGGTCAAAGTTGACTCCATGTAAAGCTAACTATGAGTACAAATCATACATATCCACACTACCAAGGCCAGTCACAAAGGTGTCTCCACATATGTTGTCAGTCTCAGATGGAACAACACAATTCACCCTGTACTGTTGTTAAATCACACCTCATACACACATGCCATGTCTATAGGCAACCTGCGTCAGACAGGTTAGGTGTGAAAATCACCCCCCTGTCCCCCCCATCCCTATAGGGAGATATGCACATCAACCTCACCCCTCCCCTCCCCTCATCAATGGTAAGCAGGTACATATTACTTACTGAAAGGCAACAACAGCAAGTCTCCATGGGGCCTGATAACATCCCTGTCTGCATCTTACATGAACTTGTCCAAGTGCTCACAGTTCCATCACACACCATAGTCAAACACAGACTCAGCAACATCCACATCACATCCACATGGAAGATAGCCACTGTCATATACTCTACACAAAAATGAATGGGGAATAGAGGTTTATGCAATTAACTGTCCATCATTGGGGGGAATATGACACATCAGAGCCAGGAGTGCAATGCAAGCTAATATTGTGCTGATAGATTACAGGGGTATGGTGTAGTTGTGAGTGCTGGCAACAAATATCAACTGTTGATGTGCAATTTTTATCCATACCATTGACAACTGTATGAGGTGGTATGATGTGTTTCAGTATTTATATCTTCCAGATGGGATGTAGCACACCAGAAACCCACTCTGCAATGCAGCAGAAACATCTGCGATAGTTGACATTATCGTCAACCATTATGACGTCATGTTTGTCCGTGATCAGGAACATCTGCAGGAGTGGGCCACCCGGTGGAATGACCTAGTCCACAGGGTAAACGATGTCGGCCTGTACACAAGAACCTATGAGCAGGTCCAGCATCATGCTACCGACCTCATACGTAATGCCCAGCGAAGGGCTGCTGCCATAGCCAGACAAGCGACAGCCACAAGTGGGGGCCCAGTCATGCAGGCCCCACTGACGTCCATGGAACAGCTTCTTGTCAACCTTGGTGCACCCACTCCAGGCACACAACATCTTGCTGAATACAGCATTGTGGATATGGGTGCCCCTCACACAATGGACAAGGACCATGCAGGCAAGGCTCTAGTGCACATTTGTAGAGAACTTTAGCATACATACTTGGATCTGTAGAGTATCTACATGCGTATGTCAGATAAGATAGTAATTGTGGACGGGGATTGGTAATGCACATAAGTGCACATCTATGGTGCTGGGCAGCATATGTCATAGTATCTGGGGTTGTACTGTTAATGTGCAGAAATGCTGCTTCTCCCCTGTACCAAGGCCACATCTGAGTCTACTGACAGTACCTCTCTCCACACCTATTTAGCTCCCTCTGGAGCAGCCTGTAGCTGGTGTGTATGTCATTGTATTGTTGTCCTTTGCCAATACACACCTAGCCATATTGCTTAATGTCCATGTTCACGGGTGGTGGTGTTAACTGTAGTGCATCACTGTGGTTATAACAGAGACCTGTCTGAAGGGTAATGTAACATTCCTGCAGCATACCTCACAACCTGTCAGTGCAAGATGTCTGGACAGAGACCAACAAACTGGGGGCACAAATGGGCTATGGTAGGGACATGTATGACACATTAATCCTATACAGTGGATACCACAGTGTACAGACCCCTGTCAAGATGCCAAGCGTTTCTGATATATGAGAGACCACAATATTACATTCCACACCTTTTTCAACCTGTAATGTAACCATGACATGAACAATCAGCTTGTAAAACAACAATATGTTAGGCCACCAAATATGGTGTATACAAACCTTACAATATGCTGGATGCATATGCATGCACACACTCCAAATAACACATTGTAGGAGCAGCTTGTGATATACTAACAGCATTCACTCTGATTGGGTACACACCTGCCATTAAGTACAGGGACTCAATGTAACAACGAGTAATGGTCCACTGTCGGAGTGGTGTATTCATGACATTTGCTCAGTTGCCTGTGCCAGAAGCAACCATGGCTTGCTCACATCTTACAAAGCATCATAGGGATCTCACATTTGAAAGGTATGAGTCAGGAGTAGGGTACAACAACATTAACACAGCATTGCATATACCATGGAACACAGTAGAGACAGTCATCAAAAGGTAGATTAGATATGGGACAACAGTGCTGTTGAAAAGAATGAGATGCTCTTCCAAAACAGATGGAAGGACATGTTGAGTACTGGTCAGGGGGGCTGCCAGGAGGCATGCAGCAACACTGAGGGACTTGCAGGACTCTCTGGCAAGTACTGGTTGTGTAGTACATGTGGCAACCCTCGCCTGGAGTCTGCATAAGTCTGGCCTATGGGGTAGGGTCAGGATATAGAAGCATTTACCCATACCAAACACCATGAAGGGCTGTATACAAGTAGCAAAACATAACATGAGGTCTCCCAAAGGCATGTGTGGAAATGTATAATGATATAATGAGACCAAGGTTCAAAATTACACCCACTATCCCTGAAGCTAAATGTGGTGCACAAGCAACACCTCACTTCACCTGAAGATCACCATCCACATGTTGAAGCTCACTGGTGGCAATGCCCTGCTTTGGAGTTGCTGTCCATTAGCTAGAACTAGGCCTGCAGGCATGGTGGAGGGCATTATGAACAGTTCAAATAACACTCATGTGTGGGCCAAAGTCGTCAAGCGTCTGCAAGATGGCTGAGGATGGAGAGGGTTTTCAACTTCTAACACAACAATGACCTGAAGCATACATCCAAAGCTACCTAAGAATGGCTCCACCTGAATACAATGAAGGGTATGCAGTGGGCCAGACAAAGAGTAGACTTAACACCAATAGTAAACCCCCAGTGTGACCTCCAATGTCTGTGCACATGAGCTGCCTTTGCCAGCTGACAGAGTTGGGGGACCTTTGCAGAGAAGACTGTTGAAATAATGCCAAGTCACGATGTGGCATGCCAATACTCCCCTACTGTAGTTCACTTAATAGGTGTTTAAAAAAAGCATTGGTTTAAGGATGTCCACACCTATGCAACCACTGTATTGTACACATCTCACTCAGTATATTTCACAACTAACACATTTGTTTGTTTCTCGATTGGATTGCACAGGTCATATGTCACATTTAAGGTGGGTAATGCTCCTGAATGCAGTATTGTGGTCTCATTTTATATAATACAAGAGCCTGCCATGTTAACAGGGGTGTGTACACTTATCATATCCACATTAAGCTTAGAAAGTTGTTGGTGCAACAGGATTTGTTTGAATATACATTCACTGATGGTGATGAGATCTGCAAATCAAATGGATGTCATTAATTAGCAACATCAATCCTCATATGATCCCAGTAATGTGTCAGACAAACACATAGGGGTTGTGAGGAACAGAGCAAACATATGTGCCAGACATCTACACATTCTTCAATGATTGGTACAGTTGTGAGGTATGGTCTATAGTAGTTGCCACTGTGCTATACAGGTGAACAGCAATAATGTATACATGGGTGCAGTGTGTGCTAGGGGAATGGACGTCACCTACTAAGAGTACTCATGCATCCCAGAGATATATATTGTTAGTAACAAGGATTGAGAATGGCTGCAATGCATGATGATGAGGGCTGTGTGTCATGCATGTCACCTTTTGGTTAATGTGAGGTCTGTGTAATAGCTTTGTGCCACCTCACCTGTAAGTGTTTGTGTGTGTGTGTGGCTGTGTGCATGCCTGTGTGTGTGGCAGCCAACCATAATGTACAGGTATTAATTTACATTTATTGTCTTCCCCTCACAGATGGCAATGGGGGTCAGGGTCCCCCTAGCTTGGGAACTGATGTCGGTGTCTCCACAGACTCTGACAATGATGATAGCCATAGTGAGGCACAGGTGGGGTTGTCAGGGGATGAATCTGTGCCATTGGTTGGCATCCCACTGTTAGCCACCCCATCCTCACACACAGTCACAATGCCCACGCATATCCCATCACCAGTGGCCATAGATGATGGACAGTTGGCAGTTGGTGGCATGGGACAGGCAAGTGTGGTGACTATGGCAAGTGTGTCTGTAGACACCAGCCATAGCCAGATAACAGGCGAGGTGCCACACAGGTGGAGGGGCAGGGGTGCTTGAAGGGGGGACTGCTGCCCATCATGCCCTGTCACAAGTGCCACAGCAAGTGTCAACAGATGCATGTTCCAGACCATCACAGAGGCACAGGCACATGATGAATGTAAAACAGCTTCTCAGGGTCATGAATGCCACTCTTCCTGCTATGCCTGACAACCTACATGTTCATACTGATACCCACCGTTAGTATGAGGTCTTGGATAGATGGTTGGATGAGTTGGTGGGAATCCTCAACCATGGAATGTAAATCCTTGAATATGGAATGTCTGTGATAGAGCATGTGATGGGAGCACAAACAGCTGAGGTTCCACATGGCCGTGCAGCTTCTCACTCCTGTAGAGTCAGTACCAGCTGCGTGATTGCAGGGGGGGGGTCGCTATCCATGCCACAACTCAGCAAGCCATGGGCATGTGGTCATGGTCAGTCCTAACAGGGACGCGGATCCAGTAGACAGCAGTCACCATCAGGGAGTAGTACTGCATCTGGCCTTGTGCCTGGTCATGCCAGTGGGTCCCCTGGCAGTCCCAGTTCCAATGTCCATGGCCAGAGATGGTGAACTGCACACCCTGCCATGTACAGTCCACAGTTGTCCAACATAGCCCTGTGTAGGGCAGACACATGGTGTGACTGTGTGCATCCACACACACACACACACACACACACACACACACACACACACACACACACACACACACACACACACACACACACACACACATCACCATCACAACCAGGTCACCTTCAGACTTACACACACACACCACCTCTGCATGGCCCATTTAATGAACAACCCTCAAACACACACACATGATGTCAACCAAATGGCACAGCCTAGGCCTCTGGCAAACCCACACCACACCATGTGCAGATACCTGTGCCAGATCCCTGTCATCCATACCATTGATGCAGGGACATGCTAATATGGGTCTGATGCACAGGGTGAATTTACTACAGTTTAGCAATATAATGCTGTGTAAAGTGTTGTCAGCCAGCATGCTTAATGGTTACATGTCAAGAGTGTGTAGCTTTCCAGCCATGATGCATTATTATTGTTATTAACGTTGACAGAATGTGGTGTCCATAATGTATTCTGTTTGTCTTCTAGGTGTCTGTGTGTCAGCAGGACGTAGCCCTGCAGACATTATCTACAAGGAGAATGGCAGTGTGGTAGCACATTGAGTGTGCCATATCCAGGGTACAGCTGTACACAATTATCAGGTCTGTATAATAGCTTTTCCATGTGCCATGTAGCTTATATGGCTGAGGGGTGCATACAAATAAGTGTATGGTGGCTGACATCAGCAGCTGTTGTACAGTGGACAATGGTAAGTGTAGTGGGTGAACACACATCTGATTTGTAAATCCCACACAGCCAGAGGGTATTATGTTGACCCAACACACAGAGAATACTGCTCTCTCTCTCTCTCTCACACACACACACACACACACACACACACACACACACACACACACACACACACACACACACGATCACAATTGCCAGTGTTGGGTTTGTAATCCCTACTCATCTACTCATCTAATTAGTGGTAGTACAGTATTATGCAGTTTTCACAGGTGGCACAGAGCTCAAAGTACATGTATAGTGAGTAACATCATATGCCCTTGTAAGGTATGGCAATGGGTGGTGTAGTGGGTGTGACAGGTCTCATACTAAGTGTCATACATACTCCCAAACACTGCTTTATACACCAATGCACACACACAAGTGTGCCAGTACTATGATTAAGAGCCCTGCCTCTGTAGCTGCTCATTTCATATTGTTACATAGCTGTTGCACACAGCACTGGGTTATAGGTCTGCAGAGTGTGTACAGATACCTCTACGGTTGATGTAAAAAGCAGCCCTCATACAGTGGAACGTAGGACGTGTGCTGGGAGTATGATGGCCTACAATTGTAATACTTGGCCACCCAATGGCTATATTCCTCACTCAAACACACACTCAGGATACTGGGCTTACACACACACACACACACACACACACACACACACACACACACACACACACACACACACACACACATACACATACACATTTGCCAGGACTGGGATTAAAACTCCTGCCTATCTAGTTATTTTTCTACTATAGTGTTATGAAAGGACTGAGATTCTTAGGCTCTTGTGTTCATAGGTGTGTACCAGGATAATGAGCATGGAACCATGACAAGCCTAGCCCATGGGAGTCATGCGACCTGACATTTTTTCCCAGTGCATCTATCGAGCATTGCTACTTGATTGATGGCCACGGTGACAGTTACATTCCTCATCCACTCATCCAGATTTCTCTTGAAGAGGGCCAGTGAGTTGCTCTGACATGTATGTGACATATATTGCATTTCATGTCCACTCACTGGGTTATGTACCTGTCCCCCAGCATGTTCTGTTGATTGTGGTAATGAGGTTGAGGTATTCATGGCATGTGGTGCATACAGATCAGAGTGTTTCACTAGATATGGCATTCCTAACACAGCTAGCTCCACATGGCATTGCAGTCAAGCATGGATTGCCTATAAGTAGCCAAGATGTGGCCAAGATTACTTGCAGGTATTACACTCTGTCCATATAGGACAGTTGTTTGAGGCTAGGGTCCTATTTGTGAGGTACACTTGCAGCCTCCACAGTTGTTGCAGGTGTCTAGTGAGCTACATGGCAAATCGGCATTGTACCTGCTGGTTGGCCTTATGAGGAGAGAGTAGAGGGAGATATTGACCTCTTCCCTACTGGATGACACACCCTTCCTTATGAGATGTGCCACATAGAAGTTATTTATGTCCACAGTAGCAATGTGGTGGCCATAAGAGAGGTCACTGCCATCATGTGTTCCCAGGCCTCTTATAAGGACTTCTGTGTCCATTGGACTATCAGCAGTGTGTTAATTCATGGTAAACACATTGATTCCATATGGGATTGCGACACATTTCTTTCCATTCAGCCTAAGGCCAGTGTTTTGACAACGGTTGGATGTCTCAGTGGGGCCTTTATGCAGGATGTCAGCATGATATGGGGCTGTACACATAGCACCCAACCTGAAATTGTCTGCAAACATTGTCAGCCAGGGTCCCTTTGTGTTGTTCTGGATGTCAGAGGCATACATGACAAACGAGGACCCATGGCCAGACTCTATGATACTCCACTCATGACTGGTTGGCAGTCTGACATGGAGTCTGCTACCCTCACACTGTGGATCCCATGCATGAGTCAGTTTGCAACCCACCAAGTAACATAGGGGTTGATGTTAGATGGCTGTGTTTGTCTATGATTCCTGAGTGGGGAATGGTATCATAGGATTAGAAGACCCATCTATCTTGTTTTTGTGTCTATACTGTTACATAGTTATTTCACATGGCACACAGCTTATAGAGCTGCAGTGTCCACAGCTACCAGTGCAGTAGTTGACAACAATGGGCCCTGTACAGCAGAAATATTTTAACACACACACACACACACACACACACACACACACACACACACACACACACACACACACACACACACACACACACACACACACACAGTTGCCAGTACTGGGATTAAAACTCCTGCCTATCTAGTTATTTTTCTACTATAGTGTTATGAAAGGTACTTCTAAGGTGAATGACATAGGGTGAGAAGACGTGTAAAGGGTGGTACACAACTCAAAATGGTATAACCCATACAGTATATGAGTCTCACACAAACCATGCCAAGAAGCTTATACAATTTCACCTAGTCTACACACACACACACACACACACACACACACACACACACACACACACACACACACACACACACACACACACACAAAACTGGGATTAGATCTCCTGCCTATCTAGTTATTTTTACTATAGTGTTAGTTATTAGACCATGGAGCTTATACAATTTCACCTAGTCCAAAGGTACTTCTCAGGTGAATGACATCAACAGGACTACTAAATTAGAGTGAGGGAGGTATAAAGGATTATACACAATTCAAAATGGTATAACCCACACATTATATGATTCTCACACAAACACTTGCCAGTATTGAGATTAGAACCCCTGCCTGTCTAGTTATTTGCACTATACTGTTACACAGTTACCGCACGTGCTACAGAGCTTATTGGACTAGCAATTGGACAAAGGTGCTGATAACTGCACAACTGAAGTAAAGTATTACAGGTGGCAGAAAGTCTGCCTTCAGTTTTTCCCTAACATCTTGGTAGTTATTTCTGTCTTGCACTTCAAATAGCATAATAGCTTTGCACTTCCACAGGTTATTGTATCAATAAGTGTAGCACACCTGGGAGCCACCAGCAGTACTCATTCCTCACAGAATTAGCCCCAGTACTTAGTAGTTATGACCACTCCTTCTTGCATAACTGAAGATAATACAAAACACAACGAGGCTGAAGACTAGGGGGAATATTTATTGGGGTTTTATTGGGTCTCATTGATGTTAATTGGTTGATTATGTGTTACATGTTTTTATTCATTCCTGTATAAAAGGACTGCTGCAGATATGGTATAGCAGTCCTTGAAGACATTGAGCCGAGGTACCAGAAGTAGAAATAAAAGAATTTTGCAGTCTTCCACTGGGTTCCTATTCTTCAATGGCATGATTGAAGTGCAGTTTTCTGTGCTTTCACCCATTAACCTGGTGTACTTGTACATTCTGAGGCACTGTTACAACTGCTTCATGTACACAGACAACCCCCTCCTCTAAACTCCAAACAGTCAGACCTGTGAGAGTTACCCCTATATCACTAAATGTGGAAATATGCACTCTCCAGCGAAGACTGCACTAGCAAGTCAAGAGGATAAGGTCAACACCTGCACCACACCATGTGGAACACATAGCTCAACACAACACCCACTATGACAGCCCTGACATACATTGAAAAACCATATGACAGTAAGGCACTGCACTGCATACAGCCTACCCTGATCTGGCCAAGGCTTTTGATTCCATTCCTCATTCAGAAATTATTGCTAAACCCACCAGACTAGGCATCAACCCCTATATCAGTGGGTGGATTGCAAATTGGTTCACAGAACACAGTGTGACAGTGGCAAAATCCAAGTCAGACTGGCAAGCAGTCACAAGTGGAGTCTTACAGAGATCATTACTGGGTAGTGGCCTGTCCAGCATCTACTTCTCAGGAGTCCAGCCCAACACAGACAAACTCTGGCAGACCAAGTTCACAGAGGACTGCAAGCTGGGAGCTCTCATTAACTCCACATATGATGCAGACATCCTACAGAAAGGCCTCACTGAGACCAATGCATGGTGTGGAAACCATGGACAGAAGCTTAACACAATGAAATGCATCATCATCCCCTTTGGTAAAACACTCAGTTCCCAGTAAGTATCACATTGATGGGAGCACAATGAACACTGTAGGCATTATTAGAGATCTGGAGACACAGGTTGACAGCAACTTATCCTTCAACCACCACATTGCCACTGTGGTCAGGAAGTCCTTCTAAGTGGCACATTGAATTACCAAGGGGTATGCATCCAGGAAGACAGAGGTAATGATCTCTGTCTACTGTTCCCTCATTAGACCACTCATCAGGTACTCTGGCCCAGTTGCCATGTACCTCAGTAGACACCTGCAACAGATGGAGAGGCCATGGAAGCACCTCACAAAGAGATTCCTAGGCATTAAACACACATCCTACACAGATAGACTCAGAAGACTCCAGCTATTCTCTGTGTCATATCACCTAGTTAGAGACTATCTGTGCTTGACTTACAAAGCCATGTCTGACCCAGCTGTTTTAGACATGCTACATATTAAGACATCACAATCCCTCCACACCACACACTGCAGAGACTTCTACCTCATTACGCTGGTGGGACAGGTCCCTCACCAAGAGACTGCACATGCCCTGGAATACACTTCCCATACATTTCATGCAGAGCACTGAGCTGACCCTGTTTCAGAGAAATTTTGATGAGTGGATGGGTAGTAGACAGTTCACCCCAGGATCACTACAGTGGGTCTACTTGATACATTCACTGGGAAGTAACATCAGATGCCACAGTGGCAGAGCCCTTCTATGGGCTAGGCTTGTAAAGGCTCTTGGGCCATTAGCCTACTACACACGTATGAACCTATAATGGAATTACATCAGCAGGACTGATAAAGTAGGGCAGTTGGTGTTAAAGTTATCAAAATACTTTGTCCTACAAGCAGACACACTTTGACACACACACACACACACATGCTTGCCAGATGTGAGAATAGAACCTCTATGTAATTAGTTATTTGTACCATAGTGTTACACAGTTATCGCACACACCACAGAGCTTATGGGGCTGAGGCTTGACAACAGGGACCTCTAAGGTGAGTGATATCTGCAGGCCTGCTAAAGTGAGAAAGGTGAAATATACTGGGTTTGAATGGACCCAAAAGCTTTAACTTGTAAACACACACAGACACATGCACAGGTTGACACTTGCCAGGACTGAGAATAGAACTCCAACCTAACTAGCTATTTGCACTTTAGTGGTACACAGTTATCACATGCACCACAATGCTTATAGGGTTGAGGCCAGATGAAATGTTCTTCTATGGTGACAGACATCTTCAGGGCTGCTAATGGGAAGTACACTGGGTGGGGAAGGCCTGTTCATTCCTAGATCCTACTGAAGACCTGTTCATTCTTAGATCCTACTGACATTTATCTAAGTGTATGAGCATGCCCAGTGTGACCTTCTATAGTACATGTGAGACTCCATTCCATGAATTGTTGTACTCCAGTCCAGCTTGTTTTGTGCTACAGCCATACCTCTCGACCTTTGGTGCAGGATATCTGGAGACAACCTATTAAAATGGGGGACAATGGGCCATATGATGATTGTGACTGTTTCTCTCAGTAATGTATAGGTTTCTAGGGTTACAGGGCTTGTTTTAGCAGACATCTGACATATATGCTGTTTGACTGTCATGTATTGTTTCAGTACCTTGTGACATACCTTCTCAGATCATCACAGTAATTTACCAGGGGAATACAGGGTGGATGGTGCACACACCACAACTATGAGCCAAATGCTATGCATTCTTGCACAATCCAGCCTGTTTAGAGGTGTGCCTTCAAGCAATTGACTGCTGGATGGTGGAATGTCTGTGCATTTCTGTTTTGGCCTGGTCTAATTTCCAGTCCACAGTTGTGTAATATAAGTCAGACAGGATCAAGGTGACAGGCAGATAATTTTGTAGGGGATAAGATATGGGGGTCCTAGGTCAGATATGTTTGCCTATAGCTACCAGTGCTTTGCATAGGGGTCTGCTCAAAGGCTGACTGCACTTGGAAGGTCTTGTGTGTGTGTGTCAGGCTGTTTGATCAGCCTGGAGGTGTATGTTTGTCTGACATATATGTATGGCCCACTTCATTTTGCTTGGCTGGCCACATTTTATGGTCAGAATGTTGCATAGGATGAGTGATCAGGGAAGGGTGTGTTACTCTCTATGGCTGTGGGCCAGGGTTCTGTAGGTGCAGACATGTCACCATCTTCCAGGGTTAGGACTGCCTACAATGAGTACATTTCCATGTTTAGAGTCCTAGCCCTGCCTGTCGACTGTACAGAATATCATAGAATGTCCACATTCATGACTCATATATCTTGCTGGTTAGGCAGATGAGTGTGGTTTTCAAGGAAAAGTGTTTTGCGAGTCACTCAGGGTTGAAGTCAGATATTACTGACATTTGATATTGCAGTTTCTGACTTATTACCCATCAGACATTCCATGCTACAATAATCATTCCTTCAACTTTATTACATTATTAGGGCAGTATTTCAAATGTGTCCTTCTCTTTGAACCTTTTTCACCCCATTATTTATGGCTTTGGCCAGATTTCTGGCTCTCTGTCACTGGCAGGTTTTCTACTAGCAGTTAGCAGCATGGCCTTTCGTTGCCTTTTTTAGACTGTGTTATGTTGCTGTTATGGACCCCATGACACTCCCTAACAGAGCACTGGGAGTGAGGCATGGGCATTTGCCACAGGTCTTTAGGCCAGGTGTGACAGATGCACTTCTGATATGTTCCCAGGCTGCCAGCAGTGGACAACCCTGGGATGGCACCAGTAAGTTGACTGTGGGTGTTACTGATAATTGCTTTCTGTTTTTGTTGAGCCATCACTCTAGTTGACGGCTGGATGATGCTTAAGGCTAGGGACATGTTACTACATTTCTATGGGGCTATGGGGGTGACACATTTGTCCACAAAACACATTTGAAGAGACTGTGCTCATATCTGCTTAACATTTTGGTCCCATTTAGCATAGTGGTGTACTATATCTTTCAGACTACATGCATAACAGTATCAACCACATTGTTCTGGCATAGACATTTGTAGTTTCAGACTGTTTACCTTTCAAAGCCATACTGCCACTGCCAGACCTGCTGTGATATCACTGTGTAAAAGTCTGTGGGTGGGGATTTCATGGATGTCGCCATGTGGGGGCCTTTACCAGGCATTTCTGTATGGTTTTCTACAGATGGTCTGCTGGGTGAAGCTGGGGTTGGGTATGGGATCCCCATTTTGACATGCATGTGACCTATGACCCCCAGTTATTTGGCTCACCACATATACTGCAGTGGTATTTGTCAACTAGGGTGGTACTGCATGGTATGGATAGGCCAGTATTGGGAATACACTTCCTGCTGTCCCACAGAGCTGTCAGTTGTCTGCTGCTATCCCAGTAAGCCACCACATTCCCTTGCATGCTTGAATCAATACCATAGATATGCTATCAGAACATTCCACTCCATTCATTAATTTTGTTAAGGCGACTGACTTACTTTGTGCCTGAGGCTGTTGTGAGGACGGTGCTTGAGGGCTGACTATGCCAAATTCACACAGTACACTGCCTATACATGGTAGGGTATAGGTGGTGTGTTGTTTGGCATCCATTTTATTTTGTGTGTGAGTCAGATAGGGAGATCAGTCCTTTGGGTCCTACAGTGTCAGTGTATGTGCTATGTGTTGCCTCTTTGCCAAGGACAGGGCATACTCAGTATGCCTCTATCTGCCTACAGGGGCAGGCTCAGAATGTTCTTCCTCCGAGTCCCTCTGTGCCTGTGGTGACCTTGGCAATGGTGGGGGGCTGTGTGGCCCTTCCCCGTTTTGTTCCTGCTGCAGCTGTTTCCGTAGGATCATATTGTGTAGCATGGCACATACTATGAACGTGTGTGCACATATGGCTGGAGAGTACTGCAAGACTCCACCGGATATGTCAAGGCAGCGGAACCGTGACTTGAGCATCCCAAACACATGCTCTATAATGACCCTGGTTTGTCCATGTGCCTCATTATGGCATTCTTGTATGGTGTGTATGCATTTCTGTTGGGTGTCATCATCCACAGCTCGAGTGTGTAGCCAGCATCCACCATCAGATGGCCATATGGGATATCTCCACTGGCGAATGCCTGCTACAGCTGTGATGAATGCCAGATGTAGGAGTCGTGATAGCTTCCAGGGCTATCAGCACACACATTAATGATAATGCCCTGGGCATCACACATGACCTGGCAGTTGGAGTGGAACCCATTATGGTTTAAGTAGACTCTACCCTGATCACTGTGTGGTGCTTTGATGTGGATGTGCATGCAGTCTATGGCACCCAGTACCTCCGGGTATTCTGCTACACGGTAGAAGAGATGCATACTGCTGGTCCTCTCCTCACGAGTGTTGGGGAAGTAAATGTGTTCATGTTCAGTGGCATGCAGTCGCATGACATCCAGGAACTGGTGGAGTATCCTAAATGCAGATACCTGTGAGACTCCCATGGTGTCCCCAGTTGATCTTTGAAAAGTACCTGTAGCTAGTATTCTTAAGGCTACACATACTTTGGTATCCACTGGGATGGACTCCCCTCTGTTGGTTCTGGCTCTGAGGCAAGGCCGGCACAGCTCAACAAGTTGCTGAAGTATGTCCCTGTCCACCATGTAGTACTCTACTATCATCAGATCATGTAGCCCCTGGTAGGTTACCATGGGTCTGAACACTCTTCTCCTCCTCCTTGGTCTGAGTTGGTTGTCAGCATTATCCTCCTCACCACCCTCAGTCTCTAGCACATACTGATAGATCAAAGCAACAACAGCGCCTAACATGTTTTGTTAGTTTTTTCAGTTTAAAATTCCCTCAAATGTGTACACCGGTGGTGTAGAGTTTGTAGGGAAAACCAGACTGAAAGGTGTTTGCATAGTTTATAGCAGTGTGCTGGGCTGCTGCCTGTATAATTAGCTGATTCTGATACATTCCACCTGCCAGCTATGTTTGTTCTCCTTGATTGCCTTCCTTCTGCAGTTTCCCTTTCCCATTTCCTCCCCGTTTAAGCTCTGATGCACGCAGCGCATTCCAGTTGCTCAAATGGGTCTGGGATTATTCACTGAAAGTACATTTCACTGAAACACATTTGACTGTGCACAATTCACTGAAAGTTCAATTCACTGAAAACACAATTCACTGAAGCACATTTCACTGAAAGTTATATATGGCCTTTTCCCCCCTGTAGTGCTACCCTGGAGTTAGTGTATATATAGTAGGTGTGGTGTGGGGGGCTTAGCCCCCCACCTGTTTTAAATATTTTGAACTATATACATGGATATTGTCAGAAGAAAAATTCAAACGAGTCACATCTGCCTCAGGTGATGAAAAACTTCTTTATTAGCAGCTAACCAGATTACACAACATGCTGGCCAAGATGATCTCCTCTGCTCAACTTGTTTACTGACATCAACTTTTATACTGCAAGCAAAACAACTTTTTGTTACATTTCTGACCGTTGACAGTTGGCTATGGAAAACACCTGTGGTAAACATGTTTATCACAAATCACCTCAAACCAACAGTTAGTACAGAATGTTCAAGAAGTACAGAATGTTCAGTTCAACAATGGTAGCTCAAATTTTCCAGGACACACAGCCTGCTTCAGTAAATTAACTCTTACTCGGCCGTGCGTCCTTATCCCAGGCTTCACTGAGTTATAACCAAATCTCTTTTTTCTGAAATGCAGAAAACAAATATCATTCAGGTTTATAAGCAATGCTGCATTTTGTTCACAGATGAGGCCCATCTTTGATAGGCATATCCCAAGAAATAACATGTTCACTTTGCAAGAAGAGGAAAAAGACAAATAACAGTATGTTTTTTAAAACTTTTTCTCTTAACATTTCCCCCTGAAAACACTTTTTATTTGTCTTTTTCTTTCAGCAATATATGGTAAAAACTAAGTTTTTCTTTGCATACATTACTTCATTGGCAAGACAAATGTTTAAACTTCAAAAACATTTGCAAAATGTCATATTTCAATATATTCACTTTTACCAGTCTGTTGCAATTGCTGGTACATCGTCTTTGTAACAGCAGTATCAACCAGTCTTTGTAGAAGCCCTCTGACACAGGGGATACAACAACAACCACATGCCACCACGATAGCCACAGCAACTCCAATGGACACCAGGAAACTGCTGATGAGATGACTCCATTTTCCAAACCACGCTTGTAGAAAGTCTGTAAAGGGATTATTTACCCCAGAGTTCTCTGCCAATTCTTCGGATAACATTTACAAACCTTTCAAAGCTCGAGTGATACTTCCATCAGGCACAGTGTTGTTTGGAATATATGTACAACAGAAAGTCCCAAACATCCTGCAAACTCCTCCTTCTTTGGCCAGGAGCATATCCAACACAATTCAATTTTGCCATGCCACCTGCGAAGTGGCCTCCAGTTGTTCAGCAATTCCTTTCAATGCATCTTTGGTATAGTTCACAAAATGCTGCTGGTTATAGTAAATGTAGTTGATCCAGTCCACATTCTTATTAGGTTGAATCCAGACAAAGATGGATGTGAAACCAGCTGCTATTTGGTTTATTGCTTTGTATTCATCAGGTACGCCTCTTGGCACGCCGATGCTATCGATGTAGACACCATTATCGAAGGATTGCTTCAGTGCCTCTCTTTTTCTCCTACTCAACCACTTCGGCTTTATTTCAGGTTCTCTTATGAAATTGCTTGCTGGAACTGGGAAAATGTAGAATGGCAGAATTAACTTTACAAGTGCACAAGTTCCCTTCCAGGGAATCGTAAGCCTTGATCTGAGTTTGTTGTCTCCACATAACCACCATACGTCTGCTAAACTATGAGTTTGGTTCTCCAGAAATGGATTCTCATTGCCATTCACAGTAACATTGCAATAGTTCTGTCCCATATTGCCATAATTTTTTCCTGTGCCATCTCTGGGAATGCACATATACGAACCTGGATAGGAAATCGCTGCAGGCGGTTTCTCAACTTTGCTTATGACTGGAAAATGCTGAGTTTCATTTTTGCATTTATCTTCAGTTTTGTTGAAGAATAATTTTAACAGACACGTTAGGTTACCTTCATCTCACATCAATGGGACTGTCGCTAGTTGCTGTTTACCTTCAGCACAAGAAACACAGTTCTCACAATGTGCCTCTCGGGTACTATATCTAACCCAAGATAACCATTCGTTATGGTGTACGAATCCCATCTCGAGTAACAATTGTTCTTCTTCTGTGAAGGCAAAATTTGCTTTACTTGTTGCATTCATAAGGCTTTGTACTTTAAGTTGGAGGGTCCCCAAAGGATCAGTTTCAATTGGAAGAGACACTCCGATTCCATAAATTCTTGAATCACTTTCTTGTGGTGACACAATGGTTATAGTAATTACTTCGGTACCTTGGAAATGCGCAATTTTTATTCTTCGTTGCCTGCTTTTATCTTTCTCTGGTATCACTGCACCACTTGTTTCCCATCCATTTACATCTGTTGACCACCAAACATTTAACCAGGACGTACAGTCTCTATTGCACAAGTATTTTGCACGAGTCAAGAAATTATCATTGTTCCATTTAGAACAGTCTAAAATTCCTTCACAAAGTTTCACCTTAAACACAGTAGTAACACCTGTTTGTGCAACACCACTATTCCTTTTTCTCTTGCAATTGTTCCTTCTCATATGGACATATTTACTTTCGCCACCAAAATCATCATCATGTGACAGTTCAAGTACCAGTTGAACGTGGCCATCCTCCCTAAGGACTACCTCGCACCGTTGGTTTCTTCACTGGGTTTAAGACAAACTAACCGCTATTGGGCTAATCCCCCTTTGTAGCCAGACTTTGCACTCAGAGGTCCGGTGGAGTTTGATCAATATCAATGGCAGAAGGAAAAGTCTTGAGTTTTTTACAGTGGGTGATATGAATCTACGAAGTCCTCTCAGCGATCTTTACAGCCGTAGGTGTTGAGATAAGTACTTGGTATGGGCCTTCCCACCTGGGGGATGACCAATTCTTTCTTTTCACAATTTGAATCCACACCCAGTCCCCGGGTGCCACGCTTAACAAGGTTTAATTTCTGGAATCTGCAAAGGAGTCATTGGTTACGAGAGATTTGACATTTAGCAGCTTCTTCATATAATCCGCTAGATCCTCACCCCCCCTCACGTTCAGCTGGCAACAATCCTTGCCACTGCGGGATGTAATATGGTCTCCCAAACAAAAGTTAAGTCCTTTGTAGGAAGGTGAGATTCGCATATACAGGAGTGCCAAGGGAAGGCACGCAGTCCATGATATATGTGTTTCTGCCATCAGTTTGCGGAGCTTACTCTTCAAGACATCATTGTGTCTTTCCACCAGTCCAGCTGACTGGGGATGGTAAGCACAATGATATTTAAGATCAATTTGAAACACTTGACCCAACTTCTGAATGATCTGGTTAACAAAATGAGACCCATTATCACTGTAAATGCGTCTTGGTAAACCAAATCGGGGAATTATTTCTGTAGTCAAAAGCTTTGCTACTGTTTGTGCATTCGGGTGCTTTACTGGAAAAGCTTCTACCCATTTAGAAAAAGCATCAATAATGACTAAACAGAATCTTTTTCCCTCTGAGGGTGTCAATTCAATAAAGTCCATACAGAGTATGTGGAATGGATATGGAGGGGTGGGGAATACCTGCTGAGAATTTTTAACTCCCCCCTGAGCATGATACTTTGCACATAATAAACAAGATAAACAGAATTGCTTTGCATAAGTTGAAAACCCCTTACACCAAGACGCCTTAGACACTATTTGAATCATCGTCTGTACTCCTACATGGGCAGGTCCATGGCTAACCAATGCCGCATACCTAAAAAGGTTTGAGGGTAATACCATTTTGCCATCTGATGCCCTATACAACCCATTCTGTTGAGTGATACCATATTTTACTCAACAACATTTTTCCTTCTGTGTTGTCAATGTTTGCATTACTTTTAGTGTCTCTAAGTCTAAGAGGTGTCCGGGCTCTAAATCATTGTCATGTAAAAGCAAATCATTTTCTTGAGCTGCCTTTTTTGCAGCCATATCAGCAAGGACATTTCCCCTGGAGACAGGATCTTTTCTGTTGGTACGTGCGGAACATTTACATATCGCTATCTGAAGTGGTAGTTGCACTGCATCTAACAACTGTAAAATTAAATATCTGTGATTTATTGGCTTGCCTGTTGCAGTAACCATTCCCCTATTCTTCCATTGTTGAGCGAAAACATGTACAGTGGAGAAAGCATGTTGACTATCTGTATAAATTGTCCCTTTTTTACCCTCCCCTAAGGTACAAGCTCGAGTCAAAGCCACCAACTCAGCTGCCTGTGCAGAATAAATGTTTGACAATCCCTTTGCCTCCAAAACTTCAGTTTCTGTGGTGACTGCATACCCTACGAGTGTTTTTCCTACAGTGTTCTTCTTTGCTGATCCGTCTACAAACAAAACGAGATCAGAATCTACCAACGGAATATCCATTAAATCTGGTCGGGGAAGCACTTTGTCATGAGTGCTCTCTAAACAAACATGTGGAGTACCTTCTTCTGGAGTCGGCAAAAGTGTCACCGGATTAAGAGTAGTACATCTTTCTATGTCATATGAGACTGTGTCAGCAGCACTGTCATACATGACAAATGTTGACTAGGAGATAAAAAGGTTATCTTATCTTGCAAAAGTATAGTAGCTACTGAATGTGGAACCCGCAATTGTAATGGGTAAAACAAAACTAATGATGCTGAGGCTTGTACTGCCATGGCGGCTGCCACTACAGCTTGAACACAATGCGGCAATGCCCTTGCAACAGGATCTAATCTGGAGGAGTAGAAAGCTATCTGTCTCTGTTTATCCCCATGTACTTGTACCAGAACTGAAGTCATATATCCTTCCTTACAATCAACCATTTGTATAAATGGCTTAGAATAGTTCGGAAAACCCAAAACAGAGGATCCTGCTATCAATTACTTAATTCTATTAAATGCCTGTATTGCCGTATTTGTCCACTGTATATCATTTTTAGCTGCCATGGGAGTGTCATAGATTAGTGCGGTCAATGGCCCTACTTCCTCAGCATAGTTAGGGATCCAGCTTCTACAAAAATTAGTCACACCTAAAAAGGAAATCATCTCCCACTTAGTTGTGGGCATAGGTGCCTCAAGACTTGCTTGTTTTCTTTTGTTCTCCAATTGTCTACCTGCCTGTGAAATTAAATAACCCAAGTTCTTTACTTGTGCTTTCCACAATTGTAATTTTTCTTTATTTACCTTATGTCCTTGCTCAGCTATAAAACTAAGAAGGGCAAGGGTATCCCTTTTACAACCTTCCTGCGTGGGTGAGGCCAACAAAATATCATCTACATACAACAGAACCAGGCTTCCCTTTGGGGGAACAAACTGAGCTAAATTCACAGCCATTTCTTGTGCGAATATTGTCGGACTCTCACAATAACCCTGTGGCAATCTGGTGTAGGTGTATCTTTTACCTTGATAAGTGAATGCAAACCAAAATCTACTCTCCTTATGTAGTGGTATGGAGAAAAAAGCATTGCTTATATCTATGACAGAAAAATATCTGTGCTGAGGTAGTAAATCATTAAGTAATGTATAGGGGTCAGGGACCACCGGTGCTCTTGGGATCACAGCCAAATTAACTGCTTGTAAATCCTGAACCAACCTCCATGACCCATCCGGTTTCTTTACAGGAAACAACGGAGTATTGCAGGGTGAATCTGGGCATTCAGCAAGAATTCCTACCTGTTTTAGCTGCTCAATAACTGGCTTAATTCCTTCCTCTGCTTGTTTACTTAGCGGGTATTGGTGCTTACGAGGTCTAAAACCTGACTTTGGAGTTATACAAACTTCACCTGCTGTTTTCATCAGTCCTACATCCCCTTTACCTTTTGACCATAAATCTACAGGTAAGGCACTTAACACACTATCTTCCTCTTGAGTTAGGAGGATTTGTCATGCCATTTCTGTTTTGTCATCCCTGAGGTGTACACTTGGTTGTGCCCAAGTCACCCAATTTAATATTTGTACCTGGATCTGTTGATCTTTCAATTGACTTTCGGACATTGTGTCCCAATTCGTTACCTTTTTCGCCAAATCTACCCAATGTGTCCCCACCGCTTTAGTAATTGAAATATGTGGGCTATAACCTGAGCGATATAAAGAACTCATTTCCTTGGTCAAAGTACAGGTCACTACTGTATTACCTTGTGTATCCCAAAACATATCATTCAAAATTATCCTTGCACGTTTGTGCTTAAAGAATTATTTTTCAAATTCTGTATCCGGACCAGGGGCCTTTCTGTAGAACATTGTACAATGTAAGTGCGCTGCAACCTGCGGTGACCCGCTCCTAGATTTACTTAAAGCTAGGTTGATCAAATCTGTATTAACACTCCCCGGCCCGTTTGAAATCAAGTCCTGGCTATACCAGTAAAACAAGTCTTGTACTCCCTGTACCACCAAGCCATCCGCTAACCTTTCTGCCTCAATGCCTTTAGGTGTGGGAATTGCCGCTATTCCAAACGAATGTATCAAATCTCTTACCAGCAAATTAACTGGACAAACTTTCGATATAATTACCCTACACCTAACAGTTTGGTTTGTTTGCGGATCTGTGAACAATAGAGGATGAGACAGTGGTTCCTTATAGATTTTCCCGTTTGCTGCTTTCACAAGGACAAACTCATCTGTTTCGCAGTTCGGAGGCAGAACTGCTGGACCCAAAAGTGTACGTGATGCACCTGAATCACATAAAAACTCCACTTTTTGTCCCTCAACCAAAAACTCTATCATGGGCTTTTGATCTAGATGCATAGCAATACCCAAATTTGCCAGGTTTATGACTTCACAGTCACAATCCTGCCCTTCTTTCTGAGTGTTCTGACATTCATCGCAGAGAGTGTCTGCGTCATCATCATCACAATCATTCTCACTTTCTTCTTCTCTACAATAATCACAATAATGAATTTGGCGCCTTCCTTTACTATCATATAGTCATGCAGAGCCCTTGTTCGTAAGCTGTGGGGGGTGTTGCCACTCTTCACAGTCGGCAGCGAAGTGCCCACGTCTACCGCACTTAAAACATTCTCTACGTTTTAACCTCCCCTAATATTCCTCTGAATGTCCACCCGGTTTACTTAACGTGTCCCATTTCGGGCCCCCACGTTTTTTTATGCCACCACGACACCCTTGCCCCCTTTGGTCCTGTACCAAGAATATACCACCATTATCCCCTACTGCTAACACTTGTACTTTCTTTTTCTTTTTTAAATTGAAATATCGCTCAGCATGCCATGCATATTCAAACAAAGGTTGTAGTCTACATGTTCTATGATCTACCATATGCTTAGTTATAAAACTACTTATTGGAGCCCTACAACCCTTAAGAAAAGCATTTTTCAATTGCTATTCATACGGACTATCATTGGTCTGATCCTGTGGAATCATCATTCCACAATGGTTATTGAACACTTCTGTCAATCTTACAATATAGTGATCTACAGATTCATCATCATTTTGGATACACTGATTTATTACTGTCCAATCTGCTCTTGGATGCCACTTATCACAAATTCTCTTTAACAGATCAGTGACTCGCGTGTCTAACACCCCAGAATTATGATTTAATGTAGTGCCATCATCTGCCTTACATGTCCAAGTACCACAAACTAAGTGCCAATCTGGACCCAGGATTTGTTGCACTACTTGTTCTACTTCTAAACCATTTAGATGATAACTTAAATGCATACCAACTATGTCCTCAGAAAACTTTTGAAAATTAACCTTGGGATGAGGAATACCATCTGTAGCTCGTTTTATATCCTCTCTAGCCCAGGGACGATAAACTAAAATAGTTGGCTCTTGTCCAACATCCCCTGCTTGTGGGTTTGCAACTTGTATTAAGGGAAGAGCTTCTGAGTAGTCAGAAAGTTTAATGGCCCAATGTCCTTGCCCTGCTGGTCCTGACCTTAACTGCATAGGTTGATCTACCTGTTGCAAAGCAACCTTGGGTACTACAGGAATTTGCAGGTAAATTGGAGGGGTCACAACATTTCCTTGAGCAGCCAATAACCCACCATGCCATACAGATCCCACATCTTCAGACTGATATTGAGGAGGTTCCGCCAGTACGGCAGCAGCAATTTCCCCATACGGTGGGGCAGTTGCCTGCCTTTGTACCGCACAAGCTGTATGCTCATCCTCCTTATCTAAAAATAAAGCTACTTTTCCACTTGGCACCAGTGATTCCTTTTGATTTATTTTTTCTTTTTCCTGGCACTGTTTTTCTTTTATAGCTCATTTATTTGCTTCTTCTAACAATTTTTGTGCTTGGGGAAATCCCAATTGTCTTTGCTTTTTAGTTCTAATTCCCGCATCTCTTTTCAAATCTCTAAACAATTTTGCACAGGCATTCTTATTCAGGGTACCATCAAAATCATATTTCAACTTCCACTTTTTCAAAAATTTAACATTATTTTTGTTTAAACCTTTCATATACTTAGCATCAACATTTAAACATGCATCACCCTCACACTTGCAGCAACTCAAACCCATGTTTCCCCTAGATTTCTTATTTTAGGACTGTTATTTTACAGGGCTCATTATAAAATGGGGCTATCTTAATGGGTGATCCTAACAAAATAATCTTAACAAGTAATCCTACCCACCCTTAACTAAAAAAAAAAATAAAACCCTTGTCAACAAGATTAAATTAAATTAAAAGAAAATTTAGTTTTCATCCTACCTGACCCAGATGAGACTCCGTTTCCCTTTTTGATTCAGAAACCGTCCCTCAGATAGGGATCAGAGAGTGGCTGGCCTCCTCTCAATGACAAATCAGTCAGAGGGCTTTCAGTCGAGGGAATCTTAAGATGAGAAACACTCACCTGCACAGGTTTTTCGGTCTCTCTGTTGGTCTGATCCGTATCTTCGTAGAGGTTTCCGGTCCGAAGGACCAAAATGTCAGAAGAAAAATTCAAACGAGTCACATCTGCCTCAGGTGATGAAAAACTTCTTTATTAGCAGCTAACCAGATTACACAACATGTTGGCCAAGATGATCTCCTCTGGTCAACTTGTTTACTGACATCAACTTTTATACTGCAAGCAAAACAACTTTTTGTTACATTTCTGACCGTTGACAGTTGGCTATGGAAAACACCTGTGGTAAACATGTTTATCACAAATCACCTCAAACCAACAGTTAGTACAGAATGTTCAAGAAGTACAGAATGTTCAGTTCAACAATTGTAGCTCAAATTTTCCAGGACACATAGCCTGCTTCAGTAAATTAACTCTTACTCTGCCGTGCGTCCTTATCCCAGGCTTCACTGAGCTATAACCAAATCTCTTTTTTCTGAAATGCAGAAAACAAATATCATTCAGGTTTATAAGCAATGCTGCATTTTGTTCACAGATGAGGCCCATCTTTGATAGGCATATCCCAACAAATAACATGTTCACTTTGCAAGAAGAGGAAAAAGACAAATAACAGTAAGTTTTTTAAAACTTTTTCTCTTAACAGATACTTGCAATTCTAATAAATTACTCTTTTCTGAACATAATATATATCCAAACTATGTGGGGGGCTATGCCCCCCCTTCTATATATACTAACTCCAGGGTCATACTACAGTGGGGAAAAGGCAATATATAACTTTCAGTGAAATGTGTTTCAGTGAATTGTGTTTTCAGTGAATTGAGCTTTCAATGATTTGGGCACAGTCATTTGACTTTCAGTGAAATGTGCTTTCAGTGAATAGTCCTAGACCTGCTCAAATGTAAACAGTCCTCCTATCCCCTGTGTTTTTTTTTTTTTTTTTTTTTTTTTTAGGCTTGGTGCATGCTGCGCACACCCATTTAGCTAAAGTAAACACTTTTAAGTAGAAATGGCCCTCTCTGGATGCGAACACACTCTGCATTTCATAGAATAGGAAAATACAGCCTCAGACACACACCCTTCCTTAGCTGTGCTTAGCTAAGGGCAAACACGGGCCACTGAGCGCCAGTGTGTTTACAGCAAGCATGACACACCCCCTTTTCATGTTAGCTGCTCCTCCTTTCTACACCGTGGTGTTAGAGCACATACATGGTTAGGTGCAGTCTCACACTTAGAAGAAATATGTGATTCAGTATAAATCCCCTCATTTGCATACATCACTGCCTTACTCCTGAGTTACTACACTTACCCCTTAGCAACCACTATTTCCTGGTATTGTTTTCATTCTGCATGTCATTAACTATAATGGCAAAATACAGATTTCTGTAAAAATTGCTTTTTCCCCTTTTGTTTTTTATTTTCGGCACAATCCTGTTTGCACGCCACTGCTCAGTGCTTAAAAGGCCGAGATCTGCCAAAAATAAAAAACCTTTTATTTTAGAAAATATAAACTATTTTTCATGCCAATGGCCATATATTTGTCTATTGGCATGCCTAATGAATGGAATACATGCTTTATTTGAGGCTGTCATGCCTCCGTTTTCTTATTTGTAGAAATGTATTCAGCTAGTAACTGAATACATTTCTGCAGGTTACACTATTCCTGCACGGACACCTGCCTGCTTGCTGAATCACTAATTCACCTCATTTGCATGGTTTTCACCAGCAAATGAGGTAATTAGCATAAGGCAGTGGTGTCCGTGCAGGAATAGTGTACAAGCATTCGTGCACATCCCGGGACGGGAGCCCTTTGCTGAATCGCTTGGCGGACATATTTCATGCAGCAGCTCCTGCACTACTCCTGCACATTGTGCAGGGCTTAATGAATCCAAAGGCATGTGTTCTCTGAGATTACATAATGTATGTTCTTTTTCATGCAGTTTTCCCACAGACCGAATAACACTGAATCAAGTTCACAATGCTTGGTATTTTTTCATACAGTGATAATGATGTTTTATGGTTTGAAAATTTTGTTCTGTTACAGCCCTAAAGATGTTCACATTTCACAATATTCTACTACTCTACTATTTAATATTTTTCATGCAACCTCACTAACATTCATTAAAAAAGCTACTGCCATTCTACCAAAGTAAGAATATGACTGCAAATGAGAGAAAAATGTACATGTAAAGACTTTGATTTAGACAGCAATTAAAAACCACCATGAAATCTGAATTTCTTGAACTAACTGGCAGAGAACCTTCTTTCAAGAACTGTGTGAATATGGCACTATCATGATGAAAAGGCATCAGTAAATCTCCAACATATATTCCCCCAGATTCACTATACTTCCATGCAGGACTAGCTTAGTCCTGCACAGAAGCGGCCATTTAGGAGCAGTACGGCAGCATGCCAGGCATATTAATGAGGGCATGCTGCCTGAGCTCCTAAATGGACATGGAGCATGTACGAGTGTAGGGGGCATGTCTGAGAGCAGTGCTTTTAGAATATACACGCCCCTGCAAGAAAGAACAGCAGATTAGCAATAAGAATGAGTGATACCACTCATACCCCTAGCAACATCCCCCCAAGTTTATAAGAGTAATAGTTAAAATATAAAATATAAACAAGCAATTTTTCTTATGAAACAGATAAAATTTAACCGTAGGTGTGTGGGTTTACCCATTGCTTAGCTACGTTTATTGCAGCTTAAATGGCATAAGAGGATAAAAATTAAGGTATATGCAACTGAAGCAGTACTGCAATAGTGTAGTCGGCAGAGCATTTACCTTATGAGCAGTCATTCCCGGTTCGAGTCTCACTCCAGTACATTCCATTTTCCATGTCAAATCACTTTATGAACAATATTTTTAGTTCCATAACCTACTAAATAACATATATTTCTGAAAGGGAGTAGTGCATTAAATGCAGATCTAAGGTGTCATTGTCATAATGTTGTAAAATCCACAGATAATCAAAAGTGTCCCATACAGTATATGTACACATGAATCAGGGATACAAATTGAAGGTACAATGTGTAATGAATGATAAATCTATAGAGTTTCCAAATCCACCACCTTCCCAAGAACCATTTTACATTACTGTCTAAATTAGTGCAGGGGTAAGAGAGAGGAAGCAGTACTAAGCAAGACTAAGCATATTTAAGCAGTAGTAAGTGGGTTTAAGCACATTTGCGTGGGGGTAAGCAATGCACACACAGGTTAAGCTATATTGAAGCTAACTCTCTGTAAGCTTATTTAACCGGAGGTTAGCATTGCTTACCTTCGCGCAAACCCACGCAAACCCACTTATAATTGCTTAAAAGTGCCTTAATCACTCTATATGCAACAGCCGCTGTTCTGGCCGGAAACAAAATAAACAGCCTTTGTAGGTGTTGAACCCAGGATACTGTACAGTATAGTTACAGTAGTTAACCACTAAACCATCACAGCAGTACATAACATTGAGGTATCACGAAACAGATCCTTACTATAGGAAAATCAAACTGAACATGTGAAAGGAATCTATATACAGTTTTATGTTGTATAACCTACGACATAACATAAATATGTGAACTGGAGTGCTGTATTAAGCCCAGATGTGAGGTGTCATTGTAATAAAGTGTTGAAATCCCCTAATAAACACAAGGACCCCATACAGTGTATGTACACATTCATCATGGATACCATACACATATATAACATGTAATGAATAATAAATCAATGCCAAACAGCAAATAGTATGCAAATTAAAAATTAAGCAATGCTAAGCATTGCACAGCCCAGCTTAGTAGGTGTAAGCAATGTGTAGGCCAGCTAAATCAGTTTGCCCATTGGTATACCCCTTTAAGCAATGCCAACCTTAGGTAAGCAGGTTTGCCCATAGCTTAGCATTTTCAAAACCATCCAATCACAGCAAAGTGTGGGAAATCGGCTCTATTTAAACCCAACAGGTGGGAATACATCTCATAACTGGTTGCAGCTTCCTCCTGTAGGCACTATGACTGGTATGGGAGAGGGTGTGTGCTTTTGGGTGCAGAGCTGGAGCACCCAGGAGTCCAGAGTCATGGCAGGACTCCTTGTGAAAGACCATGACCAGAGACTGCTACAGGGCCAGTACCAGGGTTCCCAATACAAAGCGAAGCCTGGGACCATCTTGCCTGTGACCTCACCAGTGCCACTGTCATACCCTGAACTGGTGAGCAGGTCAGGCATTACTATGCTGACCTGAAGCAGATAAAGGGGGATCTCTACAATCAGTGGATTCAAGAGGCTAGGAGGATGGGGGATGTCCCAGCTGTGTGTAAGTATCAGTCCACTACCTGTTTAATAATTGCCAGCTCATGTATATTATGGATAGGTATGGCTAAATATTTCTCTTATGTATTTCACAGTGGCAGATGAGCGAGCTGCGAGCCAAGAAGCCCATGCCTGTAGATTGCAGCGGTTGCGATGCGAGGCAGGTTAGTAATACTCTTGCATCTACTGTCATAGAAAATAAATCTAAAGGTAGTAGAAAGTTAATTGCCTGTATAAAACCTGTACTGTTTAAGGTATGTACTGCATACACCACAGAATATGGAAGGAAGTCTCATATAGGTTGTATATAAATAAAAGCATAATAGCCTGACAATAAAGGCCTAACTGCTGGACTGCATGTGTTTACTCAGGTATCATATGGTAATGTAGAGTTGCAATCTCTTCATAGTACTGTTGTATTAAGCACTGTTACCCACACTGTGCTACATAAATAAAATGTGTAGGATTGTCTGTATATGACTGTTGTAATCACAAGAGGTCATATAGTACAACTGAAACAGACTTAGACAGAAAACAGTGAAAAGATAGACAACATAATCCAAATAGCACACTCAATGGAGATGTGAACTGTTGTATTTTAGCGCACACAGCCATGGTTCGAATCCTGGGAGTGGTAGTAGGCTGTATGCAGAATCATACCCCACAACTGTACAGATATGTCCAGAATGTCTAGTTAATTGGCCCATATCCACTACCGGTCACCATGTCCCCCTGGCAAATCAGTGGGATGATCCCAGATGTTTAGGCAGCAAATAAGAAATACAACTGATTTGTCAGACATCTATAAGAACAAACCTGTCACTCTAGTCACTCCCCAAAATGTTATGAGAGTAATAAGCCAAGTATGTCCCATCTCCACCCCCATGTTGTGAAGCTGTGACCAGAATCTATACAGTAATAGAGTGAGACATATGTGCATAATACTAATGTGGAATATGGTAATATGTGTGGCAACATTCAGGTAGTGCTAACAAACATTGCCCTCACAGGTTTGTCAGATATGAAAACTTTGCCTAAAAATAAAAGATAGACATCCTGTACTGGTACAGGTTACTCTGGTATTGTATGGCATTGTTAGTGTTGCAGTTGCTCTGAATAATAAGGTATTACTCATCACTGTCACCCATACTGTGCTACATAATAAAACTGTCTAGAAAATCCTGTATAAGAGTCTTGTAATTACAAGGTCAGATTGTAAAACCACAGGAGACTTATGCACAGAAATCAGATAAGAGATACACAGCAGTATCTATCTATATAGCAAACCAAATGTGATGGACACTGTTTTATTTTTAGCAGACACAGCCATTTTTCAAATCCTGGGAGTGGTAGTAAGCTGTATGCAGAATCACACCCCACAAGTGTACAGAAATGTCCAGAATGTCCAATTAATCAGCTCATATCTGTCGGCTGTTACACTGTCCCCCTGACATATCAGTGTGCTAATCTCTGACATATAGGCAGCATTTCATGTATAACTAACTGTCAGGCCTGTACAAATTTGGAAAATGTCAATGAAAACAAACCTGTCATTGTACAACTCACCAAAGGTTTAAGAGGGCAATAGTCAAAATATGTCCTGGTTCACCTGCATGTGGTCAAGACATGCCCAGAGTGTGTGCAATAAGAGATGGACAGGTATGTGCATAACAGCAACTTGGAATCTGAGAATATGTGTAGGAACAGTTAGGTAGTGTTAACGAACAATACCTCCACAGGTATACCACATAAGAGGTGTATACTGCATGTAAAACTCAGTTCATGTATATAGTTGTCTACATCCATACTACTGTACAAACTAAGGCCATAGGGTGGTGTACTAATACCTGTAAGGTACAGATCACAGCACTAACTAGGAAAGTAATGAGAACTACAGGAATATACTAGTTGTTAATTGACATCTTTCTCTTCCCGCACCATATCTGCAACAATAAACTAAATACACAACTCAATTGGTATGTGCTCCATTAAATACACTGTTGGGACATATGTCCTATTGTTTGATAAATACTTTAATTTGTTTCTATGCATGTGCCATGTTGAAATACTCCCACATTGGTGGCATGTTGCCATCAATGTACCTGCATGCTGTTGTAATGGCCACTGTGGGTCTATATATGCATATGTTCTGTTTTCTATGCAACTGTTCCATAACTGGTGTTTTGGGTTAATGGGAATATCTATGCATGCTGTTATACCTAATACTGGAATGTGTTGACTATTACTAACCCACATATGTTGTAAAATTGAAACACCATAGCACATTTGGGAAGTCCAGTTTCAGCAGACCCACCTGTCCCACCTCATCTGGCCGTGGCAATGGGCACTAGCACACCCGGGGCCCACCCCAGGACTTCCTCATCCGCTGGTCCTACACCACCTTCGGGAGGAACCACCTCAGGAGATGGGGCTTGCCCCCTTGGGAGTGGCCACAGACAGGACACTTTCACCCATCGCCAGGTAGTTTGGAGATCTGCTACACCAGCTTGAGGGCTGTGTGCATCACAACTAGAGGGTTGGCCTGGCCCTCCTACTCACCCCCCAGCACAGCCACCTTTGGGGCTGTGAAGGTGCAGTGGTGACTGCCCATGGGTGGGGACCTCAGTCCCACTGTATCAACTAGGGGGCTTATGGGCTTCCGATTTCCAAACACCCCTCCCCATTAAGGTATTTACCCCCATGTGTCATATACCACCCCTGTATGCTGTCTTGTCTGTTATCCTACCCAACCTACCTCATCAAATATACATACTATCCCTCCCCAATGTCCCACTCTCACCTGAAAAAAGGGCAATCTGTTCCCAAATAAAACCTCACCCCATACATAGCTGTCCATTTCGCACATGTGTCCACTGGACACATGTAATCTGGTCTAATTGGCTTTACAACATATTATTGTTGTCCTCACCCCTCTCTTGGGGTTTGAGTGTCCAAATATATCTCCAAATTCAGTGTATATGCACAGCTGTTGCTGTAGAAGAAATGGTCAGCTATGGACCTTTTCTACACCCATCCTGCACATCCCTAGCTATTTTCCCTACTGTCTTTCCCTCTTTGTGCCCCTTTTTCACCATTTTCCTATCAACCCTTTTTCATTTCTTTTAAAGAAATTATCATGGGGGTAAGCGGGAGTAAGCACTTTTAAGCAGCAGTAAGCGGGTTTGATCTTGTTTGCACAGGGGTAAGCAATGCCTACACAGGTTAAGCAATTGAGAAGCTAAATCAGTATAAGAAACTGTAACCAGAAGTTATCAGTGCTTACCTCCACACAAACCTGTGCAAACCTGCTTACAACTGCTTAAGAGTGCCTTAATCTCTCTGTATTCAATGGCACTTGTTCTGCCCAGCAACAAAATAAACAGCCTCTGCAAGGCTTGAACCCAGGCCCCTGCTAAGGAATTCTGCTGACTGCAATACTAAGAATGTACTGTATGTAGCTCCCTGCACAACGTTTCCATTTCTATGTTGGCAAAACTAACCGTCACCTTAGGGAATGGATAAGGGACCACCTTTACTGCACTAGAAAAGGGCAACTGTATAGTGCTTTGGCTAAGCATACATTGGATAAGGGGGATGCCCATATATTTTTGTTTCAGGTTTTACACATCCAAAATGTCAGCAATAGGATGGGGGACATAGTCAATACTACTGAAAATATGGAAGTAAAATGGATTTTACTTTTAGGAGTATATAGAGGTTTGGGTTTGAATGATAGTGTCCCATTGAAGCCAGTGCTGAAATCTAGAAGGTTAAAATAAAATAAAAAATAATAATAACATCTTAACAAGAGAAGACTACATAAACATATGCAGGGCTTTGGGTCAGTATGACAGTATTTCTTGAGCTGCTTTTAGCATAGATATCATTAAAGACAAGCATTTGTTGAGATGCATGTATTAAAATATATGTATTTACTAGGTGGACAACATATGCATTTATTAGGCAGAATATATGTATGTATTCATTAAGATGTTGAGTGTGTACTGCTTATACTTTTATATATATATTTATGTTTATATCTATGCACATAAGTAGTTACTAAATGGGGAACATGAGTATATGTATCTACTCATTGACTTTTTATGTATTTTATTTATATTTATCCACATGTCCTTGTCTTTACATTTTGTGTATGTGGTTTTTAAACAGAATTTTTCTGACTTTAGCAATTAACCAAGGGCAAAACGTAACCATAGAAATTAATTGATTGCTGAGTGCTGAATTAACTTTGAGTGGTAGGATTGATTGTTCCTGTAATGAATTAAAGTATTTAAGTGCTGTTGCTGTTCGAATGAACTGTCTGATGAAGCAATGGTTACCATTGCAAAAGCGGTCACCATTTTGTATTAAAAAGAAGATTTTACTTTGTTGTGGTTCAGCTTCTTTATTCCAGCTACCTTCCTACTGGGCACCTGTGTCGCAACATTTTCAACGTCTGGGCTGGTTTGGATTTATTTGTTTGCTGCTTATGTAATGTAGCATGCTGAAATGCCATAGGTGTGTAATAGGCTTACTTGCAATCTGTCCCTATATATATATATATATATATATATATATATATATATATATATATATATATATATATACCCCCTCTAATGTTAGGATGTGTCCATATGTGGCACCTGTCTGTGTTGTAGCAAGGCAGAACAGTGCAGCTGTGCAGGAAGGAGAGTTAGAGATTGTGGACCTGATGTCTGAATGTACTATATATATATATATATATATATATATATATATATATATATATATATATATATATATATATATATATATATATATATATATATATATATATATATATATATATATATATATAGATATATATCTGTGGATCTACTACTTTTGATCGACAGCACATTTGATCGAAACTCATTTGATCGACAGCACATTTGATCGAAAACCAGTATTTATGGCAATTAACAGGGATTTGTCCCCCTGCCCAAAGTCATGTGACCCTGGAATTGATATATAAAGGTGGGGGGGTGTGGGTGTATATATATTTTAAATGAAAATAGGTGGGGGGCTTCACTCTCCACACCCCCCAACCTTTATATATCAACTCCAGGGTTGCACGACTTTGGGGAGGGGGACAAATCCCTGTTAATTGCCATGAATACTGGTAAAAATAGTAGATCCATATTATATATATATATATATATATATATATATATATATATATATATATATATATATAAACACATATATACAACATAATATATATCTGCACATATACAGATATATATATACGTATATATATGTGTGTATGTCTACATATATACAAACACACACATACATATGTATATAAATACATGTCCTCTATATTTGCATCATAGTGCTGCATGCTATGTGTGAGGGAACATCAAACATATCAATGCACACACACACACACACACACACATATTATATATATATATATATATATATATATATATATATATATATATATATATATATACAGCAGTAAGTGAGTAAAGCATGGGCGGTTATGTCACATGTGAACCCCTTGTTGGGACCACATTGCCCTTGTCTGTGAAGGTGGGAATGGGAATTTGGGGAAAGATAGCAGGTATATTTGTGGAGGTGGGTTGGGTTGGTAGATAGAGAGGACAGCCTACAGGGGTGGTATATGACACATGTGGCGGGTAAACGCCCTGGATAGTGGGTGTCATCTGTGATGTGAAAGCCCCATGAGCCCCCATATGGAAACAATGGGAACAAGGCCCCCACCCTTTTCCAGTCACAACAGCAGCTTCATGGCCCTGAAGGTGCCTGGGCTGGAGGCTGAGCAGGAGGAGCATGTGGACCCTGTGATTGTGTACTGAGGGCCTCAAGGTGCTGTAGCACATCCCCCAGTTCTCTGTGGAGCTCCCTATGCAACAGACCCTGGTCCTGCCCTCGGGTGACAGGATCATGTCTGTGTGTGCCCCCTGGGGGGACACCATCCCCTGAGGTGGTTCCACCTGAAGGTAGTGCAGGATCAGTAGATGAGGAGGCCCCAGGGTGGATCCCACATGTGATGTGGCCTGGAAGCATGGCCAGATGAGGTTGGAGAGGTGGTTTTGCTGGTAACTGTTCCCTAAACATGCTATTGTGTCACTGTTATAGAACATATGTGGGTAGTAATAGTCCACACATTCCCGGATCATGTCCAACAGCATGCATAGATATCCCCAATAACACATAATGACAGATGTGTAGCAATCACATAGCAAACAGACCACATGCATATATAGAACCATAGTGGCCCTTACAATGGCATGCAGGTGACATTGTCTGTAACAGGCCAGCAATGATAGTGTCCCCACAGAAAACATGGCTACAAATGCATAGCACAAAGCGTGGTACAATATGATATATGTCCCAATGGCAGGTAAGCTGTAGCCATACCTATTGAGTTGTGTGAACAGTTTGTTGTCACAGATATGGTGGGGGGGAGACAGAGATGTGTATTAAGAACTATGGTAACCTTGCTGTATGAGTTGCTTAGACCTGTTTCCATCTTTATGTCTTTCACGCAAGATGTCACACCGCAGATTACCTGTCTATTCAGCAGACGAAAATGAGGTCATTATCAACCACCTGGTACAGCACTACCAGGTGCTGTTTGGTAGGAAAGCTCATGAGCAGCAGGAGCGGACCGCCCTGTGGAATGATCTAGTCCACAGGGTCAATGATGTCGGCCTGCATAACTACAGTTATGAGTAGGTCCTGCATCACTGCAGTGATCTGCTTTGCAATGCACATCGGCGTGCTGCTGCAGTCCAGGGGGATCACCTCGCAACAGAGGGGGGGGTCATGCCATCCATCCCCCGACACGTGTTGAGGAGCTCCTCACCAGCTTCGTGGCACCTGCCCGCGCGCACACACAACAACTGGCGGAGACCATAGTGGAGGTGAGTGCTACCCACACACAGGCAGAGGAGCATGCAGGTAAGGCCACAGGGCACATCAGTAGACCACTGTTGTGTATCCATCTGAATCTGTACAGTTAGATCATGCATATGTGAGATGATATATATATATATATATATATATATATATATATATATATATATATATATATATATATATATATATATATATATATATATATATATATATATATATATATATATATATAGTCTGTCGCTGCGTAGTAGTAATAAACAGATGTGCATAAGCTGTAGTATTGTGGATTTGTACTGTTGATGTACCATAATGCTGCACCCACCCTGTACCAATGCCACAGCTGTGGCTAATGACATCACATCTCTCACACACTTATGTAGGTCCCTCTGGTATACCACCAAGGAAGCAGCCTGTAGCTGGTGAGTATGGTTTATGTTCATGCTTGCCAATACACCGGTCATTTAATGGTTATGGTATATTCCATGCACACATCTAACACACCTACCCATAATGCATGCCATACATGTTCACGTAGTGTTGCTGTTAACTGCACTGCATCACACTGGTGACCATGATGGTGTATCTGAAGGGTATGTCAGACACCTTCAATATAACTAACATCCTGTCATTGCAAAATGTGTCCACAGGGATGAACATAATGGTGGGACAAATGGCCTACAGTAGGGACATGTGTGAAACATCACCATTATACAGTGCTACAACAGTGTATATACCAGTATTATAATGGCAACTCTTACAGATCTACACTATGGCATATCATAATACTGTGGTCCACAACCCTTAAAACCTGCAATGTGGTCCCATCATGAGTATTGAGTGTGTAATATGGAATCGTAGGTTAGGGCAGCAAATATGGGGAATACATACCTTCACAAACACTGAAAGCATATGTGTGCAAACACTACAGAAAAAATATAGTGGAAGCAGCTGTTGAGATACTCACTGCATGCATTTGTCATGGAAATGCATCTTTCAGCAAGTACACATCCCCAATGTCACACCATGTATTGGTCAGCTGTCCAATATGTTTGGCCATCAAATGTGCACACTTACCTGCAACAGAGGCAGCCGTGGCTTGCACACATCTTACATGACATGGCGTGGACCCCATACCCAAAAGGTAGCATCCATGAGCTGGGCATGTAGCCATACCTCACCATTGCATATACCATAGGAAACCGTGCAGACAGTCGTTATGTGGCAAGGATGTATGGGACAGGAATGATGTAGGAAATAAACAGATGATCATCCAATACAGATAATGTCACATGTAGCAAACTGGCCATGCGGGCTGCCTAGTAACATGTCACAACACTGAGGGGGTTGCAGGAATGTCTAGCAAGTACTGGCTGTGCAGTACCTGTGTCAGCAATTGCCTTGACTCTGCAAGCATGTGGCCTATGGGTTAGGGTAATTAGATGTGACAGTTGTACCACAGGAAACATCAGAAAGGCCTCTCTACAGGTAGTGTATGCATATCAGAAGAGCTTCCCAAAAGTCATGTGTTGCAATGTGTACTGGTGTACCATGACCACGTTGGAAACCTACAGACAGTATCATGTAAGATACATATGCTGCACAACCAATGCAGCACCCCACCTCAGGCCCGCCATCCCCAGCAGTACTGTGCCAGTGAAAGTGTACACCTGTATGTTTGCCATTCATTAGCTGGGACTAGGCTGTTACATGTGGTGTTCAGTGTTTGGGATACTGTAAACTGACACACATGTGTAGGCCATAGTTGTCAAGCATCTGCAAAAAGGCTGAAGGTGAGGAGGGGGTGTCATTATGACACGCCAGTGCACTGCAGCAGGGATCTTAAGGATGCTATGAATGGCTGTATCTGAACACAATCAGGTTCAGGAACTGTGGCAGACGTAACCCTGACTCCACAGCAATAGTGACAGCAGTGCGTGAACTCCAAGGGATGTGCACATGAGTTGACCTTGCAATCATGCAGAGATGGGGGACATGTGTAGGGCAGACTGGCCATATACTGGCAAATGCAGATGGTCCATGCTAGTATATCCCTGCCAGGAGTAGTGACTGTTGTAGTACACATAACAGTAGGTGCAACAAACAGTCGCAATAAGGGTGTGCACACATATGCACCCACAAAGCGTATGCATCACAGTCAGCATCAGCGCAACTAACACATTTGTTAGACACTGCATTTGAATGTACAGGAAATATGTCACATATCACGCTCATATAATGTTAACATATGCAGTGATGTGGTCCCATGGCATATCAAGGAAGAGGGCATCATACACTCCCCATAGCCACAGTAAGGTTTGATGGTTGTCAGTGTAATAGTATCATATTGTTCATACATGCACCACTGATGTTGAGATCTGTAAATTAGACATCAGGCATTCACAAATGACATCTGTCCACATATCATCCCAGGTATGTGTCAGGCAAACACATAGGGGCTGTGAGCATTTGAGCAGAAATAACTGACACAGTAATACACATTCAGCAATGGTGTGTACACCTGTGAGCTATGGTGCACAGTACATGGCACGGTGCAGAACAGGTGCACAGCAATACTGTGTACATGGGCACAGTGTTTTCCAGGGGAAGGGGCATCACCTACTAACACAGCCCATGCATCACACACATGTATACTGTTGCTAGCATGGATTGACTATAGCTGCACTGCATGCTGTTAAGTACCATATGTTATGCATGTTGACAGATGGGTAATAAGAGGTCTGTGTGTACTGTCTTTGTGCAACCTCACCTGTAGGTGTGTGTGTGTATGTGTGTGTGTGTGTGTGTGTGTGTGTGTGTGTGTGTGTGTGTGTGTGTGTGTGTGTGTGTGTGTGTGTGTGTGTGTGTGTGTGTGTGTGTGTGTGTGTGTGTGTGTGTGTGTGTGTATGGGGGGTATTTTGCCTGTAAGTGCAATCTGGTGGAGTGGAGGGGGGGTTGATGCATGTAGAATGTGTGTGCATGTGTGTGTGTGTGTGTGTGTGTGTGTGTGTGTGTGTGTGTGTGTGTGTGTGTGTGTGTGTGTGTGTGGGTGTCCATGTATGCACGTGTGATTGTGGGGTTGTTCATACATCAGTACTTCCTTTTGGAATCATGCAGTACATGGACATGGACTGACACATGAGACACCAGGAATACTTGTCTGATATGTAATCTCAAGACAGCTGATATTATAATAAGGTCTGTAGCATGGAACATGCATTGGGAGGGAAACTAGACACCAGGTATACTGTTAAACTTGCAATCAGCAGAAAGGTGAACAACTACCCACATATGCAGCACTACAGATGCATTGGGGAATTACTAGACAACACCAGGGAGTGTATCCATACATTACTGTTGTCCACATAATAAGTTAATTGAGCAGCAGATCTTGCATCTACTCAGCATTAGTTATGTATGACACTCCAGTGTGTGACATTATTGAGTGACTGTAGTAGCCCCTAACATATGGGGCCCATGCTCATGATGTCTGGACATACCCCGGGTGAACACTGGATGGCAGCAGTGAGGCCTTGTAAAACCTACTCCATTCAAGTCAAAGAGGTAATGGAGTAACAGGTCATGTGTTATGCTCACTTGTCTAGGCATTTAGAAGAGTATGTTAATGAGAGGTATTAATGAGTGTATGTTACCAAGTGTGATGCAGGATGGGGAACTTACGTGACTAAACTTGGGACTGTCTGTAAACTCAGGGACAGGTAGGTATTTTAGTGGAATTTCAGGGTGTGTGTGTGTGTGTGTGTGTGTGTGTGTGTGTGTGTGTGTGTGTGTGTGTGTGTGTGTGTGTGTGTGTGTACTGTTATGCAATGCCATACAGGTCTTAAAGTGCATTTCTTGCTTTCCCCTCACAGGTGGCGAGATGGGTCAGGGTCCCTCCTGCATGCAGTCTGATGTTGGTGTCCATACAGACAAAGAAAATGATGAAAATGATGATAGGTCTGTTGACACACAGGTGGGGTTGTCAGAGGCCGAACCTGCGCCATGGTTTGACATCCCCCTGTTATCCACCCCAACCCCGCACACAGTCACAGTGCCTATTGATGCCCCATCACTAATGGCCATAGCAGAGGGAAAGTTGGTGGTTGGTGGTAGTGCACAGGAGAGTGTGGTATCTATGCCTGCTTTGTCTGGACACAGCAGGCATAGCTGGATGTCCAGCAAGGCACCATATAGGTAGATGTGCCAGGGTGCTCGTGGGAGGGCCGCTGGTCATCATGCCCCTGGCAGAAGTGCCACAACTGGTACCACCAGATGCAAGTTTCAGACTGTCATAGGGGTGCAGGCACATATGGAATTGTACACCAGACAGGGTCTGAGGCTTCAGAGGGCTGCTTTCTCATCTGTAAGTGACAACATCCATGAACTTGCAGGTGCCCACCGTGATTATACCGAGGTCATGAATAGATGGTTGGGTGATACGGTGGGCCTCATCGACCATGGATTGCCCATGCTAGAACATGTGGTGGGAGTGGGGTGATGGCCGCGTGGACGTAGGCCAGCAACACCAACATCTGGCAGTCAACGTGGATGTGCAAGGACACCAAGCTGCTCCCATAGTGGCAGTACCAGCCCCAGCACTGCAGTGGGGTGCTGTCCCCACCATACCACAGCAAGCCACATGCACATGGCCCTGGCCAGTCCCAGAAGGGACCTGGTTCTAGCGGACATATGTCATCATCAGGGGAGAGTAGCACATCGAGGCCTGTACCTGGACATGCCCATGGAACCCCTGGCAGGCACAGTCCATGTGTCCATGGCCAGATGCGGTGAACTGCATTCCCTGCCAGGTATGGTCTGCAGCTGTCCAAGAAACACCTGTATAGGGCAGCCACATGTCAGAACTGTGTGCATGCATACCCACACACTATACAAACTCACCTAGGGCAACCACACACCTACACACACCACATCACCATGCCCATATCAGCAGATTATACCCCTCACCCACACATATGGTGTCAAATGTATGGCTCACCCTAGGTCTCTGGCAAACCAACAACACACCCTGTGCATATGATGATACCTGAGCCACATCCCTGTCATCCATAACATCGATGCAGGGACAGGCTAATATGGTTTTGATTCACATGGTGACTGTACTACAGTGTACCAATGTACTGCTGTGTAACATGTTGTCAGCAGTAATGTTTAATGCTTACATGCCTTTCCTATGGGCAGCAACATCACTATCTGTAATGCTGTGTGGCAATGCATATTGTAATAGGTGTATGTGGCCTCGGAATGCTGTACCCTACAGATATACACACATGCACACATACACACACTTGCCAGAACTCAGTGGGTATCCCATGTCTATCAACCCATTTGTACAACAGTGTTGTGCTGGTACTGCAAGTGTCAGGTAGCCTTTAGGGAGAGGAGTGTAACAGGGTACATGTAATGTCTGGTACAGCAGCAGCCAAATCTAACTATGGCAATGGGTGTTGCGGTGGGTGTGAAGGCCCTCATGGTATTCCCAACTACAGGTGTACTAACACACAGACACCGATATCCTCAGTAATGCACATGTACACATTTGTCAGTACTGAGATGCATCGCTGCAGGTGGTCATAGGTGTGTACCTGGCTATTGTCCATGGAAAGATGAGAAGTGTAGGGGATGTGTGTACAGTGGTATCATGTCACATGCCATGTGCCAGCAGGCAATCTATCTACAGACACCACTGTAGTGATCCTCAGGGTGGGGTGACATGCATCAGCCAATCCTCTGGGTGCTTCCTGCAAATGGCCAGTGAGGTGATCCAGTTGACATGTATGCAACATGTATTACAAAGCATGGTTAGTGTCTTTGTTGGAGACCTGTACCCAAGCATGTTCTGTTGACTGTGGTAGTGTAGTGGAGGTACCCATGTCATGTGGTGCATACAGGGTGTTGCATCATATCTGTACCAGTTATAACACAGCTGGGCAGACATGTCAGTGTTAGTCAAGCATAGGTTGTTTGTATGTATCCAATCTGGATACCTGCCATCTGCACATCTGTACAGGGACTGACAGACATCAGCTTGCCAACTAGCTATGCAGAAGGATGAATGTGTCAAAAGATAGACGTCTGACACCAATATGTATACCATTACTACATGCTGGCAGCCCTCACTGACATGTGCTATACAGACGGTAGTCTACAGTTAATTTTCACATGTGAGATCATTATCCAGTAGGGGATATATATTGTGACACAGCTCACACACCAGGAACATGACAGTGAGTCCATCTATGCATGCAGGGGTGCCTGTTGCCAGTACTACAATTAGCAATCGACTCTTGCTTGGGAAAGCACTTAAAACAGTAGTAATGGCATGATACACTACATGCCAGTGTGATGGTATATAACCTGGGATACTACCCTTTTATGTAACACATTCACATGGATAAGAGTGTTGTACAGGTCTTATATACTCAAGCGTCCCAGACAGGAGACTCACACCCCTTACTACTGTAATGACAGCACATAGATACATGTTATGTACATGGCATTACATACACTTATTACAGATGTCATTACCCTGCTATGTTATCAGAATGGGACATGAGCACTGATTACCAGGGCTGAGCCATGCTTAGCAGGTTTCAGCATTGCTGCAATATAACAGCTAAGCAGATTTGCGTACTGGTAAGGGAAGCCTACATGGTGTAAACACCAGTACGTTTAACCGTACCTTAGCACCGCTTAGCTTCACACAAACATGCTTAGAGCTGCTCAAAACTGCCTTAACCACTCTGTATCCAACAGCCCTATTTCTGCCCAGCAATAAAATAAACTGCCCTTGCAGGTCTTGAACCCAGGACCCTGTACACTATAGTCATAACAGTTAACCATGATGCCATGACAGCTGTGAAGACAGCTGTTGTTTTCCAATATATCTGTCGGTACATATACTGAATAGTATTGAACAATTGCTGTGACTTCTACAATTGTGTAGCACTTGTTAGTGATATTACTGTTGCATCACATATGTTGTTATATCTAAATATACACATATCAAATACCTACGGTGTGATACATCTTGGAAGGTATACACAACAGTAATGTTTACACATGACAAGGATATGGATATATACATATTCATATGTAGATATATGTCTACATGTACACCACAGATATATATTCATATATATGTATTTATACACATCTGTATAGTGCATCATATATATGGCCATTTATAGTTCTCTGTATATATATATATATATATATATATATATATATATATATATATATATATATATATGTACAGATATATCTATTTCTGTCGATATATCTATAACTTTATGTATATATATATATATATATATATATATATATATATATACAGATATATATATGTCGATATATATGTAGATACCTATAGCTATATGTGCATATATATCTATATATCTGTATATGTGTAGACATATATGCATGTGTATATGTATATATATGTGTTTGTACATATGTGTATATATATATATATATATATATATATATATATATATATATATATATACACACACACATATGGATTCACTTCATAATCTCGAAATACTGAAATCTCGAATTTCAGTTTTTCAAGACCATAAAATCGAATCCACACAACACCGAAACACCAAAACCACGAAATTCAAAACACCTAAAACACAGCACACACCAGACCACACATATACCACAACACCCACATCACAACATAAACAAACAAAACAACACACATCCACAAACCTACAACACAAATAAGAAGGGGGGCAAACTACCCTGCATCCCCCAAACCCCCTACTTATTTATACTAACCCCGGGATTGCACAAACAGTAAACAAAAGCAAGCAAACACACACACACACACACACACACACACACACACACACACACACACACACACACACACACACACACACACACACATGCACATATTCTACAGTTCCTCACACACTCATCACACATATCAGCACACTCACATACACTCAAACTCCCACCCAAAACCCTTACAAAACACTCACTTACCTGACATAACACCTAAATCCACACACAGCACTGCACTCCATCCACATACAATCCCAGACATTACATAGCGGAAAGTCATACCTACGAATTCCAGACATTCGAATTCGCGATTATGCACTTTCGCTGTTCTCAAACTTCAACTTTATAGTCTTGAGATACTGAAATTCGACATTTCAGTATTTCGAGATTGTAAAGTGTTTCCATAATATATATCCATGTATGTATGTAGATATGTATATGTCTATATATCTATATAGATACATGGATATATATCTATATATATCTATCTATATGTTTACCATTTGTCCAGAACATGGAGTGGAGTCCTACCTCAGCACCAATAGTCTCACCCTCTTAGTGCAACATGTATATATGTAAACTGTTGCTACTGTAACAAGGGTTGTCTTAACAGACATGTTGTGTGTGGGAGGTCACATCTGCTATTGACATGTACGCCATTTGTTACTGACAGAAACCCTAAGGATATCATAGTACAGTACCACTGATAGCACAGTAATGATCCTGTGGACTACAAAAGAAATATGACCAATATATGTGGACAGTCCGGCACTCTCTGGTCAGTCCAGAGGTATACAAAGTTCCCCTTCATGCGAGACATGTAGACCAAGCCTGACAATATGGATGTTAACAGCCATGTACATGGGTATATCACGTAAATACTGGACTACATATGCACGCACAGTTTATGCATTCGCACACCCCTGTCTGCCCTGACACATACTAACTGGTGGTGCAAAGGTCACATATTAACCAGTAGTTAGTGACATACATCTGTACAGAATCCCACTGCTTTGTCAAAAATACACAACAGTTATGGTGGCCCGGCAGCAGTACGTCTTGGAAATATCTAGAGATAACATCATCCTTGGTAATTACACTAAGCTGCTAGGCATGTAACAAAGCACTGTGCAAACTACAGGCAGACTGCCACCACACTGGCCTGCACTTCATATGGGGGAATACACATGTACCTGCAAATATAACAGGCTCCTACAGGCATATCACAACACAGAGTAACAGGCACCTGAGTGAAAGTGCATACCCACAACCAATGTGAACACAGCCACAGTCACATATGGTACACAAGCTTAATATTACACTATATAGACTGTCTGATCAACACCATCCTCATATGTGCCACTCACACACTAACCCTACATATACTGGATCACGACACAGTGTGGTCCAATGCCTGTCTGTGGTATGGGACATGTGTGTGTTTGGCCCTAGAAACATGTGTGACGATGGGGTACCATACACTGGAGCAGCATGTAACATCAGATAGAACAGGAGCAAGAGCAATGATATCTACCACAGTCTGTACACAGGCCAAGGTATGTATTCGCTGTTGACAGTCACCATAAGTACACGGACCCAACTACTGTACACACAACCACAGAATGCCCAGGTTATGTCCTCAGAAATAACCCCTACTATACATAACATGTCTAGCAGTCTGATATCTGACTGGCTTGTTATCAGGTATGGTGTCAATAAATAATGGTGTACAGAACATATGCACCTCTTACTGCATGACATATGTACAAAGGTTGACAGATGTGTGGCTGGAGCCACAAAAAACTGGGCCAGTATTGGCATGTTGCTGTGATACCCTCATACATTTACTGTTGTAACAGGGTTTGTTGTGACATATGTCCTATGAGGGATATGAAGTCAGTAACTGTCATGGCTGTCACCATGTACTGACTGCAATCCTCAGACTATGCTTCTGCAGTTCAAATTAGGTGATCTGTGAGTAACACAAGAAACATAAGACTCCAAACACTGCCCATTCTGCAGATAACCCTACAGGTGGGAGTTTCCTCAAACACATAACACTGTCATGACAGGTATTAAATCATGTAGACCAGCCATATCCACACAAACCCTCTTAAACCAACATTACTCCAAAAGCAAAAGAGCAACACTTACATTCTGTAGTCATGACTGGAACATCCCCCTCCTGTTTGTTGGTCTGTCTCCACAGTGTATTTTGTTAGAGGTATATCCCAATACCATCTGTGATGCTGTTTGCCAAACACCGACATGAGGTCCTGCTCACAGTGAATGAAAAGGCCCAACACCCACATGATGTTCCTAGGTATAGGAGTGTGTTTCCATGCAATTGGCTATGGGAATGTTACCACAGCTGTTCCACATGCAATCAGCTAGTGAGGGACTGCAATTCATGCAGAGGCCATCAGCTGATCATGAGCATCACTTACAAAACACAAGCTGCTGCCTAAGCAAAGCAGGTGTACTTCTCCACATCCACAAGAGAGGGAGTGAGAGAGACAGACAGAGACAAAGTAAGACAGGGAGGGGTGGGAGAGTAAAACCTAAACATGTTTGTGTCATACACTTACCAGTACGGTGTTTCAAACTCCTTCCCGACTATGTAATGCTATCAAATGTCTATGCAGTTATTGCATGCGTCACAGAGCTTACATGTTGGGGAGATCTCCAAAGGTATATCTGATGGTGAGTGACATCTGCAACAGTGATAAAGGAGGGATAAGGTAGGTGTAGTACATGTGCCTGTCCACATGAACAGGTGTCAACGTCGACACAGCCACACTCTCTCAGGGACTCACACACATTATCACAATTGACAGGGTCAGGATTAGACTTCCTAACTATCTAGTTTGCCACATTACAGTAATACGCAGATATCACATGCACCACAGGGTTTATCAGGATGATATATGGGCAAAGGGTATGTGAAGGTGTCTGACATCAGAAGGCATGCTTCAGTAAGCCAATGGGAGGTGTAGTGAGTATGAATGACATCAAAATCATTATACTACACACACACACACACACACACACACACACACACACACACACACACACACACACACACACACACACACACACACACACACACACACACACACACACACACACACACACACACACACACACACACACACTCAGACACAGGTTGCCAGTACTGACATGCATGGGTACATTGCTTCACAGGTGTGTAGTGGTTGACTGTGCCAGAAGGCTGTACAAGGCTAGGTAAAGGGTATACCTTGGCATCAGGCCACATGAAAATGGTTGCAGTGTGGCTCAGGGGTGTAGTGTCTGGATTGGCCCACACAGGTGGGTAATGTATTCACCATCCAGTCATCTGGGTTACTATTGAGGGTGGCCAGTGCTGTGCAATGCTTGCCATATATGTGTTCTGTAGTCCATGACATGGACGGTGTCTGGGATGTCCACACATCCCACATGCATGTTCTGTGACATGTGGATGTGTACCTGGGGTGTCTGGTGCATGTTGTGTACACAGATTGTTATCATCAAATGTGCCATTCCTGGCCTCATGTGGTGGGAACTGCCAGTGGACACCAGGTTAACCCTGCACCTACATTGACAGCATGATACAGGTATTCCCTGCTGTCAGTGGCATCTGTCCATACAGGGCATCTGTATAAGGCATGGTATATCCTTTGTGGTTTACATTTGCTGGCACTACAGTTGTTGCAGGTGTCCAGTGGGGAACATAGTGAAGGAGCACTGTATGCAATTTTGTGCCTATTGTAGTGATGGGACAGGGTGCCATGCCCTCTGTAGTCCACTGCAATCACACCATGGTTACTATCTGTGGGCAATATGCAGGGAACTACCAACATAGTGGTTGTTGCCTAGCCGAGTGTGTTTGTATATGAGACATGGGTAGAGAGTGTTCTCTGGGTAATACAAGGGTTGCCAGACCTTGATGTCACATGTAGGAGTATGGATTGTCAACCCCAGCCTCCCTGCTATTCGACATCTGTTATCCTTGTAAGGTGGACATTGTGACATATAATAGACCCACCATATGAGAAATGTGCAAAACACACTCCACAATGAGTCCTGTTGTTACACACTCACAGCCATCTCCACACAGGATACAAATGACAAACACACACAAAGTCTCACATTTGCCATGTCTGGGATTGGAACTCCTACTTAACTAGTACATTGCACTACAGCATTACACAGTTATAGGATGCACCACAGAGATTACTGGGCTACTCTTTCCCCAAAGGTTTACTTCAAAGTGAATGACATCAGCAGGCTTGGCAAAGCAGGGCAATGGAGGTTATAGTGACTGTGAATGGCCTCAAAAGCATTGCTCTCTACACAGACAAACACACACACACACACACACACACACACACACACACACACACACACACACACACACACACACACACACACACACACACACACACATATACACTTGCCATGTCTGGGAATAGAACTCCTACCTAACTAGTTTATCACACTACAACATTACACAGTTATAGGAAGCGACACAGAGATTACTGGGCTACTTCTTCCCCAAAGGTGTATTTCAAAGTGAATGACATCAGCAGACTTGGCAAAGCAGGGAAGTGGAGGTAGTAGTGACTGTGAATGGCCTCAAAAGCATTGCTCCCTACACAGACAAACAAACAAATATCCACACTTGCCATGTCTGGGAATAGAACTCTTACCTAACTAGTTTATCACACAACATTACACAATTATAGGACATGCCACGGAGATTACTGGACTACTCCTTCCCTAAAGGTGTATTTCAAAGTGAATGACTTCAGCAGGCATGCCAAAGAAGGGCAATGGATGGTGTAGTGACTGTGAATGGCCTCAAAAGCATTGCTCCCTACACAGACAAACACGCAAGCATCCACACTTGCCATGTCTGGGAATAGAACTCCTACCTAACTAGCTTATCACACTACACAATTATAGGACACACCACAGAGATTACTGGGCTACTATTTTCCCAAAGGTGCATTTCAAGGTGAAGATATCAGTAGGCTTGCCATAGTAAGGCAATGGGGAGTGCAGTCTGTGTGCATGGGCTATAACCCATTCATCTAGAGGCAGACACACAACACTTGGGCACACACAGGTTTATATTCCACAGGTACGTGTATACAACTGCTAGATGACTACTGACTTGTACAGTCATATTACACAGTTAGCACAAGCACCACAGACACTATAGTGCTGAGGGATACCAGAGACAAATGTCTACGGTGATTAACATTTGCACATCATGTGGTTTTAGCCAACTGGATGTGTGCTGGGTGGGACAAGCCTCATGATGGGAGGCTCTTTGTCACTGTCACTCTCTTCCCACATCTATGTATCTGTAATTGTGGCACATTATGGTCTGTTGTCCTTGGATATATGTGTGTATTCCTATCCAATGTGTGTGCAAAGCATGTACTGAGGAGTGTATGCACTAACATCTGCGACTGTCAGATATGTATGGTCCACTATTGTTGCCAGGCATGGGCTTCATTTCTGTAAGAGTGGGAGCATACCCAGTATGACCTTCTGTATTGAATGTGTGAATCCATTCCAGGTAGATTGTACTCCAATGCAGGCTTTTGTATTATATACCTATAGCTAGCAAACTGTTTCTGCAGGATATCTATAGATCGGTTGAAAATATGGGGTCAAAATGGGCAAAAGATAGTGGGTTACTGTAGGTAATTGTGTCTGTGCTGCTAATGCTACATGGTCTTGGTGTTAGCAGAGATATTCAGACATATGTACTGTTATACACTGTGATGTTTTATGTCATCAAATACTGTCAGTTATACATATTTGCTTGCAGTGATGTCCTGGGGGACACAGGGTGAATGCAGCTTTGTCCAGTATTGTGGTCAGCAGCCTACATATTCATGCACAAGCATGCCATTCTGGAGGGGAAGCTGCAGACACTTGCTGCTGGGTCTGTGTAAATGGTTCAGCATCTTGGTACAGTGGTGGCAGAGGATCCCGTGCTTGTACATCCATCGACGTGACAGTATGGCCATATCCTGCTGTGGTCATACCTCACAGATGTACAGATTCACACAGGTTACCCAGAGGCAGGGGTCATAATTCTGGACATTATCCCTTCAACATGTGGTTTACAAGCAGGTTTGTAGCCACCCATTCTCGTGTTTGCAGCCAGGGATAGTATGTGCACACGGCTGAATTTCAGACTTCACACACTCCATGCTGTCCATGCTCCCACCCCCCACCCCTATTATTCTATCCTCTTCCATACATTATGCAAACATTATCTGATATTTTCCCTATAGTTATCACCTCATCCCAGCAGCAATTTGGTGTTGGTCCACAGTTCATGCAGTAGGACATGGTGGACATGTTACTGAGATTTGTCCACATGGCCTTGCATTTGGTTTCTCTGGACTGTGTTATGTTGTTATTTGGGAGTCCATGACATAACATACATTGGCAGTACGGGTGAGACACAGGTCTTTGGCAGAGGACTGTAGATCATTTGATAGTGATGCAGGCCAGCTGTAGCAGGCTGTTGAATTCTGTCACCCCTACAGTCCCAGTCTGCAATACACTATATTCCCCTGGGGTGACAGGGTAGGTGTGCAAGGTGTTCATGCCAATACTTTCTGTCAGTATTGATCCAGTAATGTGGATGCTGGCAGGGTGCTGCTTACAGCTAGGAACACACCTGCATGGGACACCTGCTCTGCATGCTGCATTCTTTTGCTATTGCCATACACAGGTGGGGGTCATATTGTACTCATTCCTAACAGCAGGGATAAGACTGGAGAGGTACTTGTGGGTGGTGGTGGGGTGAGTTGGGTGCATGTGTGCTATGAACACTACTTGCATCTAACTCACAGATATGCATGGGACATTCCACCTATGCTGGCTTGTGCAGGGACATCAGCTGTTTTCCAATACTTCATTCCTATGACCTTTGTGGTCTGCCAGTGTTTGGCCAGACAACATCGGTATTCCCTACAAGCTTAAATAATGTGCTGCAAACATGTATTTACAATTCAAAGGGTGTGTCCATTTGACATTTACATATTATACACTGTCTGTCTGGGGTACTTCCCCCTGTGCAATGCTTGTATATCTGGGCTGACATTCATGCCATGTCCATCTTTCAGATGGTGACTCATATTACTTCCAAACATTTACTATGGCTTACTGCTGGAATGTGTTTTGCTGGGAAGCATTGTGTTTGGCACTGCAGTTGTGAGAACTTGGCCCTGTCATCAGCAGTACTGGGCAATGTCCACCAGGACAAACCTCGCCATGCATACATACTGATCACTCTCACACAATATACAACACACACTGACCTAACAGACACAGATCTGCATATTGTACACATGCTACAATCTATCCTGCTACCTTGGCCAGCTCTGGTAATCTGTGTTCCACTGTTATAATACCCACACATACATGTTGCTACATTTCTACATAGGATTGGGGGGCACACCTGACTGTTACTACATGTCTACATAGGATGGGGGGGCACACATGACTGTTACTAGATTTTTACATAGGATTGTGGGGGGGGCACACCTGACTGTTACTACATTTCTACATAGCATTGGGGAGACACACCTGACTGTTACTACATGTCTACATAGGATTGGGGGGGCACACATGACTGTTACTACATTTCTGCATAGGATTGGAGCTGGGGGCACATCTGACTGTTACTACATTTCTACATAGGATTGTGGGGGTGGGCACACCTGACTGTTACCACATTTCTACATAGCATTGGGGGGGGCACACCTGACTGTTACTACATGTCTATATAGGATTGGAGGGGCACACCCGACTGTTACTACAGTTCTACAATAGGATTGGGGGGGGCACACCTGACTGTTACTACAGTTCTACATAGGATTTGGGGGGGGCACACATGATTGTTACTACAGTTTTACATAGGATTGGGGGGCACACCTGACTGTTACTATATTTCTACATAGGATTGGGGGGCACACCTGACTGTTACTACATGTCTACATAGGATTGGGGGGGCACACCTGGCACTTGTTGTGACTGTACAGGTATTTCAGGTACTCCATTTCATTCTGTATTCTAACCTATCATACTGACTAGAGGCATATCATTGTACTACAGGTCTTAGGTATGATTGAGCTACATTTCAGTTTCTGACTTCTTACCCTTCAGAACTAACATCCCACTGCCTGATCTGTTGTAGTCTGTCTGTGTAGGTCTGGGTGGGGGGTGTTCCCCATAGCCATTAATCAGAGGCCTTAGCACAACCTTTGTTTGTGTTTGTCTATACCTGTCCTGCTGGCTGAGACTGTTGTTGGGCATGTGAACCTCCCTGACTGGCATGTGTGTGTGCTATGGACACACGTTTATTTTTATTTATTTTTATTTTACATTTGTTGACTGGGGTAGTCCGACTGGATGCATATCCATTTTCAGCGGAGGCCCAGGGAGAAAAGCTCCAAGTGTAAACAGATACAGTATTACATAATACCAGCATTACATATTACAAAGAGACTATTTACAGAGATTACATAAGTAAGCAAGTTAAACAAGTTCCACAGGTTAGGGTTAATCCTGAGCATAAGTCAGGATTAAATTAAATTACACAGTAAAATGGTTAACAGATGTTTGCACATTCTAGAGAGTGTTAGCCAGGCTTGATACATTGACATAGCCAGTTAAGTTACAAATGTTGTTTGAGTCTAGTTTTAAATTGACCTAAGGTGGAAAGTAATGTAATATCAGCTGGAAGAGAGTTCCAGGATCTACTTACAGAGTTTGCAAAGAGAGAGTCACCAGCTGTGTTATAAATTTTGCCAGTCTGAATTAGTAGTTTGTTAGAGGATCGAAGTGGTCTAGGATTGTTATAGGGGGTGATAATATTTTTAAGTGCAGGAGTATTCCCTGGATTATAGAGGATTTTATAGGCCATAATCAGTTGGTTATACTGGAATAGGCTGGGTAGTTCAAGCCACCCAAGCTGATTTAGATTGATGCAATGATGTGTCCTAAAAGGCAACCCAGTGGCAAACCTGGCAATGTGGTTATAGCAAATTGAGAGTTTGTTAAGAACAGTCTTGTTTAAATTCGAGAGTAGAGGGGATGCATACAGAAGGGTTGAAAGAAGGTGAGAGCGAGCTATGGGAATTTTAGCTGGAGGGGTTAGGAAGGTTTTATTCTGTAAAGTGACCCTAGTTTTTTATTGATGGTTTTGATGGTATGGTTAATATGTAGGTCACATTTTAGATTATTATCTATGATGACACCTAATAGTTTTGTAGAGGGATCAGGGGAGATTATTGTGCCATCATTTGAATTTATGGTAAAGGTGAAAGCGGTAGACCTACATGTTGGTGAAAATAACAGCATTTTAGTTTTTCTGGGATTTAGGATCAGACGACGTTCAGAAAGCCAGTTTTCTATTGTATTAAAGATGGTCTGGGTAGCTCACCATAACTCTACTGGAGATGTGGCTGAGCAAATCAGAGTAGAGTCATCAGCATATTGGATACAGCCGACTTTTGGGATGACAGTATAAACATCATTAATGAAGATGGAGAACAGCAAAGGCCCTAGTATAGAGCCTTGTGGTACTCCAAGGGTGTTACGCAGAAGGTTAGAGAGTTTGTTCTGCCAGAGAACAGACTGCTGTCAACCATTCAGGTAGGACTGAAACCATTGAAGGGCTCTAGTATCTAGACAGAATGTTTGCAGGGTGTGGATTAAAAGTTGGTGATCAACCATATTGAATGTCTTGGAAAGATCCAAGAACAGGGCTGAGGATATATAATTATTTTTGCGATTATGGTTTGTGGTGTTGGTAAAGGCTAGGAGGGCTGAAATAGTGCTGTGATGAGGACGGAAGCCATGCTGAGTGTCTGCCATAAGGTGATTCTGGATTAGGTGGTGCATGAGTTGTCTATGAATACATTTTTCCATAATCTTTGCAAGTGGAGAGAGTACAGCTATTGGCTTATAATTGGAGAATTCAGTAGAGCTGTGGCCCAGCACATTTCCTGCAGTGAGTTTTGTCACCTTGTCTAGTACTGGCTACTATGGTGACACCAGTATTTGTTACAGATCTCATGCTACCACTATAGGTGTCTACTATCTGCTGGCATCCCATTCAACCACCCGATTCCCTTGCATGCTCACATCCATACCATAGATACAAATAACAACACATACTACTCCATTCGGCAATTGGTAGGGAGAGTGACTTACCCTGTGGCTGTGCCAGTATTGAGGATGGTGCTGGAGGGCTGACTATGTCGGATGCACATAGTACACTCTCTATACATGGTTATGCACAGGTAGTGTCATGTTTGGCATCCCTTTTACTGTATGTGCGAGTCAGAGAGAGGTGTCTTTCCCTGGGTCCCTACCATGTCAGTGTATGTGCTATGCATTGCCTCTTTGCCAAGACCTGGTCATACTGGGCATGCTTCCTTCTGCCTACTGGGACAGGCTCAAGTTGTTCCTCCTCTGAGCCACACTGTGCCTGTGCAGGCCTTGGCAATGGTAGGGGGCTGTGTGGCCCTACCCCATGCTGTTCCTGCTGCAGCTGTTTCCGGAGGATCATATTGTGTAGCATGGCACATACAATGACAATTTGGGTACATGTAGCTGGTGAGTATTGCAAGGCTCCACCAGATGTGTCCAGGCAGTGGAACCATGACTTGAGCATCCCAAACACATGCTCTATTATGATTCTGGTCTGTGCATGTGCCTCATTATGGGGTTCTTGTTTGGGTGTGTGTGCATTTCTGATGTGTGTCATCAGCCACAACTGCAGTGCGTAACCAGCATCCTCCACTAGGTGACCATAAGGGATGTCCCCAGTGGCAAATCTCTGGTACAGCTGCATCAGATGCCAGATGTGGGAGTCGTGATAGCTTCCAGGGTAGCCAGCACACACATTCACTATAATGCCATTGGCATTGCACACGACCTGGCAGTTGATGGAGGGGAAGCCCTTGTGGTTGATGTAGACCCTAACCCCCCTCATTGGGTGGTGCTTTGATGCAGATGTGCGTGCAGTCTATAGCACCCACTACCTTAGGGTATTCTGCTATTTGGTGGAAGAGATGCATATTGCTGGCCAATGCCTCACAGGAGTTGGGGAAATATATGTGCTCACCGGCATGTGCTGACATGGCATCCAGAAACTGGTGGAGTACCCTGGATGCTGATGCCTGTGAGATCCCCATGATATCCCCAGTTGGCCTTTGGAAGGTATCTGTGGCTAGTATTCTTAGGCCTACACATACCTTGGTATCCACTGGAATGGGTTCCCCTCTGTTAGTTCTGTGTGTGAGGTGTGGCCGGCACAGCACAACAATTTGATGTAGGAGGTCCCTGTCCACCCCATAGCCCTCCACTATCTCCAGCTCATGTAGCCCCTGGTAGGTTATCCTGGGTCTGTACACTCTTCTCCTTCTCCTCACTGTGGGTTTGTCATCAGCATTCTCATCCTCACCACACTCAGCCTCTTCCACATGTTGATGTATGATAGCTGCTGCAGCCCCTATCATTTTGTTGCTTTTGTTTGTTATAATTTCCCCGCTTGTGTACACCGGTGGTGTAGGGTTTGTGGGAAAAAACAGGCGGAAGGTTGTTTGCATAGTTTATAGTGGTGTGCTGGGCTGGGCTTCTGCCTGTGTAATTCACTGATTCTGATACATTTCACCTGCCAGCTATGCTAGCTCTCATAGATTACCTTCCTACTGCAGTTTTCCCTTCCCATAGCCTTCCGGATTAAGCCCAGGGACACGCCACGCAAGCACACTGCTCAGATGTGCACGGAGCTGCTATTTCCTGGTTTGCTTTTTTTTCCCTTTAAAACACATTGCATGGTGCGCACACCCGTTTAGGCAATGTAAAGAGTGCTAGGCAGTCACAGACACACCCCCTTGCTTAGCTCTGCCAAGCTAAGGGCAAACCCGAGCCACAGGGCTCCAATAAGCTTACAGTATGCCTGACACACACCCCTATGATGTCAGCTAACTCTTAGGCTTGCACCATGGTATTCCTGCACTTACACTGTTGGGTGCTGACTAGCATTGAGGGGAAATCTGGGATTCTGTATCATTCTCCTCATTTGCATAGGATTGCCTGCTAATGCATAGTTACATGTCCCACACTGAGCCTTCCCCCTTAGCAACCACTATTCACTGGATATGTTGTTGAGTATAATGGCAAAATAGTGATTTCGGATACAATGCTTAATTCAGTTTTTTTTTTCTTATTTTCGACCTGATCCCGTTTGCATGCCACCGCCCTATGCTTAAACAGCCGAAATTGCTAAAAAAAAAATAAAAGTAATTTTTTTTTTGCCAACTGTTTTCCATGGCAGTGGCCATATATTTGGCCATTGGCATGTTTACACATACTATACACCCTTTATTTGGAGCTGTCATGGCTCCGTTTTGTAGCTTGCAGAAATGTACTCGGTTACTAACCGAGTACATTTCTGCACACTACAGTAGTCCTGCACGGCCGAGTGACAGCTTCCTGGATCGCAAATTCACCTCATTTGCATGGTTTTCACCTGCAAATGGAGTAAGTTGCATACAGGAGCTGTGTCCATGCAGGAATAGTGCAGGAGTGCTCGTGCATGTCCCTGGAGCTTATTCCTGGATCGCATGGCGGCCATATTGCCTCCAGCAGCTCCTGCACTATTCCTGCATGCCGTGCAGAGCTTCCTGAATCCGGGAGATTGTGTTTTAAGAAAATAGAATAGAGGAAAGGACAGAAGACCATATGTGAGATCAGACAGACTGCCCCTAGGATTGCTAGATGCATGGAAGAACTGTAATGTAAACTGATTCTGTGTCTAACTGGCTGTTTGGTGTGAAGCCTCAGTCCCATTGACTTACACTGACTTGCATTCCAACTTCTTTATGTTCCTTATTTTAAGTGTTGGAGTAGACAGCCATTCTGCAGTGTTTGCATTCAGACTAGTAGCCCTCAGCCCATCTACAAAGCCTGGCAGACCACATTAGAGTATGTCATCAGTGAAAGAGCTGTTTGATGACTGGCCAGATGAACCATGCACAGGTCTAATAATATTTAGAGCTATCACTATGTATGAGGTAACGCATGGCAAGAGATGTGCAGAGACATAGCAAATTGTGGTAATTGACTTTATTTATAGTAAATTAAACCTATTATTTAATTATTTACAGAAGCTTTCCCTTATCTACTTTTTAAGAGCAAGCACATTCATTTTTAAAAATAAGCTGGCACTTGTCTTTCCCAGGGGGAAGGGTGTGGGATTTTGAGGCAGTTAGAGCACTGTCTATTGGAGAGTGGAGGTGTAGCTGCTAAATAGTGATAAAAAAGACCAGATGCTTAGCTGTTGCACACATACACACACACACACACACACGCACACACGCACACACGCACACACGCACACACAAAATCATAGCGGAATATGTATATCTTCATTACACACTCAGACACACACACGCACACACGCACACACACGCACACACGCACACACACACACACACACACACACACACACACACACACACACACACGCACACACGCACACACACACACACGCACACACACACACACGCACACACACACACACACACACACACACACACAAAATCATAGCGGAATATGTATATCTTCATTACACACTCAGACACACACACACACACACACACACACACACACACACACACACACACACACACACACACACACACACACACACACAAAATCATAGCGAAATATGTATATCTTCATTACACACTCAGACACCCTGTGATTAGGGCACTTTTCCCCTTCCAAGTTTGCTTTTCCTTGCACTAAACATATAAATCCTTTTTCATGGCCTCTACATGTTGTTCCCTTCCCTGTTCTCTTTCTTGTCTCTTACCTTTTAGTGAGGGGTGATCTAACACCGGTAGTTCAGACCAGCTCAGATAAGGATATGTTCCCCAGAACAATGGCAGGAATACATGGTTCTGCTTTACAGGGACAAATAAACCTTTTGGGGAAGGGCAAAAGACTAAGGGTCAGTAATGGGGATGATGGCCAAATAAATTTACAAAGTGGCAACAAGTCCTGTAGAGTGTGTTCTGAAAGGTCTTTCTAGGGTTTTGTTATACCTATAGCAAAAAGAAAAAAAGTTGCACAAGGTTTGCTTGAACAAAACCAGACCTTGTTCTCCTTCATAAAGGAGACAGACAGATATTCTTTCTTTTTGGTTACTTATTTCCAAATAATGGGAGGATTCCAGCATTACTTCAGACAAAATTCTCCCTAGATAAACTTAAGATACTGCTGATTAATGCTAGGAGTCTAAACAAGAAACTGCACTCCCTGGAAACACTCCTCACTTTGGAAGGTGCTGACGTTGGTGCAGTCAACGAGACATGGTTAAAAGGTGCGGAAAGCACTCTGGCCATGCAGGGCTGCAATGCCTTCCATATGTTCAGACCACAAACTGAGCATGAAAGAACCAAAGGAAGAGGTGTATCCATCTTCATTAAGGATAAGTAACTAATCCATAGTCCTACCAGGGGCTCCAATATCCTAGACCTCCTAGAATTTATAAACTAAAATGCTATAGAACAACTGGTCACCACTCCCACAAGAGGGGAAAACATATTGGACCTGATCATCACCAACATGGGGACTTTATGTTCCATACCAGAGGTATACCCCTCATTGGTAAGATCTGACCATAAATTAATCTCACTGGACATCCATATCCCGTCCCCACCCCCAGCCAAGGAAACCACGGTGAAGAACTTCTTAAAAGCAAACTTTACACTTCTCCAAACCGAGGTGGAATCCTTCAAAGCCTCCGGACCAGTGGAAAATACGTCCCAAACCACAGAATCCTTTACAAATGCATTCTATGGACACCTACAGGAATGCATGGATCATGCTATCCCAAATAAAACCAAGACTCACTCCTCCAAAGGCAGGAGACCTGTCTGGTGGACCCCAGACATAAATAAGCTATACAACAGAAGGAGGAAGCTACTACATGATAGAGCAAAATCCCCAAAAGGGAAGGCATCTCTGATCAGTACTAGCAAGAAACTACGATCCCTCATAAAATTATCTAAGGCCAGCTTCGAAAGAAAAATTGCACAAGATGCTAAAGAATGGCGTACAGCAACAGTGGTCCCACTCCACAAAGGTGGTATCACAATGGACCCCGGAAACTATTGCCCTATAAGCCTGACTAGCCTGGTCTGCAAAGCTATGGAGCGTATCATCATGGAACTCATAAACAAAGACATTGGGAACCTCCAAACACTGGATCCTACCCAATTCGGCTTTGTTAAGAGCAGATCTTGCCTCTTGAACCTGGTCAACTTCTTTGAAACAGTCACCAAGGCCATAGATGAAGGGAATGGAGTTCACACAGCCTACCTGGACCTCGCAAAAGCCTTCGACACAATACCCCACTCGGGCATCATAAATAAGCTCACCAGCTTAAATATCAACCCCTATGTCACAAGATGGATTGCAAACTGGCTCAGGGATAGAACACACATGGTCAGAATTGCAGGTGCCATGTCAGACTCTAAACCAGTTACAAGTGGCGTCCCACAAGGCTCAGTCCTGGGACCTCTCTTGTTCAGTATATATTTCTCTGAGGTACAGGCTAACACAGGAGGACTACGGCTGACCAAGTTGCAGATGACTGCAAACTGGGTGCCATAATTGACTCGCCGACTGATACAAGCATCCTCCAAAAGGGTCTCACAGAGATGGATAACTGGTGCCACAGCCATGGCCTATAGCTAAATGCCAAAAAGTGCATAGTCATCCCTTTTGGGAAAAACAAAGTGCCCACAAATTACCACATAGGTGGTAATCCATTAAGTACAGAAGAAGTAATTAGGGATTTGGGGACCCAAGTAGATAGCAATCTCTCCCTTGACAATCACGTTGCCAAAGTGGTTAGTAAGACCTTCTATATAGCCCACCTTATCACAAAAGGGTTCACATCTAGATCAAGAGAGGTCATTGTGCCCTTCTACTCATCACTCATCAGGCCCATAATTGAATACAATGCCCCATTTGGGATGTACCTTACCCGACACCTGCAGCAACTGGAAAGACCCCAAAAGTACCTCACCAAGTGGATCAAGGGACTCAAACAGATGCCCTACGCAGTTAGGCTAAAGAAACTCCAGCTCTACTCAGCTGCTTACCGCCTACTCAGAGGCGATCTGTGCCTGACGTATAAAGCCATTTCCAAACCAGAATTAATGGGTATGCTTCACCTCAGGAAATCCAAATCCATTAGAGCTACATACTCCAGGGACTTAAACCTCAGCACAGAAATAAATAGGACATGCTGAAGGGACAGATTCATATCCCAGAGGCTCCCCTCACTCTGGAACAAAATCCTAATCCATGTTAGGCAGAGCCCCTCAATGACCCTCTTCAAGAGAAATCTTGATGAGTGGATGGGAGATCGTGGGTTTACCCCTGGGATTTCTTCTGTGTCCCTACTAGACAGAGGCACAGTAAACTAACCTTAAAAGGGCTATCTTCTGTGATCTACTATACAGAGGCACAATCAACTAATCTAAAAGGGTGGTAAAAGCAGATAGCCTAGTATCAACCTATGAACCTATGGTCATTACCAACATGGGAAATCGATGCTCCACACCTATGGTCACCCCCTCATTAGTCAGGTCTGACCATAAGCTAATCACCCTTAACATCCACATCCCACCCCCACCCCCCAGTAAGGAAACCTCCATAAAAAACTTTTCCAAAGCCAACTTCATGCTACTCAAGTCAGAAGTGACAAATTTCATGACACCCATGCAGATGGGAACTGAAAGTTCTACTGCTGAATCCTACACTAAGGCACTGTACGAGCACATCCACTCATGCATGAATCATGCCATTCCAAATAGAACCAAGATGCTCTCATCCAAAAAAAGGAAGCCAATCTGGTGGTCTCCTGCCATAAACAAACTTTGCAACAAAAGGAAAAAACTGTTGCAGAAAAGAGGAAAATCCCAGGGTGCAAAAAACTCCCTTACTAGCCTCAGTAAGAAACTGAGATCCCTCATAAAATCCTCCAAAGCTAGTTGCGAAAATAAAATTGCCAAAGATTCCAAAGACAACCACAAGGTATTCTATAACTATGTCAAGAATCTAAATGGCAATGCTCAGATCTGCTCTGAGCTAAAACAGAATGGCATTAAATATACTGATCCCAAGGATATTGCCAATATCCTGGCAGATCGATTCAGTGCCAACTTCACCCCCCTCTCACCCCCTAAATGGCCCATCTCAATATCGGAAGATTGCCAAATTCCGGTAATAACGGCCACACAGGTAAAAACACACTCTCAAAAGCTAAGAATACAGCATCCATGTGACCAGATGACATCCCAGGCTGTGTAATACATGAACTACAATATGAACTGGCACCTCACCTAAGTGTCATGTTTAATCATAGCCTCACCTTAGGTTTTGTGCCCACTGAGTGGCGCAGAGCTACAGTTATTCCACTCCAGAAGGGGTGGATCCACCTTGGATCCCAGAAACTACCTTCCCATCAGTCTGACAAGCCTTATCTGCAAGGCCATGGAGCGTATTATCATGGAACTTATAAACAAAGACATTGCCAACCTTCAAACACTGGACCCCACCTAGTTTGGATTTGTGAAGGGCCGATCTTGTCTCCTGAACCTGATTGACTTCTTTGAATCAGTCTCCAGAGCCATGGACAAGGGTAAGGTGGTCCACAGAGCCTATCTAGACCTTGCCAAGGCCTTTGACACCATCCCCCACTCTGGAATCATAGATAAACTTACTAAGCTGGGCATTAATCCCTATGTCACCCAATGGGTTACTAACTGGCTTACTGATAGAACCCACACTGTAAAAGTAGCCGACTCCAAATCTAGCTCCAGACAAGTGACAAGTGGAATACCACAGGGTTCAGTCCTGGGACCGCTCTTGTTTGGCATCTACTTTTCTGAAGTACAGGCCAACACTAATGGACTCTGGCTAACAAAGTTCGCAGATGACTGCAAACTGGGAGCCATTATTGAATCCCAAAATGATGTGGATACACTACAAAAGGGCCTTAAAGAAACAGATGCTTGGTGCCAGAGCCATGGGCTCAGGCTCAATGCTAAGAAATGTATAGTTATCCCCTTTGGGAAAAAACATGTATCCATGAATTACCATATAGGTGGCAGTACACTAAACACTGAAAGTGTGATAAGAGACTTAGGGACACAGGTGGACAGTGGTCTCACCTTCAATAACCACATCACCACAACAGTCAGGAAATCCTTCTATGTGGCACACCTCATCACTAAGGCTTTTCATCCAGAAAAAAGGAGGTCATTGTCCCACTGTACTCATCCCTCATTAGACCCATTATAGAATACAATGCCCCATTTGGTATGTACCTCTCAAGACATCTGCAACAACTGGAAAGGCCGCAGAAATACCTCACTAAAAGAATCACAGGCCTAAAGCAGATGCCCTACGCTGACCGCCTTAAAAAACTCCAGCTATACTCTGTCGCATATCATCTACTTAGAGGCGATCTCTGCTTAGCATACAAGGCCATGTCAAACCCAGAGCTGTTGGACATGCTACACTTAAAGAAATCCCAATCCCTCAGAGCCACACACTCCAGGGATCTAAACCTTGTCATCACAATAAACAAAACATGCTGGAGGGATAGGTTCCTGACCCAGAGACTCCCCAGACTCTGGAATAGATTGCCCATACATGTCAAGCAGAGTGCCTCTTTGGCCCTCTTCAAAAGGAACCTTGACGATTGGATGGGAGAAAGGAAATTCACCCCGGGGATTATGTCAGTCACCCTGCTAGACAGGAGTCCAGGGAAGTAAATAGTGTGGGAAGAAATAGCCAGGGAATTGTTATGGCTAGGCTTGTATAGGCCCTAGGGTTGATAGCCTAGTACCAACCTATGAACTTATGAACCTATGAAGTACACCTCGAGAGTGGTTAAACGGTATGACTCTCTTGAGCTACTCTATGTCCAATTTACTATACACAAAGCCTCCTACTGCATCATAGCTAGCTATAGGTCCCCCACCATGAAACAGGAAAAGCATACTCTATACCTGGACTTACTGGAGTCACTTGCCATACAGCCCAACACCTTACTCATGGGTGATTTTAATTATCCTACTATTGACTGGGAAACATACAACCACAAACATGCTGGCTCAGAGGTTCTTGGATTTTGTCAGTGTAAATGTTATGGAACAGCTAGTCAGCACGGTTCCACTTCATAATCTCGAAATACTAAAATCTCGAATTTCAGTATTTCGAAACTATAAAGTCGAACCATTCACAATCCCGAAACCCACAATCATGACTCACACAATCACAAACATACATACATCACATAACACACACACCATTCTACCCACAGCACACAAACCAAACAACCCTACACTACATATAAGCAGGGGGCGAGCCTCCCTGCACCCCCCACACCCCCCTACTTATATATACTAACTCCGAGATCGCACATAATGAAAAAAAACAATCACACCACGGCATTCTACACTCGCTCACACACACAAACACATCACACATACACAAACACCAACAAATCCAACACTCACACTCATACTTACACCTCCCTACCCTTACCCACACACACAACGTACAAAAACACACACAAACACTCACTTACCTGCAATCTCAGGCACCATAACACTACATGCAATGTACTGGAAATGCATAAGTGCAGATTCGAGATATTCGAATTTGCTCTTATGCACTTTTGGCATTTTGCAGTTTCAGCTTCATGGTCTCAAAATGCTGAAATTCGAGATTTCAGCAATTCAAGATTTTGAAGTGAAACTATCAGCACACCCACAAGAGGCTCAAGTGACCTGGACATAGTATTGATTAACATGGCAGAGCATTGCACCCTTTGCACCCCCTCCCCATGTGATGTCCTCCCTGGTAAGATCAGACCATAAATCAGTCTTGTTCAATGTAATTATCAGAACAGATACCCACCAAGCTTAGAAATGCTTAAGAATTTTTCTAAGACAAATTTCCTCCTACAAAATGATGGTATAAGAGGTTTCAAAGCTCCCTTTAATGCACTGGGTCAGATGCAGAGGTTTACACCAGTGCTCTATATAACCACTTAAGCTGTTGTATAGAATCATCTGTACCTGACAGGATTAAAACCAGTTCTTGCCAAAAAAAACAATCCACTCTGGTGGACCCCTAGCTTAAATAGGCTATACAACAAGAGAAAGAAACTAATGTCTAAGAACAAGCGGAATCTGGCTCAGCAGAGGAAGAAATCCCTCTCTAGAGATCTTGTCAAGTCCTCCAAAGCTAATTACAAAGCAAAACTAGCCTCCCTAGTTAAGGATAATCACAAGGCATTCATTAACTACACCCAGAATCTAAAAGGGAATACCCAACTATGCACTGAACTGGCTGGGGATGACAACACCTATACTCAACTGAAGGTAACAGCCAACATGCTAGCTGACAGATTTAGAGCAAACTTCACCTCCCTGTCTTTTCAGTCATCCCCCCAAAGTATACCTGTCACCATTCCCGGACAATTTTCTCAAGAGAGCAGGTCATCTTGGCACACTCCAAGGCCAAAATCATGGCATCAGTGGGGCCAGACAACATTCCCAGGTTGCCTTTTAAACAATTTAAAACCTGACTTAGCAGACCTGCTTGGATCCCTGTTTAACCACAGCCTGAGAGCTGGCTATGCTCTGGCAGAATGAAGAATAGCAACAGTAATCCCTCTGCACAAAGAGGGACCATCAACCAACCCTGAGAATTATAGGCCTATAAGCTTGACTAGCCTCATCTCCAAGGCCATGGAAAGAATCATTATGGACCTTATTAACAAGGATATAGGTGATATCCAAACTCCGGACACAACCCAGTTCAGATTCTTTTGACTTCTTTTGGAAAGTCACCAAGGCCCTGGACAAGGGAAAGACAGTCCATACTGCCTACCTTTACCTAGCCAAGGCATTTGACACAATCCCCTACTCAGGTATTATACAAAAACTCTCCAAATTGGGAATTAACCCCTACATTACCAGATGGATAACCAACTTGCTCACCAACAGGACACATACTGTCAAAGTGGGTGACTTCACCTCTAGCAAAACACCAATCACCAGTGGTGTACCACAGGATTCTGTGCTGGGCCTCTTACTGTTCTTATTGTTTGGAATTTATTTCTCAGAAGTCCAGGCAAATTTGGATGGCCTGTGGCTGACCAAGTTCATTGACAATTACAAATTGGGAGCAATTACTGAGTCCCCCAATGAAGTTAAATTATTGCAGACAGGGTTAACGCAGACAAATGATTGGTGCCAATGCCACGGATTAAAGTGAAATGCAAAAAATGTATTATTATTCCCTTTGGAAAAGTTGACATCCCTGGTAAATTACATTATAGACAACACCCCTCTAAGTATAGATCCAGTGGTACATGATCTGAGTACTCAGGTTGATAGCAACCTGAACTTTGACCATCATGTATCAACAGTAGTAAGGAAATCCTTCTGTGTATCACATCTAAGGATGTTATAATTGCATTATACTCTGCCCTTATCAGACCAATAATTGAGCACAATGTTCCCTTTTGCGTGTATCTCACCAGACACCTGCAACAATTAGGGAGACCACAGAGATTTCTCATCAAGAAATTACACAGTACACTAAGCAAGTCTTATGCAGAAAGACTTAAAGCCCTGTCACTGTATTCTGTCTCCTACAAATTGCTAAGGAGTGACCTGTGCCTGGCTTACAGGGCAGTCTCTGACCCAGCCCTGATGAAAATGCTACACATTTGTAAATCAAATTGCAGGAAGGTCACTCACTCTAGGGATCTTAAACTAGCCTCTGACATGAACAGGTCATGCTGGAGTGATACATACATCTTTCAGAGACTGCCACTTCTCTGGAATGAGCTTTTAGTTCACGAGAAACAGAGCCCCTCCCTGACCTTCTTCAAACACAACCTAGAGCAATGTGTGGGTGACTGCAAATTGACTCCTGAGGTGGTGCCCATGTCTCTCCTGGACAGAGGAAGTCGGTATTAACTACTATAAACTCTTATCTCTGCAAATTTCACTCACCAAACCACTGACAATTGGGGCAACTCAGTATAAATATGGCTAGGCTTGTAGGAGCTCTAGGACCGTTATCCTAGTATCTGCCTATGAACCTATGATTCGCACCTATTGACATACTTTGGTAAGAAAAAATGGAATTTGTGTGGATTTCTTTAAAGTTTCAACTTTCACTGACACTCTGTCAGAGTAGAATACTGTGTATTTTTTCTTGAATTAAAATATGTTTATAATATTCCTACACTTGGTCAAGAGTAAAGTAGACAAGTTCCAAACTGTTGATTTCTCTTCCTCAGTCTCCCTGATCCCTTTTTTCTATAGGAGATTACTGCTAGTGCAGTTTTTGTTGGGGCAACAGCAGTAATTCAACGTGTCTGGGCTTTTCTGTGTTCTCCATGGCTGTGTGACTATGAAGACAGTATATATGAGTAAGGCAGTTTAGGGAGGCAAAGAGACAGGTCACCACCATGCAACAAAAAAAAAAAAAAAAAACAAAATGTATTGTTGCATTTGTGCAGTTCCAGCTTTGATTGGTGCATTTTATCTAGCTGAAGTTTGAGATTATTTTTATTTTTTAGGGCAATTATTTCATTTATCCCTAATTTTTACCAGGGTGAGAAAGTGTTTTTATATTAAAATCATAGATATACTAATTTTAAGATAAAACAAAATACCACAAGATCAAATAATTTCATCAGCCGATGGCCACAATCTCTGTTTCCAAGATAACTCAGCAGCTGTTGTTAAGGGGTTAAGGTCATACTGATAAGACTGTACATTTTATGTGGATTTCTCCCATCAAACTGCATAAATTTGTATTTCTTTACATTAAATCCTGACTTCCAGCTATTTAAGCACACTGCCACCCTTCAGATGCCTCTCTGAAGACTATCCCTCTTGTTTATGGCTAATCCACTAACTTCCATATTAGTGTAAAGCTGGTCTTGATCATCAAACCAAATACCATGTCTGACAAATAAGTCTACTTTAGAAGGCTGAGTTTCCCGAATGCTGAGTGTCAGAATATCTAGACCAGATGACTGAAGACCGATAATCTCAAAGGGCTGTAACATTGACCCTTCAGAATAATGAATGGCAGTAGTAGGTGGTTGTGTGAGATCACACTACACTGGGATTGGGGGTTGGGCCTTTCTCTGCTGTAGTGAAATCTCAGCGTTAGTACGTTGAACTAGCAGGGGTGTGATGTGCACAGTTTGTATTCAATGCTGTCAGATACAAGGTTCCAGTCAATCTTCTGAGTTTGTGATGACATGGTCTCAATGTTTTCATAGTTAATGTTCTGATATGTCTATCCTTTGACATAGATCTCTGACAAATATACTAAGCATAATTAGCCTCAGAACTCAGCCCTGTAGCACTATATTGTTTACTGACTGTTCTCATGAAAAATTTACTGTAGGAAACACTTTCTGCTTCTGATCAGATCATTTAAATCAAAAGAACATTTCTGCTAACAACATGCCTTAGGCTATTGTGTTTTTAAAGAATGATATTAAATATGTAATTCATAATGAAAAAGAATACGTAAAATAAGTTTTGTAAAACTACAGTAAAACAGTTTTAAAATATACCTCTGTTAACTCTGAACATGAAACAAATCCCTGTGCTGCTGATAAGGTTTCCTCTAAACCATAATGAATATTAATAAAAAAGATAGGAGCTGGTACGTATAATTCTAGGAAGCTAATTGCTTCTGTAGATCATTAAATGCTGATGCACAGCTCAGACATTTAATGACCAGAAAAGCAAGCAAAAATGAGCATATTTAAGATGTGCGCATGCATGTTATAACTAATATCAGAGGAAAAACCTTAAAAAGCATCAGTCAGTAATGTAATTTAGGATGATAAAATGTAACACTATTCAGCATTGCTCTTATCTTCAAAAGACAGAAGTTTAATGAGTAAAATATTTCATTAAACCTTAGTTTTTGCATTTTAAGACAAATTAGAATTTTAGAACCATGACTTCATACATGAATGGAAAGGAAGCCTTCCTTAAACCTTTTTGAAGTTTAGTGGTGATTAAGGTCGGTCTGAAAGCTCTTACATTTTGAATCTGTAAAAACAGAGATCACTTTTATGATTACATGTAACACATATTTTATGAAAAAAGAAAACCTTAATTCTTTTCAAAAATGCATCTTAACAGAAACCTCCAGACTGCTTCTATATAACTGCATGACAACAAATGCGTAATACAATGTATGTGATGCACACGGTGGTACTACATGGAGATGCAGTTATACAAGCACACAGATGTTATCATATAGCTTCAGTCATAGTAGCACTGAACATCATAATAAAGTCATGAAATCTCCAATCATAACAAGGACCAGTAAGGAGCAACTAACATATATATATATTGGCATGCAAAGGTCTGCAGTGATGAAAATGCCAGCAGTGCCCAATGCAGCATCCAGCATGCATGTCTGTGCAAAAATGCCAACAATGCCCAACACAGCATCCAGCATGCATGTCTGTGTGAGAATGCCAGTAATGCCCAACGCAGCATCCAGCATGCATGTCTGTGTGAGAATGCCAACAATGCCCAATGCAGCATCCAGCATGCATGTTTGTGCAAGAATGCCAGCAATGCTCAATGCAGCATCCAGCATGCATGTCTGTGTGAGAATGCCAGCAATGCCCAACTCAGCATCCAGCATGCATGTCTATGTGAGGATGCCAGCAATACCCAACTTAGCATCCAGCATGCATGTCTGTGCAGGAATGCCAGCAATGCCCAATGCAGCATCCAGCATGCATGTCTGTGCAAGAATGCCAGCAATGCCCAAAGCAGCATCCAGAATGCATGTCTGTGCGAAAATTCCAGCAATGCCCAGTGCAGCATCTAGCATGCATGTCTGTGTTGGTTATTAATCCATGGTTAATACAGTCTGCTGAACTATATGCTATCAGCTTCCTGATTTTTGTCATTGTAGCAATCAGCTGCTTTCATTTCATAACATATACAATGTATATATGTATATGTATATTTATATTTATTATTGATACAATGCCCCAAGCCCAGTGACAAAGTCATATTTCTTAAGTGCAGCAAATGAGGTCTAATAAGAAATGCAGACACTCCTCTAGCTCTTTCCTTAGAAAGACCAGTGAGTGGGCCAGAAAACAAATTCCAGAAAGCCTGGGAACCTCACAAGTATCTATTTTTGCATAATGTTCAGACATTTGCTTCATATTTTTGGTTCATGGGTTCACAGGTAAGAACTAGGCTAGCTACCCTTGCAGGCTATTTTAGGCCTAGCCCATTTTCTTTTTGTTGCTTGAATTAGACTGTCTTATTTAGTGTCAGATTAGCCTTCCACATCCCTTGGTTGATAATTTTATATATATAATTATGTGTGTGTGCGCGCGCACGTGTGTGTGTGTATTTGTATGTGTGTGTGTGTGTGTGTGTGTGTGTGTGTGTGTGTGTGTGTGTGTGTGTGTGTGTGTGTGTGTGTGTGTGTGTGTGTGTGTGTGTATTTGTATGTGTGTGTGTGTGTGTGTGTGTGTGTGTGTGTGTACACACACACACACACACACACACACACACTAGATATAGATGCAGATATAATTAAAGGGTTGATAGAACAAGAAAAAAAGGAGGTGGTGTTGCCATCCTTTTCCCAGTACCCTTAGCTTTTTCCCACATACTGATCAAATCCTCCAGTTCTCTAATGCTGAAATTCTTGTATCCTTCCTAAAAATAAATAACTCAAAGAAACTCTGTATTATAGTCCTATATATCCCCCCTGGTAGTAATATACCAATTTTGGAAGAAATACTATCTTGGGTCTCCCACCCTATAAAAAATGAAAATATAATACTTGGCGACGTGAATATTAATTGGTTAAAAATTAATTAAAAATTCATTCTCCAATATAAACCTATTTCACATCACTCAATTTATCACCACCCCCACTAGATATAATAATAGTACTAAGGAAGGTTTCATCTTAGACTGGATCCTACTCTCTGATCCCACTAAGATCTCATCAGCTGGTACCCTCCCTAACACATTAAGTGATAACCTTCCTGTCTTTGTTACCCAAATTTCACCCTCTCTCCATAAAAGCCTTCACTACAAGCATGTTGGGAACCTTTCCCACTTTAACTCACAAACATTCAACCACATCTTGAAAAGTATCAATTGGAATAACCTAACTCCCCCCCCCTCCCAGATGACGCTCTGTACTATTTTAACACTATCTTTTTTAAAAATATTAGACAGCCTTGCACTCCCTCGAATAAAAAGATTAAATACCAGTCATGCCCCATAGCTAACCAAACCTACAAAAGAACAAATGTTAACTAGGGACAAAACCTGGAAACTATAGCAAAAACATAAAAACAATGCTAATCTATTAAAATACAGACAACTATGCCACCAAGTGAAAAGACTTGTATCCAAAGATAAAAAGGAAAGCTATATAAAACTTAAAAAAAATCAGCATAACCCTAAGCAGTTCTGGACATCCATAGGAACTCTCTTAAACTCAGGCACAAAAAGCAACCCGTGTCCTTACCCAGACAAAACATCAGAACAGATAGCAAGCCTCTTCACCTCATACTTCATTGACACTATAACCAATATTACATCTAACTTCTCTCAAACTCTCTCTACAGCAAACATTTCTGGTCAAAATATACTTTCTCAACACCTACAGACTCAAACCCCCTCTACCGCATATACAAACTCAGTTACAACAAATAACTTGCCTGAATTCACACTCACTACAGTCCCAACCTCAACCATAAAACAACTACTTCTTAAACTAAAACCCAGCTCCAATGCAACTGACAGTTTACACACAGAATACCTAAAAATTGCCACAGAAGCCATCGCTTACCATATTAGTATACTCATTAACAGATCCGTCCAAGAATCTTATACAGCCAAACTATGGAAAAGAGCTTATATTCTATCCCTCCACAAAGGTGGAACCTCAACAGATATCTCTAACTTGCGTCCCATAGCCATCCTGTCCCCCATCTCTAAACTTCTTGAAAATTGTGTACACATGAAACTTATGCATTTTCTTCTTAACAACCAACTCCTTTCTCAGACTCAACATGGTTTTAGACCAAGTCACAGTACTTCAACTTCCCTAATATCATTCATGGACTTAGTTAATGAAGCCTGCTACTCCGGGAAAATTGTCTCCATGTTATTTCTTCACCTATCAAAAGCCTTTGATACTATCTCCCACTCACTCCCTCTATCCCAGCTTGCAACAATATGCCTAACTGCTTCATGTCCTATCTGGATCAAAAGCTACTTATCCAACAGAGAACAGGCAGTAAAATGGCACAACTCAATATCTCTATATTCACAACTCCACAGGTGTTCCCCAAAGCTCTATATTAGGACCATTACTTCTCAATATATTTATCAGTAACCTTCACTCATCATTTAATCAGGTGTCTCTTGTCATGGCTCAACAACAACCACCTGTCTCTAAATCCCCCCAAAAAACAGAAACTCATAATATTTACCCCCAAGAAAAATATTTCCATTAACAAATCTCAATTTACTATACTTTCCCTAAACTGCACAAAAATCAAAATAGTCAACCGTATTAAACTGCTGGGCATCATAACTGATGAAAAGCTAATGTTCGATCAACACATACAACATAATATCAGAAAAACACACCAAAAACTAGGTCTTCTCTACAGGCATAAATATTTTCTTTCTCCCCATATGAAAAAAACACTTGCTTCCACCTGTCTACTTCCTTCTGTTGTCTATGGCTCCCCCTTGCTAATCAACCTCCAGTCATCACTCAAAACCAAACTGGAAACATGCTATAACAAAACTGCAAAGCTTGCAACAAATACCCACTTATCTACCCACCACTGCACACCTCTGAAAATTATTACACTGGCTTGAGTTCCCCCACTGCCTTACCTAGCTCCAGCTATCCACCACACACAAAATACTCTTGAAATCCCAATACTGTCCTGCCCTACATTCCATATTTTCCTACTATAATCCCAATAGGCCCCTAAGAGACGAAAATCAACACCTAATGCAAATTTATAAACCCAAGGTACCTGCTGGTTGTCTGTTATACTCCTGGACAGTAGCCAAAACCCAGAATGCCCTTCCTCTAGCCATTTACACCACCCAAAGCCTTCCTTCCTTTAAAACATCTCTGAGGGAGCACTTCCTCTCCACATGGATCTGCAATTGCACTTGGCCTCCTCACTCCATAACCTAGCTGTCTACATCCTCCTATCATTCCTAATATCCTAAGGCATCTAACAACCTTCTCTCCTCGGATATAATTCCCAATTACCCTTACCCTCTTCACTTTACCTTACTGTTAACAATATTCTTCCTGCTCCATCTCAAGTTCTTCTTGTACTCCCCTCTATACTCTCAACTCCTACCCCTATATACCCCCTGATTCTACCACTTCCTAAATTTTCCTTAACTTTTTCCCTCACATTCAACTCCTACAGCTTAGCAAGAAGCAGTTGATTCTTTTAAACTGTAAGTACAAGCCCTTGTAAAATGTCTATGTTAGGTATACAAGCTTCTCTCATATTTTTTATGTAAACTTTTATGCACTTTGTAGTTTAATTCATTTGTAATATGTTTATGCTGTGTTAATAGTCTAATTAATTTTGTAATGTTTATGCTGTGTATTATTGTATATACTAATTCCCCAGGATTCACGAATCCTCCGTGTAAGACTAAAGTAGTCTTACATGGAAACGCCAGTCTAAGAGTAAGACGGCAGCGCGCCATGCATATTAATGAGGGCACGCTGCCTCAACTCAAAGGCTAACATGGAGCATGCCCGAGTGCAGGGGGCGTGTCGGACTGCCGAGCAGTCCAAAAATCCACACCCCTGCAAGTCTCTCAAGTGGGAAATGTCAACTGACATGAGCGAGTCGGCTCAAATGTATACATACCCAACACTACACTCCCCCACATTCTAAACCCCAGTACAATTATAAAATGTAAAACTTTTATTTATTTTTTTTATTATTCCCGATATAGCTGCCTGTATTTGCGTGTGTTTGCGCAGGTTTGCCCATTGCTTAGCTACAGTTAGCAGTCAAGACATCGAAGAGGATAATAAGAAACTTATATGCAAATTAAGGAAAATAGCAATAGTGTAGTGGTAGAACCTTCGCACAAAGTTCCCGGTTCGAGTCCCACCACTCCCCTTTTTATTTTCTGTTGGAAATCTGTATATGAAAAGAATTCCTGACATTTATCATTGAAATTTTAGTAAAAAGCATTGAAATGGCCTATGTAGTAGTGAACAAATTTTATACATATATATATATATATATATATATATATATATATATATATGAAAGTGAAATGGTTATGCATACTGATGAATGCATAAGTAACGTATCTTAAGCAATGTGAAGCACTGCTAAGCAAAGTTTACCAGTATTAAGCACATTTCAGTATAATTGCTCATAGCTTAGCACTGCTTTAACTAGCGCAATAGCTTTGCGCAGAGCGGCGCATCGCTCCAACTAGCGCAAACAGAACATGTTTATGCGTAGCTGTGCACCGCACTAATTAGCGCAACACCGGGCAACATCGAGCAACGTTGGGCAAAGTTGAGCAAAGTCGCCTAAACGCAGCCACACCTCCTAGCCGGTCTGACCAGTAGTAAAATAAAAGGCAATGACAGGCCTCAAACCCAGGATACTGTGCACCATAATCACAGTACTGAACCACTAAGCCATGACAGCTTTCCATATGCATGCACTTTCAACACACACATACATATCAATAGAAGTTTACCCATTGCTAAGCAGGTGTGCTTTCAGCTGAGTTTCTTCAAAACCAGCCAATCACAGATAAGTGTGGGAAATGAGGCATATTTCAGCTCCATAGGTGGGAATACTTGCCATAACTGGTTGTAGCTCCCATCTGCAGTCAGCATGGCCGGTGTTGGAGAGGGGTCTCGATTTTGAGCTCAACGTTGGGGCATTGAGGAGTCAAAAGTAATGGTTTGGCTCCTCATCCATAATCATGAGGAGAGACTCCTGCAGGGCCAGTTCTAAGGCACCCAATACAAAGCAGAAGCCTGGAACCGTCTAGCTCATGATCTCACCAGTGCCACAGGCATCCCTCGGACTGGTGAGTAGGTCAGACACCACTACTCAGACATGAAGAGATGCAAGGAGGACCGACTGAACCAGTGGATACAGGAGGCCCGTGGGATGGAAAATGCCCCACTACTGAGTAGGTAGCCATGGAATGAAGTATGTAAGAATTGCTATTGTAGTCTATATTATGGATAGGTATGTCTCAATATCACTTAATTTACTTCACAGCTGCAGGTGTCCATGCTGTGAATCAGCAAGCCTATGCAGATAGGCTGCTAAGGCTGCACCACCAGGCAGGTTAGTAATTATTCTGCATGTACTGTTATGTAAAATAAGTGAGAGAGACTGAAAAAGAGTGTTGTAACCCATTAATAAAGGTATAATAAGTCTTGAATAATTTCACTGCATGTACTGTTATATAAAATAAGTGAGAGAGCCTGAAAAAGAGTGTTTTAACCCATTAATAAAGGTATAATATGTCTTGAATAAGTCTTCTGCATGCACTGTTATATCAAATAAATGAGAGAGCCTCCAGAAAAGTGTATGTAATTAATAAAGGTATAATTCCTGGAGTGTGTCAGTGTCACCTTCTTTGATATGTTGTTGTACTCTTGCATTATAGAAATAGTACTGTTGTATTAAGCGCTGTCAACCCACACTTGGGTAGGCCCATATAAAGTGGATGAAGGGAGTGCCAGTAGCTGTTAAGCATATATACAGTCCTCAACTGTTGGTTCATGGCCGGCATGTACAGGTTAATTTGGCACATGAGTAACTTGTTATTGTGTTCCCCAGAAATGTCAGTGTGCTGCTAGAAATGTAGGGGGCTGTTAAAATATAACTGATAATGTCACCTGAACACATCTAGATATGTAGATATATAAATATAAATATAATATATAAATACATAGCAGTAACATCTGCATCCTGGACAGTTTGTATGTCATATACAGGTCAGGTATATAAAGAACTAGCAAAACCCATTTCATAATTTAACAGACATTGCCTAGTGTAATAATACATGTAGTGGATATATACCTGCAGTCAATAGGAATGTAGTGTAAACTATAAGTATATATAAGTTGTTAATGGAGGTATCTTTTTATACACTACTGTATGTGCATAAACAATGCAATTCCACACATCAATGGGTATGTCTAATCTCAAAACATTTGTTGGGACATATGTCCTATTGGTTTATAAATATCTGCATTTACTTTGATGCATGTGCCCTGTTCAAATACCACAATCTTGGTGGCCTGTTGCCACCAATTAATCCTGCATGCTGTTGGAATGTCCACTGTTGTTCTATATATGCATGTGTTATGTTTGCTGTTCAACTGTTGGAACTCTGGTGTGTTGGGTTAATGGGAATACTACTGCATGCTGTTACAACTAATTTGGAATGCTGTTGGCTGTTACCAACCCATATTGTCATTAAATCCTCCTAAACATAGAACATATGGGAAGGCAGGTCCCAGCGGACCCACCTGTCCCACCTCAGCTGACGATGGCACCTGGCAGCAGCAGGTCTGGTGTCCAGCCCGGGACCTCCTCCTCTGTTGGGCCTGTGCCACCTTCGGGTGGAAGTGCTGCAAGGAATGGGGCTCATCCCCCCCGTGCAAGTGTGGGTGGAGGAGGGCCTCCTCTCACCATCCGAACGGTCCGGGCTGTGGTGCGTAGGGAGATCCAGCGTTCTGTCACTGATCCTCTATGCCAGCTTGAGGCACGAGTGGCATGAATCACAGGTGAGCCTGCCCCTCCTATGCAGCCCCCAGCACAGCCACCCTCTGGGCTGTGAAGGTGCAGTGGTGACTGCCCATGGGTGGGGATCTCAGTTCCACTGTCGCCATCTGTGGGCTCATGGGCTTGCGGTTTCCAAACATTTTTCCCCACCAATGTTGTTCACCCCCCACATGTGTCATATTCCACCCATGTATGCGTCTTGTTTGTCCTGTCTGTTTACCTCTCCAACCTACCTCCCCAAATATACCTACATCCCTACCCCACATTCCACTCTCACCTGGAAAAAGAAAAAAAAAGGGCAATCTGCTCCAAAAAAAATTACGCCCCATACATAGCTGCCCATTTTGCACACATGTCTGCTGGACATATAAAATGTAATGTAATTGGCAGTACAACATACTTTGTTGTCCTCACCCCTCTCTCAGGGGTGGAAGGTTTCATATTTCCCTCCAAAATTATTGCATATGCACAGCTGTTGCTGTAAAAGAAATGGGCAGCTATGGTCCTTCCCTACACCTATCCTGCACATCCCGAGCTGTTTTCCCTAATGTATTTCCCTCTTTGTACCCCTGTTTCACCACTGCCCTATCTCCCCATTTTCTTTTCTTCCAAAGAAATGCGCTCGAGGGTTAGCGGGAGTAAGCACTTTTAAGCAGTAGTTAGTGGGTTTGCGCAAGTGTGTGCTTGTGTGCGCTTAGCTAAGCATTGCTAAGCTTCACGCAAACCCACGCAAACCCGCTTACAACTGCTTAAAAGTGCCTTAGTCACCCTGCATGTGAGGGCCCTTGTTCTGCTCAGCAGCAAAATAAAACACCTCTGTCAGTCTCGAACCCCGGACCTTGGACACACTACACTGCATGAAGTACCACTAAGCCACAGTAGATATACAGCAGGTTTTTGCTGAAATAGATATATCATGCATCAGAATGAGTTAATGTAAAGGTACAATAGGAATGCCATAACACAAAACCTATTCTGTGGAACTTTACCAGCAGTTGTTGTGGAATTGCATTACATGACTGTGATAAGAGAACCATCCATTCTAGCAGTAAATGATGTTACACCAGCACTTTACAACCCCCACACAGTATCATAGCAGGACAAACAGTGGCATATCTGATTAGGGCAGAGGACATACATCCCAACTGTGACTACATTTCAGGGATGTCCCTGATTTTGAAACATATGTTAGCTGTTTCCCTCTGAATCTCCTTAAAAGCACTGATGTTAGGAAGAAAGGTGGGGTATTACACCTAATGAAGAATGACAATATGTAGGAGTTAGACACTGCTTGTACTTCAGAAAAGGTGTAGTAATCCATATGCACTGGTTCTCCTGAAGTCTCCACTTACTGTCTCTAATATTTTGAAGGTGTACCTCACTTTTACCTACCTTTACCTCACTCTGTTCAAATATGTACCTGAGTGTTTCAGAGGCCTGGCCGAGGCAGAAACACACAGGCATATCAACTTTTCTGCTGTTACACACTGTGCAAATAGCTTTGGAAGGAGTTCCACAAGCATACCCTTATGTAGGAGTACAACACTGAAATACCAAAGGATGTAGCCATGTACTGGTAGCAAATGACTGTAACAATGCCATTGTACCAGTGCTGAAAAGACCTGTGCATTGCACAGACAGAGAATAACATCCTACCATCTGGCTACCATCTGGATAGGTCCACAGTTGGGAGCTATGCAGATAGACTACTTGCCTTGCTAAACTAACAGGTACACAGCAACCCTTTAAGTCTAGCAAGATAACATTCACACAATAATACATAATGCTCTCTGTATGTCTGCATCCCCACCCAAATGTACAATATACCTGTGTGTACAGGGTATGCCAAGGATGTAGGTAGGCATACTCAGTACTGGAATTGTCCGGTTTTCTTGAGCATCCTGTGCTAATGTCAACAATAAAAAAGCACAAACTGTGCAGAAGTGAGTACATTAATATTCACAGTATAGCAGTTCACAAACAGTTCATGTGCCAAATGAATACATCTCAATAACTACTTTTGTATGGCAGTTAATTGTATAAGTAGAAAAGAAACTACATACTCCCATGTATCTTGTGTTAGCATTTGTAGGGGTGAGTACAATTCTACACTGACAACTGTGTACTGGAAGTGGCAACATTCAGGTCTGAGTACAACATTTAAATCACTGGCTACACCCCTAGCTTCAGATATAAGAACTATACCAACCTTCTGAATTAAACAACAGTGTCCACAGCAAACAAGCATGGGTCCCACTTTGGAAAGCTGAAAGGGCTATACCTACCTGACATAGCAATTTATAGCATTGGGTTGCTATGATAGTGAGTACTGCAATTACCACACAGCAGGCTGCATGCAATTACCAAATGGTGGCCACCAATTGGTGCAGAGACCATCACATGCACATGTGCAGATACCTATAAAAGCAGGCTGTACTTGCTGCCCACACACGCAATCACTCCTTTGCAGATATTGAGAGAGAGAGACAGAGACAGAGAGACACACACCCACATCAACAGAAAAAAAAAGCCAAAGACACACAGAACGTAATACTACCAACACATACAAATGAAAGGTATGTAACAGATATGTATTTACTGGCATTTAGTAGATGTTTTTGAAGAGTACTCTACATACTTTGAAACATCCATATGTGGCAGCAGTACATATCTATGCACAGATGCCCTGCATAACTACTGCCATGGACAAATCAGTGTGTAGCTGTGTGCAGGGGACATAACTGTGACATATGTAGCTCAGCATTAAATGTCAAACATCTGATCCATGTTATCTGTGTTCTGTACAGTAGTGTGGACAATGGCTGTTTGGGGGAGTAGCACATACAGCTATATAAACATGGATGTGACAGAGTAACACCAGCATGATAGTCATATTAACGTCTCAACTGCTGTACCAGGCTAGTATGCTAATCTAGTATTTGCAGCTATATATACACCCTCTAATATTACTGTGCGCTCACATGTGACACCTGTTCATGTTGCAGCAAGGCCCAACAGGTCAGCCGTGAGGTCCAGGGACTTACAACAGTGTGGACCTTGTGTGTGTATGGCACACACATACGGAGAGATATATCTGTGTCAGATATATTAGCATCTGTACATGTGCATAGAGCAAGGGACATACTGCAACTGTTTGTGAAGGGTGGTCATATATATGTTGCTGAAGGTTGTTATGTGCATATTTGTATATAGGTTGTAGTGTGTGGCAAACAAGACAGCATACAGTGCTGGCATATGACATGTGGTGGTTAAACACTGTGGGTGTGATTTGTTAGGTTTGCAGTGTTGCAACCAGTGAGGCCTGCTAAAGCTACATGGTCTGAGAACACCTTCAATGCATTTCGCACAAGACTGTGCAATATTATTACATAAATGTATACCTCACATCCTTCGCATAATTGATATTCCCACCATGAAAGGTGGACTGTATATGTGCCTATATGTATATCTATATGTACACCAATGGATGTTTATATATATATATATATATATATATATATATATATATATATATAGAGAGAGAGAGAGAGAGACAGACAGAGTCATATTTACTGCGACAGATGCCTGGTGACCAAGCCATGGCCTCAAGCTCAATGTCAAAAATGCATTGGCATCCCTTTTGGTAAAAACTCTGCACCCATGAACTACCACATAGGTGGTAGTCGACTTAACACTGAAAGTGTGATAAGAGACCATGGGACACAGGTGGACAGTAGTCTCCCCTTTGATAATCACAGTGCTACACTAGTCATGTAATCTGTCTACGTGGCACACCTCATCATAAAAGGTGTGTCATCCAGGGAAAAAGAGGTCAGTGTTCCCCTCTACTCATCACTCACAAAACCCATTATAGAGTACAATGTCCCTTTTGGTATGTACCTCACAAGACATCTACAGCAACTGGAAAGGCCACAGACATACCTCACAAAGAGTATTACTGGCCTCAATCAGATGCCCTATGCAGACCGTCTCACAAAACCACAGCTAGACTGTGTCACATACCGCCTACCCAGAGGTGACCTCTGCCTAACATACAAAGCTATGTCAAACCCAGAGCTGTTGGACATGCTCCACGTAAACAGATCACAATCCCTATGAGCTACACACTCTAGGGACCTAAACCTTGTCACCTCAATAAACAGAACACGCTGGAAGGAAAGATTCCTATCTCAGAGACATCCCATACTCTGGAACAAACTACCTATCAATAGCAAACAAAGCTCCTAAGTAGCACTCATCATGAATAAGCTTGATGATTGGATGGGAGAGAGGAAATACACCCCGGGAATCACCTCTGTGGCTCTGCTTGACAGGGGCACATGAAATAAAATTACTTGGGTGTCAAAGGCCAGGGTACCGTCTGGCTAGGCTTCTATAGGCCCTAGGGCCAATAGCCTATTACCTACCTATGAACCAATACACACCCACATGTACTTGTTGCAATAATTGCTATGTGAGGTTGACTGAGTGTGATGGTGAACATGTTGGTGAATGTGTCACAATTGTGTATATGTGGGATAGCTTAGTGGGAAACTGTTTCTGTCATGGTATTTTGTGTCCTAGCTCTGATCCCAGCAAAAGATGTGTATGCTATTGCTAGACAGAAAAAGCAGTATGGCATACGGTCTGACGTAGTCCCTTGGTGTTAACTGGGATGTGCCTTTGGAGGCTAAAGCAGTACATGTATGCTTATTGATTAGTACTGCTGGTGAATCCAAATCCTGCATGAACTGTAGTACTACCTGAAGCTGTAGGCCTAAACAGCACAGTATGGTGTATGTCCACATTGCTTGGAACCACTGTTTTGTGTGTTCCCTGTAGTCCTCACAGATTACATACCTCAGGCATAAGGTTTTGTAAGCGCTGACACACAGTACTGTATGGTACACACGTAAAGTTCATCTGGGCTGCCATACCTTTGTGTCTTGTATGTATGTCTGATGTGTGTGTGTGTGTGGGTATGCCTGTAACATGCCCTCGGTCATATGTGTGTTACAGGATATGTGTCTAGCAACATGTATAGTCTAGTACAGCAGTATGCCACCTATATTTTATGCAGGGGGTTGCCATCAACAACTAGTGTGGTATACTGGTAATACTGTAACTGGACTTTACAATCATTGCAATGGATGACATATTTCTTTATGCATTAGCTTGATATATACCTCCTGTGGCTAGGTGGTGCATTGTGTCGCATACAGTGTGCCATGTACTGTTGTATATTCTTACATAGTGGTTTCTCTTTGTTGCTGTGCAGAACATGGTTTAATATATAGAGCGTGCCAGGCACTGTCAGGCAGTTGTGGGTTGAGCACTGATATGTGGTATTGAAAGTGTGTATCCTCTGACAGACAATAGGGTGCTATTTATGGCAGTTCAGTGATATCTGTACTGTAGAATGTTAAGTGTGCCACATGACTTGCTCACACATATTGTTTCATTACCTTCCAGGGTTCATGGCCCACCAAAGCAAACCAACCTATAATCCTGCTGAGGATGACGTCATAGCAACCAGTCTGGTTCAGCACTACACACTGCTTTTCTCAAGAACCAGCCAGGACCAGCATGAGCGAACTGCACTGTGGCAAGATGTTGTATGTAGGGTAAATGACATAGGCATGCATAACCGGACATATGAGCAGGTACGCCATCACTGCAGTGATTTACTTAGACATGTCCAGCAGCATGCGTCTGATGTTCGTAGACAACAGCTTGCCACAGGTGGTGGAGTTACCAATCATCCCACCCTCACCAGAGTGGAGGAGCTGCTCCTGAACCTGGTGGCTCCTGGCCAACAACAACAACAGCAGACATGTATCATCATAGAGGCCGGAACCACCCAGCAAGTTCACACGGAGCATGCAGGTAACATGGCATATCTGTAGACTACTGTTACCTCTATTGGTAGATCATGCATATGTGAGATGTGTACTGTGCAGTTAGAAGATGTGGAGCCTGGTGTTGTGCAATACTGATAATTTGGAACATGATCTGTAGGCCTGTGACTGTCAACCGTTGTACTACTGTAAGATTGCAAACTCACAGTAGCAATGCCACAGTTGTTGCCACTGACAAACTGTCTCATATCCTTGTAGGTCCCTCTGGTGTGACAGCAAGGCAGCAGACCCATGCTGGTGAGTGTGTTCTACATTTAATATTGCAAATAAAATGTCATAGGTGAGGTGTAGGCCATGTACACATGTAACACACCTACGCATAATGCATGCTGTGCATGTTTGCTGTGAGACTATGCACATCTCAGTAATGTGAGTAGCTGCCTCAAACACATGCAATACACAGAGCATCCCAAACAATTGTGGCTACACTGTAGTGGACATTGGATAGGCAGAGTCGATACACATGCACACAACATGCACAACTTTGTCATACGCAGTACATGTTAATATGCTACACATGGCGTATTCAGACACCCGCTGTAAGGTCACACTCCAGTATCCCAAATGTCATCCACAAAGCACACATAATATACCTGAGGGGTAGAGGCCTATCATGGGGCAGTGCGACACTCTTCAACACACAACACATTCATGTTAGGCAATGCTCCCTACTGGGCACCTTACAAACCCATGTAACAACTGGCTGTGAAATGGTGAATGTAGCCATGGTACTGCAGTTCAGGTACAGCATGATAGGTGCCGGTCTGGCACACATTAGTAGCCTTGAGTGACCACATGATGCTGCATGATGATGGCTCATGGTACTACACCCCATTCAGTTACAGTAACCACAGTACTACACATAGCATTCATTGCTATACACCTCAATGTTGTGTGTGTGCAAACATATGCACCTATACACAATATGCATAGCAATCACCATTTGCACAAAGTAACACATATATGTCTTGTAATGCTATTGAGTGTATAGGTCACATGACACACATTGGGTATGTTGCAGTTGTGTTGTAGCAAGCCATGTCATGGCTGGCACTGGCATGTCCACAATATGTTCTACACTCACCATAACTACTGTACAATGGCTATTTTGAGCAATGGAATTCCATCAGGTATACGCGCACCACTCATCCTGTGTGTATACATAACATGCATGAGCTAAACCTGTGTCCACAATTATCTGCTAAAGACACAGACACTCTAATCAGTAATGGATATCTATCAACCCTCCCTGATAGCCTAAGTGACCACCACCTCACCTATATACTTAAGCACAAAATAGCCATTCCCAAACAACCTTTACTAAGATCTGTCAGAAACAAAAAACTATTTGACCCGACTAGATTTCAACTAGAATTAAATTCTTGCAACTGGGCAATACTAAAACATCTACCCCTAGACGAAGCAGTGCTGTATTTCAACAAAAAATTCCTAGAAATCCTTAATCTTCATGCTCCTATTCGCTCAAAGAAAACAAAGACAGTAGATGTTCCATGGCTTTCAAAAGAGACCAGGCTCAAAATCAAATTTAGAAACAAAGCTTGGACCACATGGCGAACCACTAAACTCCCTCTTGACCAAATTAACTATAGACAACTTAGGAATGACACCAAAAGACAAATAATACTTGATAAAAGACAATACTATCATAAGCTGCAGACAAAACATCAAAACCACCCACAAAAATTTTGGGCTGGACTAAACAATCTACTTCACCCTGGTCGCTCCACCACCCCTGTCCCAGCCACGCGCATTGATAAACCCCAGATGTAGTCTCTAACAGCTTTAATCACTTCTTCACTGAGACAATCCAAGCCCTCTCCAGCCAATTGCCGCTCAGCTCCCACAAACTTGATTCCCCCACCTTTAATAATCTTCCCTTATTCAACTTTCAACCAGTAGCCACCTCATTTATCTGCAAATTAATCAGAAAACTAAAACCTACCTCACTCTCCGCTGATCAACTCCCAGCTGAATACTTGCAAAAATCAGCTGAGGCCATTGCCTACCCTGTGTCACTACTTATCAATCGTTCTTTAGCAGAGGCTATAATACCTGATATCTGGAAGATATCCTATGTAATTCCTCTCCATAAAGGTGGCACTTCCACCGAGCTCTCGAATTACAGGCCCATTTCTATACTTTCTCCTCTAGCGAAGATAATGGAAAAATGTGTTCAAAAACAGCTTATGCAACACCTTCTTTCCAATAATCTACTGGCAGACACCCAACATGGTTTCAGACCTCTCCATAGTACTACCTCAGCCCTACTTGTCTTCTCCAATACCATTAATACCCATCGAAATAATAACAATATCTCCTCCACACTATTTTTGGACCTGTCCAAAGCCTTTGATATGGTGGACCACAAACTTCTAATATATACCCTGCAATCACTCTGTCTAGATGCTAAAATCCTTTAGTGGTTTAGTTCCTATCTAATTGGTAGAAAACAGGCAGTATTATGGCAGACTAAACTCTCTACATTATTACCCAACACACTGGGTGTCCCACAAGGATCCATATTGGGACCACTATTATTTTCTATCTTTATCAATGACTTAAATACTGTCATTCCTAACGCCAGCTGTATACAATATGCAGACGACTCTACGCTGATCTGCTCTAGCACAACCCCCACAGAATTACAAATCCTAACCCAATCCACCTTTAACAAAATAGAAAACTGGCTCTATAGTCGCCTGATACTTAATCCCAAAAAAAACAAAATGCTGTTATTTCTACCTACTCAAAGGTCCAACAGCATTAACTTTACAATCCAAGCCAAGGATGGGACCATAATCTCTCCGGACCTCTCTACAAAACTAGGGGTAACTATTGATAACAACCTAAAATTTGATGTACATGTAAACCAAATGATCAAAACTATCAATAAGAAAATAGGCTCGTTATACAGAATAAAATGCTTCCTGACTCCCCAAGCCAAAATTGCCATTGCTCAAACTCACCTTCTCTCTACTCTCTTGTATGCATCCCCTGTTCTCTATAATACCAGTAAATCTGTCATGAATAAACTTACCATCTGTTATAATCATATTGCTAGGTTTGTTACTGGGTTACCTTTCAGGACCCATCATTGTACTAACCTAACCCAACTTAAATGGCTTGAGCTACCAAATTTAATATCATACAACTTATTAGTTCTTACCCACAAAATAATATACAACCCTGACTTCACCCCTTCGCTAAAAAAACTTGTTACCCCGTGTAACAACCTTAGATCATTGCGTTCATCTAGTCGACTCCTTATCCAGACCTGTAAATCTAATAATTTAGCCGGTGATTCTCTCCTCACCAACTCGGCAGGTAGAGCATGGAACAAATTGCCTTCTGATATTACCTCACTCTCCTCTTTAAGTCAATTTAAAGCGAAACTTAAAGTATACTTGGGGACAATACGGAATTGTCATTGCATTAATCCTGGTTAGCTGAACCCCTGACTACGTTTAGAGAACAGGTGTCCTAGCATTCATTGTAAATATTTGTACTGTGTCTATTCTCCATCATCCTGTATATTACTATGTAAATTCATTTGTTGTAATGATCTAGCATTCATTGAAAACATTTTGTACTATGTCTATTCTCCACCATCCTGTATATTACTATGTAAATCATTTGTTAATGTGTTGTGAATTGTATTGTCTTTGAAACTATAACTCAGTTTGCTACTTGAGTTTTCTCCCCGGGCCTCCGCTGAAAATGGACATAAATCCAGTCGGACTATCCCGGTCAACAAATGTAAAATAAAAATAAAATAAAATAAATAAATGTGACACACATATACACATCCAGCCATGGTATGTATACTTGTGAGTGATGGTGCACAGCACATTGAAGAGCTTGTAATACTTGCACAGCAATGTTGTGTCCATGTACACATTGCATTCCAGGGTGAGGCCAATCACTGAACAACAACACACATGCATCAAAGCCATATATACTGTTATTAGCAAGGACTGTCTACACTCGCACTGCATGCTGTTGAGCAACACACATCCTGCATGCTGACACGTGTGACATGACTGTTTGGCTTGTGATACTGTACCCCACCATCAACCGCTATTGAGTATGTTCTGGATTGCTGGTGGTGTGTGTGTGTGTGTGTGTGTGTGTGTGTGTGTGTGTGTCTGCTTTAGTGAGGAGTGTATTTGTGTGCATGTCTGCATGTGTGCATGTGTTCATGTGTTCATGTGTGCATGTGTGCATGTGTTCATGTGTGCATGTGTTCATGTGTTCATGTGTTCATGTGTGCATGTGTGCATGTGTGCATGTGTTCTGACGTCATGTACAGGTCGTAAAGTGTGTTTCCTGTCTTCCTCTCACAGGTGCTGAGGTTGGGCTGGTACACTGCAGCAGGGAACCTGATGTCACTGACACAAATAGTGATAATGAGGATAGGTGTGTTGAGGCACAGACATGTTTGCCAGGGTCTGTCGTTGGGCTACCAATCAACAGTACACAAGTGTCCACCCCATCCATGCACATAGTCATACTGCCAATACATCCATCATCACCAATACCCTTAGCTGAGGGACAGTGTACAGTCGGCAATGGCCAGGACAGTGTGGTATCTATGGTACATGCATCCGGACACAGCAGCCATACCCAGATGTCTGGAATGGATACCACATAGGCAGATGTCCAGGGATTCTCATCGGAGCACTGCTGGTCATCATGCCCCTGGCAGACGTGCCACAGGTCTTACAACCTCACACATGTTCCAGGCTGTCATGGAGGCACAGGCACATATGGAACGGTACACCAGACAGGGACTAAAGGCAAAGAGGGCACATAACACCACTTTAAATGACAGCATCCATGACCTAGCAGGTGCCATCCGTAATTGCACTGAGGTCACTGATAGACGTTGGGGTGAGACATTAGATGTCCTCTGCAATGTCATGTCCATGTGTCAAGACAGTGTGAGACGGTTGAGACGTCGACATGGACGTATTCCAGCAACATCAGCAACTGGCAGTTGCCGTGGACTTCCCTCAAGTCACAGCCACTCCAGTAGTGCCAGTACCAGCTCCAGCAATATTGGTGGTGGGCTGTCCATAGACTGTCCTAGAAGACCACCCCTGGCAGACGTGGCACAGGTATTACAACCTCACGCATGTCATGTCCATGTGTCAGGACAGTGCGAGACGGTTGAGACGTCGACATGGATGCATGCCAGCAACATCAGCAGCTGGCAGTTGCGGTGGACTTCCCTCAAGTCACAGCCACTCCCGTAGTGCCAGTACCAGCTCCAGCAATGTTGGGGTGGGCTGTCCATAGACCATCCTAGAAGACCACGTGCACGTGGCTCTGGCCAGTCCCAGCAGGGACCTGGGTCCAGTGTACATATGTCTACCTCTGAGGATAGTACCCAGTCTGGCTTAGTACCTGATACTGTCAGTAGCACCCCTGCCAGGCACAGGTACTGTATCCATGGCCAGAGACGGTGATCTGTAAAGCCTGGCAGGTACAGTCTGTGGCTGTCCCACAAATCTCTGTATATGGCAGCCACATGGTGGAACTGTGCGCATGCAGACACACACATACATAAACCAGACACCTAGGGCTAACACATACCCGCACACATTACATCAACATTGGCCCATACCAGTACTCTTGGCCCTCACACACACACACACACACACACACACACACACACACACACACACACACACACACACACACACACACACACACACACACACACACACACACACACACACACACACACACACACACACACACACACACACACACGTCGATTGTATGCTCAATGTAGGCCTCTGGCAAACCAACAACACACCCTGTGCATATGATGAAACCTGTGCCACCTCCTGTCATCTGTAATATTGATGCAGGAACAGGCTAACATGGTGCTGATGCACAGGGTGACTTTATAGCAGTATAGCAATGTTAGCATGTTGTCAGCAGTAAAATGTAATGATATCCTTGAAGGTGTAGCTGAGCAGGCATGATGCATTAAAGCTATGCTTGTCAATGTAGTATTGTTTACACCAGTGTTAATTCCAATAGTGTATTGTCTGCCCACATGCCACTTGGCCTATGTGTGTAGTATTGGCAGCATGTGTTAGAGAGTGGACAGTACGTGTGGGATGTGTGCATCACAGATTTTCAGGTGTACATTTGTGAACATGGTGGAGGTGCACTGTCTGCATGTACGTGCATAGTGGACACATGGGCAGGGTGACATGCCCTGTATTACACAGTGTTAACACTCCATAGTTTCTGTTGGTGGCCAGTATGCATTGTACTACACACATTTTGGAACTTGGGTACACATGTGTGTATGACATGGTTTGACACTGTGATGTGGGTGATACTGTTACTATCTGTCATTGGTTTGCATTCTGGTAGTATACATAAACTCAACAGCCTGACCATAAACAATCATTAAATGATGTCTTGGCAACTGACACATAGATGTAGGACACACAGTAACATTTGGATCCTTCAGGTACTATACTATGCCAGTAACCAGTGGTATTCACCTGCACCCATTCCTGGGACCACTCCTGTTTGGCATATAGCTCTCTTAGGTACAAGCAAACACAGTAGGGATATGTCCGTCCACGTCTGGAAATGCATACTGTGGCCTATAATGCATTCTCCAGATGACACACACATCCTCAAGGGTATCACACAGAGAGATACCTGTTGTCAAACCCATGCTGTAAAGCTATAAGCCAACTAAAGAATAGTCATCCACCTTTACAAAACATAGTATCTCCACAGTACCACATAGGTAGTATTCCCCAACATGTTGAACAGGTACCGATGTGTACATACAGCCAAGTGTTACGTCATCTCTCCTTTGGTAATCACATTTCCAAAGGTATTTTGAAATCCCTCGGTGAGTCACATAAGCAATAAGGGGTCTGCATGCATATTCACAATGGTTGTTGTACACCTATAATGAATAGCCATCATTGACAGACTTTGCTGCCTTTGAACAGGTCTGAAATATACCTCAGGCATAAACCCTCACTCACACTATTCAATAGAAACCGTAATGAGTGTGTGTGACATGGATGACCTAGGCCAGGGATCACTGCAGTGGCTGGGCTTGTTATAAGCATACAGATGTGACCTAAGGTCTGGAAAGTGGCAGCACACTCTGGCAAAGATAACAGATGTGTTCATGGAGAAAGCAGGGTTCCCACCTATGAAATAATTGAGGTCACATGTACGTATATGTATTTATCACACAGCTATCTGACGTGCAATGCACATACTGTTGTCATTGTTATATGTCATACAGTAGTAAAAGCAAAATCCACAACACATTGACCACCTGTGTCACACACACACACTCACCAAGTGCAGGATTCAAACCCCTACCTAACTAGGTTATGATACTAGCGCAGTACACATTAACACGCTGTGCTATACACATTACTGGGAGCTCTTTTTTTCACAGGTATATTTTGTAGGATGATGACATCATCAGACTTGACAAAGATGAGTATACCACTTTTAAGGTGTTTCAGTGGTTTTCAAAAAGGTGGCACCTCTCCAAGGATTCACACACACAGTTGGCAAGTGCAGGATTCAAACCCCTACCTAACTACTTTATGATACTAGAGAAGTGCGCATTAACACAACACGCTATATACATTACTGGAAGCTCTTCTTTCCACAGGTATATTTGTAGGATGGTGACATCATCAGACTAGACAAAGTGGGTTACATTAGGTGGGCTACATAGAAGGAATTTCTAAACACTTTGGCAATGTGATCATCAAAGAAGAGTCTACTATCTACCTGGGTCCCCAAGGCCATAATTACATTCTCCGTACATACTGGATTACCACCTATGTGGAAATTTGTGTGCACTTTGTTTTATCCAAAGGGGATGACTGTGCATTCTTTGGAATTCTACTTGAGGGCATTGTTTTGACACCAGGTATCTGTCTCTGTAAGACCCTTCTGGGGGATGTCTGTGTCAGCCATAGAGGCGATTATGGACCACAGTTAGCAGTCATCTGCAAACTTGTTCAGCCATACTCCTCCCGTGCTTGCCTGTACCTCTGAGCAGTATCTACTGAACAGGTGGGGTCCCAGGACCAAGACCTGTGGGATGCCATTTGTGACTGGTTTAGAGTCGGACATGGCACCCGTAACTCTGAACATGTGTTCATAGGTTCATACTAGGCTATCTGCCCTAGGGCATTTATAAGCCTAGCCAGAGTGTGTTTGGCTTTCACCACCCATTTTAAATTAATTTTGCTATGCCCTTTTGAGAGTATACTGTGTCTCTGTCTAACAGTGACACAGAAGTGATACCCGGGGTAAACCTACAATCTCCCATCCACTCATCAAGATTCCTCTTGAAGGGAGTCAATGAGGGACTCTGCCTAACCTGGACTGGGATTTTATTCCAGAGTGAAGGGAGCCTCTGGGTTATGAATCTGTCCCACCAGCATGTCCTATTTATTTCAGTGCTGAGGTTCAAGTCTCGAGCACGAGCTCGATGGGATTTGGATTTTCTGAGGTGCAGCATGTCCATTAATTCCGGGTTGGACATGGCTTTATACGTCAGGCACAGATCGCCTCTGAACAGGCGGTATACCACTGAGTAGAGCTAGAGTTTCTTTAACCGGGCAGCATATGGCATCTGTTTGAGCCCTTTGATCCTCTTGGTGAGGTACTTTTGGGGTCTTTCCAGTTGCTGCAGGTGTCTGGTAAGGTACATCCCAGAAGGGGCATTGTACTCAATTATGGGCCTGATGAGGGATGAGTAAAGAGGCATGATGACCTCCCCTGATCTAGATGTGAATCCCTTCATGATTAGGTGGGCTATATAAAATGTTTTTCTAACCACTTTGGCCACATGGTTATCAAATGAGAGATTGCTATCAACTTGGGTCCCCAGGTCCCTAATTACTTCTGTACTTAGTGGATTACCACCTATGTGGTCATTTGTGGGCACTTTGTTTTTCCAAAGGATGACTATACACTTTTGGCATTTAGCTTGAGGCCATGGCTCTGGCACCAGTTGTCTGTTACTATGAGGCCCTTTTGGAGGATGCTTGTGTCGGCTGGAGAGTCGATTATGGTGCCCAGTTTGCAGTCATCTGCGAACTTGGTCAGCCACAGTCCTTCCGTGTTGGCCTGTACCTCCGAGAAATATATACCGAACAAGAGAGGTCCCAGGACTGAGCCTTGTGGGACACCACTTGTAACTGGTTTGGAGTCTGACATGGCTCCAGCAATTCTAACCATGTGGGCTCTGTCCTTGAGCCAGTTTGCAATCCATCTAGTGACATAGGGGTTTATATTTAAGCTGGTGAGCTTATCTATAATGCCAGAGGGGTATTGTATTGAAGGCTTTAGCGAGGTCCAGGTAGGCTGTGTGGACCACCTTCCCCTCGTCAATCACCTTGGTGACTGTTTCAAAGAAATCAACCAGGTTTAAAAGGCAGGATCTGTCCTTAACAAAGCCGAACTATGTGGGATCCAGTGTCTGTAGGTCCCCAATATCTTTATTTATGAGGTCCATGATGATCCTTTCCATAGCTTTGCAAACTAAGCTAGTCAGGCTTATGGGGCGATAGTTTCCAGGATCCGTTGAGGCACCACCTTTATGGAGAGGGACCACTGTTGCTGTACGCCACTCTTTGGGCACATATCCTGTAGTAAGGCTGAGATTGAACAGTAGTTTTATGTTTGGGTTTAGCTCTTCTTGGAGTTCATGTAGGATGCAGCCCGGGGCACCATCTTAGGTTCATAGGTTAATAGGTTCATACTAGGCTATCTGCCCAAGGGCATTTATAAGCCTAGCCCATAGTTTTGTGGCTTTCGCCACCCCTTTAGTTTGAATAAAAACTATGCCTATCATTTTTCTGTGCCTCTGTCAAGCAGTGACACTGAAGTAATCCCTGGGGTATATCTGCGATCTCCCATCCATTGGTCAAGATTCCTCTTGAACAAGGCCAGCGAGGTGCTCTGCCTCACATGTACCGGATTTTGTTCCACAGCATAGGGAGTCTCTGGGTGATGAATCTGTCCCTCCAGCACGTTCTATTTATAACCGTGTCAAGGTTTAAGTCTCCGCCCTTGTGGTTCTGAGGGATCTAGATTTTTGAGGTGAAGCATATTCATCAAATCTGGGTTTGACATGGCCTTATATGTCAGGCACAGGTCACCTCTGAGCAAGCGGTATGAGACTGAATAAAGCTGGAGTTCTTTCAGTCGGGCAGCATAAGACATATTTTTGAGACCCTTTATCCTTTTGGTGAGGAACTTCTGGGGCCTTTCAAGCTGCATCAGGTGTCTGGTCAGATACATTCCGAACGGGCTATTGTACTCAATCATAGGTCTAATGAGTGATGAGTACAGGGGACGATGACCTCCTTGATCTAGATGTGAATCCCTTCATGATCAGGTGGGCGATATAGAAGGTTTTCCTAACTACTTTAGCAACATGAGTGTCAAACGAAAGACTACTGTCAACTTGGGTCCCCAGATCCCTGATGACTTTTTCTGTGCTCAGTGGATTGTCACCTATATGGTAGCTAGGGGTAACCTTGTTTTTCCGAAGGGTATGACTATGCATTTTTGGCGTTAACTTCAGGCCATGGCTCTGGCACCAGTTATCCGTTTCTGTGAGGCCCTTCTGGAGGATATCTGTGTCAGATGTGTTTTCGACTATGGCCCAGTTTGCAGTCATCTGCAAACTTTGTCAGCCATAACCTCCTGTGTTTGCTTGTACTTCAGAAAAGTAGATGCCGAACAAGAGTGGACCCAGGACTGAGCCCTGTGGGACACCACTTGTGACAGGCTTTGAGTCTGACATGGCTCCAGCAATTCTGACCCTGTGGGTTCTGTCGCTTAGCCAGTTTGCAACCCATCTTGTGATGTATGGGTTTACATTCAAGCTGATGAGTTTTTCGATGATACCTGAGTGGGGTATTGTGTCGAAGGCCTTTGCCAGGTCGAGGTAGACTGTATGGGCTGCCTTTCCCTCATCAATGGCCTTGGTGACTGTCTCGAAAAAGTCAACCAAGTTTAAGAGGCAGGATCTGCCTTTGACAAAGCCAAACTGGGTTGGATCCAAAGTCTGCAAGTTCCTATGTCTTTATTTATGAGTTCCATTATGATCCTCTCCATGGCTTTGCAGATAAGGCTTGTCAAGCTAATGGGGCGGTAATTTCCAGGGTCTGTGGAGGTACCGCCATTATGAAGTGGGACCACAGTCGCCGGCGCCACTCCTTGGGTACATCCTGAGGTGAGGCTAAGATTAAACAGCTGTCCTAACTGTGGGTTTAATTCCTCGTTGAGTTCATGAAGCACACAGCCGGGACACCATCCGTCCCATGGATGCTGTGTTTTTGCCTTAGTGAGGGCAGTTCTCACCTGGGCGTTGGAGATGTTTGGGGGGCTACAATCCTCTGGAATAGATATCTCTCCTTTTGGGGGAGAAGTTTGCACTGAACCTGTCAGCCAGTATGTTAGCAATGTGTGTAGGTTCAATAATTTTCACATCATTTTGAACTAATTCTGAGCATATCTGGGAGTTTCCTCCTAGGTTTCTAACATAGCTAAAGAAGGCCTTATGATTGTTTTTAGAGTCCTTGGTGATTTTTCTCTCAAAATTTGCCTTTGATGATTTTATGAGAGCTCTTAGTTTTTACTTATAATGATCAAGGGTGTCTTACCTTTCAACCATTTTGCTCTATCTTCTAGTAGCTTCCTCCTTTGTTGTAGAGCTTGTTTATGGCTGGGGTCCACCAGACTGGACGCTTGCCTTTGGTACAGAGAGTCTTAGTTTTGTTTGGGATTGCCTGATCCATGCAGTCCTGTAGGTGCTGGTAGAAGGCATTTGTAAGTGATTCAGCGGTTTGAGTAATGTTTACCACTGGCTCAGGGGCCTTAAAGGAGACCACACTAGTCTTTAGAAGTGTGAAATCGGCCTTTGAGAAGTTTTTCACTGTGGTCTTTTTTGTTTCAGGTGGGGGCGGGATGAGGACCTCCAGCGAGATTAGTTTATGATCTGATCTCACCAGTGAGGGTATACTTCGGTGTTGAACATTTTGATCCCATGTTCGTGATGATGAGATCAAGTATGTTTTCACCTCTTGTGGGGATGGTGACTAGTTGTTCCATGGCATTTGAGTTTATGAACTCCAGGAATCTTTGGGTTAGAGTGTTCGGGCTTGAGTAGTGTTCCCAGTCTATATTAGGGTAGTTGAAGTCACCTAGTATGATGGTGTTTGGAGATACATTTATCCTCCAATGTTTTCAGGAAGGCCATGTGAGGTTCCTGAGTTTGAGAGGGTGGCCTGTAACATGCTACAAATTGCAGAGCAGTCTTGCCTATGGTTAATTGCACCTGGATGGTCTCCGATGCATCGTGTTGCCACCAACCTTGAGGTGTGGGTGTCCTTTATGAATATGGACACCCCTCCTTTCTTGGTGTTGTCCGGATTTTGGGGCGGAACGCATGATATGAGGTGAAACCTGTTAGTGCTGGGGTGCTCTCAGGAGCCTTGAACCAGGTTTCTGTCACAGCACAGACATCGATGTTCTCCATATTGAGAAGGGCCTCGAGTCGTGCATCTTGAGATTGAGACTTCTGGCATTGAGCAGCATTACCCTTAGTTTTTCCTTTTTGGTGTTCTAGGGTGGTAGGTTTAGAATTTGAGCCTTGCCTAAAAAGGCACTATGGGGTGGCAAGAGCCTTTGCCAATATCCGGAAGCCCAGGGTGACAGGTGCAAGCCGTCCTCATGGCAGCGTGGCTTGTCCAGCATGTCATCCCAGGCAGACAGACATTGGATCCCCTTTGAATGACACCAGAATTTAAGCCAATTATTAAAGCTGCTCATCTTATCACTGTATTGTGGCATCATTCTAGGTGAAGGTAGGATACTGCTCAAGGTCAGGGTCATACCTGCCTGGGCTACATAATCAGAGAGCTCCTCGGCGTCCCTTTCATGTAGTCCAAGGAGGTACGTCTCAGGTCGTTGACACCAGCGTGGACAATGACTGAGTCGTACTTGTACCTGTTGAGAGACCTGAGTGCTTGTGTTATGTGGCAGAGTCTAGCGCCCGACAGGCAGCTTACTGTGACCTTCTCCTTACTCAGTCTGGTGAGCGGGACGTCAGTGTGTCTGACTATGGAATCACCAATGACAAGTGTGTCTGGCATTTTGTTTGGCCTTAAGGGCTGTGACTGTTTGACACTCTGACTGTGTGGTCTATGTGTTGCATGTGTTGGGTCGTGAGGTGGTAGTTGTTTGGGTGTCTGCTTTGGTGGCCTCTGCTGTTTTGGTAAATTTTTGATCAGAGCCTCCGAGTATGTCTTTGTGTGAGTATGTGTATGATTTGAAGTTGTGATGGTACCATGTGTGACTGGGTATGTATTGTGTGTGGTTACCTTCTCCTCCTGTCTGGTCCCATTGATGCTGTGTTTTTTGCTTTGGAGAGGGCGGCTCTTACCTGAGCATCTGAGATGTCAGGGGGGGCAGCACTCTGGGATAGATATTTGCCCTTTGGTGGGGGAGTTTGCTGAACCTGTCAGCTAGGATGTTGGCAATGTCTGTGGGTTCAGTGTATTTTTTGTCATTTTGGACTAATTCTGAGCATATCTGGGAATTACCACCTAGGTTCCTAACATAACTAAAGAAAGCCTTGTGATTATCCTTAGTGTCCTGTGCAATTTTTCTCTCGAAGCTGGCCTTAGACAATTTTATGAGTGCCCGTAGTTTTTTGCTAATACTGATCAGTGATGCCTTCCCTTTTTGATCTGTGAGCCAGTTGGCCACCCATCCTGTGACATAGCTGTTAATGTTCAAGCTGGTAAGCTTGTCCATGATGCCAGAGTGGGGAATGGTGTCGAAAGGCCTTAGTGAGGTCTAGGTGGGCTGTGTGGACTACTTTCACCTCCATCTATGTCCTTGGTAACTGTTTCAAATAAGTCAACTTGGTTTAAGAGGCAGGATCTGCCTTTAACAAAGCCAAGTTGGGCAGAGTCCAGTGTCTGGAGGTCCCCAATGTCTCTGTTTATGGGTTCCATGATAATTTGCTCCATAGCTTTGCAGACCAGGTTGAGTAGGCCTATAGGGCAATGGTTTCCTGGTTCCGTTGTGGCACCCCCTTTGTGGAGCTGGATGACTATTGCTGTATGCCATTCTTTGGGTACATAGCCTGTGGTAAGGTTGAGTCTGGACAGCGAATGTAGGTGAGGGTGTAGTTCCTTTTGGGGCTGGTGTAAGTCACAGCCTGGGACACCATCCAGTCCCATTGATGCTGTGTTCTTAGCTTTGGAGTGGGCTGTTTTTACCTGCATGTCCATGAAGTCTGGGGCTCTGCATTCTTCTGGGATGGACACAGGCCCTTTTGGGGGTGATGGGGGGGGTTTGCACTGAACTTGTCCCCCAGGATGTGGGCAATGTAAGGTGGTTCAGTGTATTTTTTGCCATTTTGCAGTAGCTGACAGGATATTTGAGAGTTGCCACCTAAATGTTTGGTATAGCTAACAAAGACTTTGTGGTTGTTGTTCTTACATTCCTTGGCAATTTGTCTTTAGAAACTGGCCTTGGATTATATTATGAGCGATCATTGTTTCTTCCTAATAATGATCAGTGATGCCTTTCCTTTTGTGAAGTTTGCTCTATCATGTGTTAATTTCCTCCTTCTATTGTATAGCTTGTTTATGGGTGACGACCACCAGATTGGTTTCTTATTTTTGGAGTACATCTTGGTTTTATTTGGGATGTCTCGATCCATGCATCCCTGTAGATCCTCATAGAATGCACTTGTAAATGATTCGGCAGATTGTATAGCATTATCCTATAGCAAGGGGGGCTTTGGAATTTTCCACTTTCGTCTTGGGAAGTGTGCAGTTTGCTTTTGAAAATGTCTTCACAGTGGTTTCCTTGACTTGGGGGGGGGGGCAGGATGTGAACGTCCAGTGTGATTACTTTATGATCTGATATTATCAGCGAGGGGTTTATCTCTGTTGTGGAACACTGGTACCCTATGTTGGTAATGATCAGGTCCAGTATGTTGTCACCTCTAGTGGGCATAGTGACCAGCTGTTCCAGGGCGTTTGCGTTTTTAAACTCTAGGAAACATTGGGCAAAGGACGCTGTACATGAGTAATTCTCCCACTCAATGTTTGGGTAGTTGTAATCTCCTCATATAATGGTGTTTGATAGGACCTTTATATTTTCCACTATTTTCAGGAATACTGAGTGAGGTTCCTGAAACAAGGTAGGTGATCTGTAGCAGGCTACAATCTGATAAGCAGCTTTGCCCAATGTTAGTTGCACTTGCATGGTCTCCAAGGCCTCATGCTGTGCCACTAACCTGAAGGTGTGGGTATCCATAAGGTAAATGGATACACCCCTTCCTTTTGTTCTTCACTCTGGGTTTTGGGGCCGAAGATCAGAGGGATTGTGAGTGTTTTACATGGAGCATGTCCAACAGCTCTGTGTTTGACATAGCTTTGTATGTTAGGCAGAGATCACCTCTGAGTAGGCGATATGCGAGAGAGTACAGCTGGAGCATTTTGAGATGGTCTGTGTATGGCATGTATTTCAGGCCACTAATGCTCTTTGTGAGGTATTTCTGCAGGCTTTCCAGTTGTTGTAGATGTCTTGTGAGGTACATAGCAAAAGGGGCATTGTACTCTATTATGGATCTAGTGAGTGATGAGTAGAGGGGAACAATGTCCTCTTCTATTCTGCATGAGACACCTTTTGTGATGAGGTGTGCCACGTAGAAGGATTTCCTGATTACTGTGAGGATGTGATTATCACAGGTGTGTCCACTGTCCACCTGTGACCCAAGGTCTCTTATCACACTTTCAGTGTTAAGTATACTACCGCCTATGTTGTAGTTCATGGCTACAGAGTTTTTACTAAAGGCGATGACAATGCACTTATTGGTATTGAGCTTGAGGCCATGGCTTTGACACCAGGCATCTGTCTCAGTGAGGCCCTTTTGTAGGATGTCCACATCTTTAGTATTTACAATTATGGCTCCTAGTTTGCAGTCATCTGGAAACTTCATTAGCCACAGACCTTCCATGTTAAAGTTTACTTCAGGGAAGTAGATACAAAACAGGACAGGACCCAGGACTGAACCCTGTGGTACTGCACTCATCACTTGTCCAAAGTCATACTTGGAGTCTGCTACTTTCACAGTGTGTGTTCTGTCAGTGAGCCAGTTGGCAACCCATCTTGTGACATAGCAATTTATACCTAGTTTAGTGGGTTTATCTATAATTCCAGAGTGGGGGATGGTGTTGAAAGCTGTGGCAAGAACTACATAGGCTGTGGGAACCACCTTACCCTTGTCTACAGTTCTGGTGACTGCTTCAATGTCGTCTATCAGGTTTTGGAGACATGATCTGCATTTTACAAACCCAACATGGTTGTGGTCCAGAGTTTGGAGATTACCAATGTTTTTTTTTATAAGTTGTATGATGATACATTCCATGGCCTTGCAGAGCAGGCTCATCAGGCTAATGGGGCGCTAGTTCCTGGGGTCCGTGGTGTCTCCACCCTTGTTTAGTGGGATAACTGTCACTGTGCACCATTCAGCAGGCACAAAGCCTGAGGTGAGGCTATGACTGAACATGGTACGTCGGTGTGGTGCCTGTTCTTTCTGTAGTTTGTGTAGAACACAGCCTGGGTAGTTATCTGGTCCCATGGATGCTGTGATACCGGCTTTGGAGAGTGTTTTTTACCTGTGCAGCCATGATGACAGCAACTTTGCAGTCTTCCGTTATAGAGATGTGCTCTTTCATGGGTGAGATGGGGGTAAAGTTAGCACTAATCCTATCTGGCAGGATGTTGTCAATATCAGTTGGGTCTGTATATTTAGTGCCATTGAGCTGTAACTCAGAGTAGATCTGAGTGTTACCATGACATGGACCTGTCTGTTGGGCAGATATCTCCTGAGTAGACAGTATGCAACAGAGTACAGATTGAGTTAAATTCAGTCTTGTTGCATGGGGCAACTGTTTGAGGCCAGTAATCCTCTTGTTGAGGTACTTCAGTGGTCTCTGCAGCTGCTGCAGGTGCCTAGTCAGATTCATCGCAAGTGTGTTGTGGTAATCTCTGATGGGTCTGATGACTGATGAGTAGAGGGAACCTCCTTTGACCTACATGCAAAGACCTTGGCAGTTTGCGGGAACACATAGCATGATTGTCTGACCACTTTGTGAATGTGTTTCTGGAAGTAGAGATGACTATCCACATGTGTCCATAGATCCCTTATTATCACCTCCATATTTAGGGTGTTGGCACCTATGTGGTATTTGTATGACTGTAGCTTGAGGCCATAATTTTGACACCACATCTGTCTGACTGAGACCCTTTTTAAGGATGTCTCTGTTGTCCCAAACATCGATTATGGCAACTTTTTTTCAGTCATCCACAAACTTTGCTAAACATAGCCCTCGTGTGTTTGACTGTATTTCTGAAAAGTATACACCAGACAGGAGGGGTCCCAGGACTGAGCCATGGGGGATAGCAGTTGTTACCAGCTTGAACAGGAGACCACAATTCTTACCTTGTGTGATCTATCTGTGCCCCAGTTAGCAATCCATCAGATGACATACATATTTATGCACAGGTTGTTGATTTTGTGGATATGACATGTGTCTGGGATGTTGGAAAAGGGCTTTTCAAGGTCTATGTGGGACGTGTGTAGCTCATTTCATTGATGTATGTCCTGGGTGACTGCCTTGAAAACAGTCTAGCAGGTTTGGGAACCATGATCTGCCCCTGACCAAACCAAAATTGGTAGCGTTGGGTGTTTGTAGGCTCCCAATAGCTCTGTTTATGAGTTCCATCATGATGGACTCCATGGCCTTGTAGATCAGGATTAATAGGCTTATAAGACAATAGTTCCCATGGTCTGTTGTGCACCAACACTTGTGGAGTGTGCCAAACATTGCTGTAACACATTCAACAGCTTCATATCCTGTACAGGGGGTGAGGCTCAACAGACTGTTCAGGTGCAGGGTCTGTTTGTTCTGGAGTTCACTTATGACACAACTAGGGAAACAATGTAATCCCATAGATGCCGTGTTTTCAGGTTTGGAAGGAGCTGTTTACCCATTCTATATGTGATATCTGTGCTTTCACAGTCTCCAGGTATGATGATATGGCTTTTTGTCAGTGAGAGGGGGGTATGTATTAGCCTGTCTGACAGGATGTTGGCAATGTCAGTTATTTACAGTTTGCACTGATTCAGGACATATATGAGTGTACATTGCTATTTATGACATAGCGGAAGGAAACGCCATGGTTCTCTATGGACTCCTTCACAGATTATTTTGCCAGAACATGGATTGGATAATGTTTGGAGTGCACATTGTTTATTCATGATACTGATTGCAGGTTTATTGATCTTCTTTGCTTTTTCACTTTCTGTGAACAACTTAAGTATTTGTGGTACATAGTTTGATTATGACAGGGTTCCAATATGTTATATGTGTTTTCATATAACTGTGTGCACAAGGCAGGATTGGTGAATAGTGACAAGTTCCTAGGGTAAAACATATGCAACTGCCAGATATGTGTGGCCCACTGCTGTACTCAGACATGGCCTAAATGTGTGAGCATGCCCAGTATGACCTTTCAGTATGTTGTTGCCTGACATTTGCTTCGTTTAAGTGTGTGAGCATGCCCAGTATGACCTTTCAGTATGTTGCTGACTGAAATTTGCTAAATTTGTTTAAGTGTGTGAGCATGCCCAGTATGGACATATATATACTATAGGTGTGTGAAAAATCAAGTTGGTTTTTACTTCAGGGCTCACCTTTGTGTTGTACATCGACAGGAATCATGCTGTGCCTGCAGGGCTTCCATGAGTCACTTTGCATAGACTTATCAACATTTCTACATACGGGGGGACAGCTATTATTTGTACATTTCTACCAGGGGGGTACACCTGATTGTTACTGTGGGTGTACATAGGATGAGGGCTTCACCTGACGCTTATACACATTTGCTAGGCCTGCACTGCTATGTCAGGTACTCCATTTCAGTCTGTACTGTTGCCTATCTTACTGGCTTGAAGCATACTACTGTACTACAGAACTTAGCTTCCAGTTTCACATATATTAGTTTGTGACTTCATAGCCTACCCAACCCACATCACACTGCCTGGCCTGCTGTTATCTGTCTGCATAGGCCTGGGGGGAAGTTCAGAGGGCATGATACAGCATTTGTTTCTGTTTGCATTAGTCTACAATTGTCCTGCTGTGTCTGTGCCAGTGAAATGCTGTCATGGCTTAGTGGTTCAGTACTGTGACTATAGTGCACAGTATCTCAAGTTCAAGCCCTGTCACTGCTTTTTATTTTCCTGCTGGGCAGACCTGACTGGTTAAGGAACAGTAAAGCAGGTGTGAGCATGTTTACCCGACTTTGCTCGACTTTGCCGGACTTTGCCCAACATTGCCCAACATTGCCCAACATTGCCCAACGTTGCCCGACATTGTGCTAGTTTGCGTGGTGCGCAGCTCCACGCAATTGTGCTTAAATATGCTAAATAGTGGTAAAATGTGCTTACCACTGCTTTATTTTGCTTAAAATAGGGCAATCATGCCTCAGGTGGTGCTGCAGGGCTGCCTATGTTGGATACACATAGTACACTCCCTATATATGTTTGAAAACAGGTAGTGTCAAGTTAGGCATCCCTTTTATTGTATGTGTGAGTCAGAGAGAGGTGTCATTTCCAGGGTTCCTACTGAGTAGGTGTATGTGCTATACATTGCCTCTTTGCCAAGGCCAAGGCATACTGGGCACGTCTCCTTCTGCCTACTGGGGCAGGCTCAGGTTGTTTCTCTTCCGGGTCACGCTGTGCCTGTGCAGGCCTTGGCAATGGTGGGGGGTTGTTTGGCCCTGCCCCATGCTGTTTCTGCTGCAGCTGTTTTCGCAGGATCATATTGTGTAGCATGGCACATACTATGACAATTTGGGTACATGTAGCTGGTGAGTACTGCAAGGCTCCACCAGATGTGTCCAGGCACCGGAACCATGACTTGAGCATCCCAAACACATGCTCAATAATGTTTCTTGTTTGTGCGTGTGCCTCATTATGGAGTTCTTGTTCGGGTGTGTGTGCATTTCTGATGGGTGTCATCAGCCACGGCTCCAGTGCGTATCCAGCATCCCCCACTAGCTGACCGTCAGGGATGTCCCCATTGGCAAATCTCTGGTACAGCTGCGTCAGATGCCAGATGTGGGAATCATGATAGGTTCCAGGGCAGCCAGCACACACATTCATTATTATGCCCTGGGCATCGCACATGACCTGGCAGTTGATGGAGGGGAAGCCCTTGCGGTTGATGTAGACCCACCCTGCTCACCGGGTGGTGCTTTGATGTGTATGTGCGTGCAGTCTATTGCACCCACTACCTCAGGGTATTCTGCTATTTGGTGGAAAAGACGCATATTGCTGGCCAATGCTTCACTGGAATTGGGGAAATATACGTGCTCACCGACATGTGCTGACATGGCATCCAGGAACTGGTGCAGTACCCTGGATGCTGATGCCTGTGAAACCCCCATCATATCACCAGTTGGTCTCTGGAAGGTACCTGTAGCTAGTATTCGTAGGCCAACACATACCTTGGTATCCACTGGGATGGGTTACCCTCTGTTGGTTCTGTGTGTGAGGCATGGCTGGCACAGCTCAACAATTTGCTGCAGGAGGTCTCTGTCCACTCTATAGCGCTCCACTATCTCCAGCTCATGTAGCCCCTGATAGGTTACCCTGGGTCTGTACACTCTTCTCCATCTCCTCACTGTGGGTTGCTCAGCAGCATTCACAACATCACCACCCTCAGCACCTTGCACATGTTGGTTTATAATAGCAATAGCAGCCCCTAACATTTTGTCTGACTTAAGCTTTTTAACTTTTCACTCTTTGTATACTGCAGTGTTATAGAGTTCTTGGGAAAAAAACAGTGTAGACTGCTGTTTGCAGAGTTTATACTGCTGGGCTGGGCTAGTCTACTGCCTGTGTAATTGGCTGATTCTGATATATTTCACCTGGCAGCTCTGCTAGTTCTCCTTGGTTAACTTCCTACTACTTCTTTTCCTTCCTTTTCCCTTTCTGTTTCCACAAGAGGCACCACCACGCAAACAAGTGCACACGTGCGTACACGCTGTGTGCCCGTTTGCAAGAAATATCAGATATATCCACGGCGTACACCTTTGGTTTCTTGTTTTCAGCTAGGACAACTGTAGACACGCCTCTTGCAATCCTGAGCAACTCAGGGCAAACACAAGCCACTGTGCTCCAATCAGTTTACAGTCTTTCAGACATACCCCCTCATGATGTCACCTATCTCCTACTCTGCTACTCCACTACTCCTACACTTACACTCTAGGGACATGACTCACATGCCAGAGAAAATTGGGATTCACTATCCTTATCCTCATTTGCATAGGATTGCCTACCAATGCTTGGTTACATCTCTCACACTGAGCTTCTTCCCCTTAGCAACCACTACTCAGTGGCCATGTTGTTTTCAGCCTGCCATTCACCTGCATGGCAGAGCAACCTTTTTAGTGAAAATGCCCATTTGTGGCTATTTTTCACTTTTTTCATTTTATTTAAAGCACAGCACATTTGCGTGCCGCTGCTCTACGTTTAAACATCGGCGATCGGGGGAAAAAAAATGGATTTGAAGGATTTACAACATTTGCAAATGCCAATGGCCTTATATTTGGCCACTGGCATGCTTCCTCAACTAGATGCATCCTTTATTTGGAGCTGTCATAGCTCCGTTTAGCTATTTGCAGAACGGTACTCCGTTACCAACGGAGTACATTTCTGCAAATAACACTACTCTTCCACGGACAGGTTAGTGTTTCCTGGATCGCAAATTTACCTCATTTGCATAGCTTTCAGCAGCAAATGAGGTAATTTGCATACCATAACACTGTCTGTGCAAGAGTAGCTTTAGAAGCTCTCATGCATGCCCCTGCCAGCTATTACTGAATCACTCAGCAGACATATTGCCTGTCTGCCGTCTTACACTACTCTTAGACTCCGTGCAAGCCTTCGGGAATCTGTCCCATTGTGTTTCTTATAGAGCTTTTCTCCCTGGGCCTCCACTGAAAATACACTCTTCTTGGCCCAGTGGGCCATCCCAGTAAACAAATGCCAATAAATAAATAAGTAAATAAATAAAAATGTCACATTTATACAACATAAAACATGGACTGAATGAGTTCTGAAGAAGTTCTTGAGTGAATGAAAGTGCTTAACTTGGTATTTACAATAAAAAGTTTTAAGTATTTTTGGTTCGAGGTGTTTAGAACTGCACTACTGGTTTGTTCCTGGTTATTTATTCAACATAGTTTTTCACTGTTTGGGGTATACATTCATTCTCTTTTGTCATTAAACTGCAGATACATTTGCCTGAAAGAAATATACTAAACTTAGTTTTAAAAAATACTTGAATTCTTGATTATTAAACTATAGAGCACTGCCTGACATATTACATAGCAAACAAAAATGGATTTCAGCAAATTTATCACAGCAGAAACTTTGGTATCTTTAAAATGGACATCTGGATAATATGAATAATATTCAGCCATATGGCAGAAAATTGAGATTATTGTACTGAAACAGGTCAGTTCCCAATTTCTGCCAAGGTAAAGTTGGAATATTGTGAGCCATCAGTTCCTCTTCTGATTCTGACTTCTGTTCATGCTACTTAATGAGTTGTTTTCATTTTCTCTCTGTTTGCATTGTTAAATTACACTAGTACAGGGTGTCTCTTGCTCTTTCTTCATACTCAAATTTTTCCAAAAGAGACACATGGATTTTCTGAAACTGTATAGATTCATAGATCCATAGCCTGTTACTAGGCTAATGACCTGGAGGGCCTTTCTAAGCCTAGCCAAGTTTTCACACAGACCTTGAATACACAACAGTTTTTTTCCAAAATATAATATGGTTAGGTCAGTGGATGTAACTGTCATTATGGCTCTTCTCAACAATGGCATTGCTGTATCTTCTCTGGTAGCTGTCAATTCCTGTAGTTTTCAGACATCTCTTGAATATGTGCCACAATCCATATGCCTTCTAAATGTTCCAACAGATCTTATTTGCTTTCATCCATTTGTCCTGTACTTAACATGTTGGTAATATGCTTTAGTCCATCTGGCTTATACTGAACATCGAAAACATAGTTCTGTAATGTCAAGAACATTCTTTGTGCTCTTGTAGGTACTTTTTTCTGTAACTTTTTTAACCATACCTTGCAGCAGTTTACAATCTGCCTACATTTTTTATATTTTTTATTTATTTTATTTTATTTTGACATTTGTTGACTGGGATAAATCTGACTGGGCAGGGGCTTTTTCTCAGCAGAGGCCCAACTAGAAAAGCTCAATACACATAAAAAAGAAAAGAAAATAGGAATCCTAAACAAGGATATAAAGATAATACACAAATTAGAATTATTACATATGCTAGCTGAGTAAATTACAAAAATAGTAATAAGAACATTAGCAGTATGTACTGAGGACACAGAACATGAACGCAAACTTACTGTGACAACTGAGCTTACTGTTGACTGATTAAACAGATAATTAGGTGAAAGAATAAGGCAGCTTTAGAATGGAGTTAGGGAAAGGAAAAAGGTTGTAGCACAGGACAGAGAAGAGGTGATTAGATCAGGGAATGGTGACAAAGATGAGGGTGTAGGAAGATAATATACAGATGAGGGGTGAATATGAAGGAGGCCAGTAGTACAGTAATGTTGTTGACGAGGGAAAGAGAAGAAAAGGTCAGTGGTCAGTTAGGCAGGATAAGAAGATGGAGGACAGGAAGAGGTTAAAGGAAGGTTAGGCAGAATTAAGACAGGAGCAAAGCCAAAAGTTAAGGAGTCTTCCTCTTAAAGCTTTCTTAAATTTGAGACTATTCAGGATAGATCTGATAATTAGATGAATTTTGTTCCAGGACAGAGCCACTGTATAGATGTATAGGCTATGACCTATGGATCGTTTGGGCTTGTGGATTTCTAACACAAGATGATCAGAACTCTAGAGAAAGCGATTGGGAGTATAATAAGTGATGAGGGGAGAGATGGCTGGGCAGGAAGTGGGTTTGTTAATTATGAAGTGAGTGAGGACAAGGTGAGATAGGAGGAGCTGGTGAGGCAGCTCAAGCCAATTTAAGGATTTTACAGATTGAGTTGGAAGGCTGATTAGCAGCAAATCTGTCAATTTTATTGTAACAGAGTTCCAGTTTTGTTTCTAGGGTGGATTGTAGGTTGATTAAAATAGGAGAGGCATAGAGTAGGGTGGGAAGAAGATAAGCAATAGCAAGGGACAGTCTAGTGTCACTGGTAAGGACATTTTTTTCTGTAACAAATACCAAGTTTTTGGTGAGTTTTTTTTATACAGTTTTGAACATGTAGATCAAATTTTAGTTGATCATTGATAATAATGCCCAGGAGTTTAGTGCATGCAGCTACTTCTATTAAAGTGTTATCAAGAGATGTAATGGTGAAGGATGATTTGAGGTGAGATTGAGATTTAGGGAGAAATATAATTATTTTTTGATGGTTAAGTATGAGTTGGTTTTCATTTAGCCAGCTTTCAATAAATTTAAAGGATTCTTGGGCAATGGATTGCAGGTGTGAGACATTGTCAGATGAACAGATGATAGTTGAATCATCAGCATATTATATTAGTGAGGAGTGAGCACAGGATGAGTGAAGACTGTTTGTAAAGATGTTGAATAGAATTAGACCAAGAATGGAACCTTGTGGTATATCAGTATTAACAGAGAGGAAGTTGGAGATGGAAAAAAGCCACTTGGTAGACTGTCGTTGGTTAGAAAGGTAGCTAGAAAACCAGTTTCAGAGTAGAGTTAGAGAAACCAAAAGCAGAGATTTTAGAGAGAAGCATGGGGTGAGAAACAGTGTTTTAGGCTTTAGAAAGGTTCAGAAAAAGGGAGGATATTAGGTTATTATCTTCTTTGGCTTTAATGATATTATGAGTAAAGGAGACTGGGCAGCCATGGTGATGCAGTCATTAGCGTTGTCGCCTCACAGCAAGAGGTTCCCTGGTTCAATCCTTGGCTGGGGTGCCTTCTGTGTGGAGTCTCATGTCCTCCCTGTGGTCACGTGGGTTTCCTCTGGGTGATCCGGTTTCCTCCCATATCCCAAAGACACGCTGTAGGTGGGTTGGACACTCTAAATTGGCCGTGTGTGTGTGTGTGTGTGTGTGTGTGTGTGTGTGTGTGTGTGTGTGTGTGTGTGTGTGTGTGTGGTGTGTGTGTGCCTTCTGTGGAAGGTTAAGTGCTGGGCTGGCAACTCGACACAGTAAAATTCCACTGCCAATCATGAGCGGACAGGTGATCTGCTCTGGCAACCCCTAACGGGGAAAAGCCAAAAGAAGAAGATGAGTAAAGGAGACTAGAGCAGTAGTTGCGCTGTGGTTAGGATGGAAGCCATGTTGAGTTGAAGTGAGTAGATTTACATTTAGAAGATGCTCAAGAAGTTGCTTGTTAATGCATTTTCGAGTATTTTTGAAAGGGGGGACAGAATTGCAATAAACCTATAGTTTGAAAGTTCCATGGATTATCCACCTTTGTGAAGTGGAATAATAAAGAATTGTTTCCATATAGAAGGTACTGTAGATTCTTGAATAGATCTATTAATTAGGATGGAGATAGGGTAAGCAATTGAGTTAGCAGCTAGTTTTTGGAATTCCACAGGGAGATTGCCTGCTGAGGGAGAGCAGGACCCAAGGTAGGAGGTAGGGATAAATTTGAGAGAAAAAGTGAGATTGTTGTCAGGGGGTAGGAGAGAAAATGTAGAGATAAGGTTGTGACTGTTTTGGGTTAAATTGCTAATGGAGTCTATGAAGTAGGAGTTGAATTTAGTGGCAGTTTCAGAGGGTGAGTGGTTTGAGCATGGGTTTGGTATACTAGGAGAACCAGGGTTAAGGGTGTTGTTAATGGTATTCCAGATTTTTTAGGATTATTTTGATGGTTTATTTGAGGTTTTAGATAGTAGTTTTTTTTTGTCTTCATTGACTTGTGTTTTGTAAGGTTATGAAGTTGTTTGTAGGTTTCTGGTGATTGGGGATTTAGGTTTCAACCAATTTTTCCATGCAATATCCCTATTGTGCATAACAGCTTGGGTGGAATGAGAAAGCCAAGGTGCATGGTGAGATTATTTTTTTTTTCCTGAGGGGAGCAGTGAATTAATAATATCCAGGAATATGTGGTTAAATTTTAGAATGGCATCTTCTGGTGGTAGGGTAAGGAGGGACAAACAATTTATAGAGGCAAGTATATTGTTAAACTCATCTGTGTTGAAGCTGATGACACTAAAGCACTTTCTGTACTTGTGTTGCCTGATATGATGTAAAGAAAGACTTTGAACATGGATTGGGAGGTGGTCACTGATAGAATCTAGAAGTGTTTGAGGGTTGAGATACAAAATAGTATTTGATAATAGGATCCAATCAAGGACTGAGCCTGTATTGGAGGATTTGTAGCAGTGAGTACAAGTGAAAATCAATTGAGGGATGCCATGGAGATTCATACTAGAGGTTGGGAAGTCAGTGGTCATGGTTGCCAGTCGACATTGACATCACCAAGAATTATAGTTTCACTTAAGATATAGCTGGAGGTCCAGGGCAGAAGATTTTCAAGAAAGGGGATATTCTTCACTGGAGGGATATAGATACTAGCAATGCATAGCTTTTTGTAGTTGTTTACTTTGCAGTTGGCTTGTATGAATTCTGCAGGGTGAAAATTAGGGAGGGGTATAGACAGTGGAGAGGTGTTAATTTGGTTTGAGTAAATTATAGATGCTCCACCTGCTTTTTGCGTATCCTATCAGAAAGGATGATACTGTAGCCAGGAGGAAGAATTCCAGTTTCTGTAATGTGAGGTTTAAGCCATGTTTCTGTGAGAGCAACTATGTCAGGGTGAGTAATGGTCAATCCATGAGTGAAATTTGCAGATTTTGTTTAGAAGAGTATGAATATTCATAGAGATGATAGTTAAACTCTTGTTGGAGGGGTATGAGGATGGTGTCATAACTGGAAGATGTGTTGGGGCCAGGGTTAGGGTGAATATCTCCACATAAGAATATATTTTTGGAGATAGTTTGGAGTACAGGAGATTTAGATTTATTAGTAAGGTGACTGATTTTTGTTTTGTAACAATAGTGGTTGGTATCACAAAGTTTGTATTTGTGCACAAGGATGTTAGGTGCATTAAATAAATAAGGTGTTATTATAACATAGCATGGTTTGTCAATGTTAAAAAGTGGGTGGGTAAGAGTGGGTGGTGGATTAATAGATGAGATATTTGTTTTATAGCTGGTAAGGAGAGACAGTAGGATTAGGAAAGGAGTAAAGTTATAGAACAAAATTATGTTGGCAGAAACAGGAGGGGTCATGGATGACAGACAGGAAATAGTAGGAGATGATGGCAGTCTGTGGGAATAAGTTAGAGAAAGACTAGTAGGCAGGATGAGTGATAGGGGAAGAGGTGATGTAGATGATGGTGGATAAAGCACAGGGAGAGATCAGTAAAGGATAGGATGTACTGTGTGTTATTTAGGCAAAGGAAAGGCAAAGGAGGGGACGAACTAAGAGTGCAAGGGCAAGAGGCATGGTAAACAAGAAAGGCAGATTGTGTCAATTACATAAGTTGGACAGGAAGGTGAGGAGTTGTTAGAAAAAGTGATGTGGTGGACAGAGTATAAATGTAGAGATAGTGGGGGTGGGTGGGAATTGGTGGTTGGGTTGGGGAGCGAAGTGAAGAGTGAGTTGAACGGAGCAGGCTCCCACTGTCATGGCTGTAACTCACATCAAAATCAATTAGTGAGGAATGTACATTCTGCAATCTATTGATAAGGAACCAAAATGAGCATTTGCAACTATTGCAGATGAAGAAAGAAAGAAAAGAGTTCATTACATAGAAGGTTCAACTAGGGGAAAAGGGCTAGAAAGGTGCTGGGATGCAAGGCGGGCAGGTTTGATGGGGTTGAAAGGAGGGGCGAAACCTTGAGTGGAGTTTGTTAACAGAGCAAGAAGTTAAAACTTGGGGCAGAAACAAGTTTAAGGCACAGAGTGACTCGCTATGCAGATAAAGAAAAAGACAGCCATGACAGCTGTGATTCACTATGCAGATAAAGAAAAAGACAGCTGTGACAAAATTTCCAATGTAAAAATATCCTCATAAAACAACCTTAAGGTTATGCTGCTAAATGCTAGAAGTCTAAATCTGAAACTGCACTCACTGGAAGCACTCCTCACTTTGGAATATGTGGATATCTGTGCAGTCACAGAGACCTGGTTCAGGACCGTGGACAGCACCCTGGCCATATTGGGATATAATGCCTTCCACGTGTTCAGACCACAAAATGAACGTGTGAAAACTAAAGGAGGAGGAGTATCAATATTCATCAAAGATAAATACACCTCCAGATTGGTTAAACAGAATGATTTCCTAGAGTTACTCCATCTGCAAATAACTATAGGAAAGACCCCTCTCCAAGTTATCATCAGCTATAGATCCCTCACCATGAAAAAATGATTTCCACACTGTCTACTTGGATCTACTTGAGTCACTCAAAATACTACCAAACACCCTGGTAATGCCTGACTTTAACTACCCATCCACAGACTGGGTAAATTATATGTGTACAAACACACTCACCCAAAGATTCTTTGGCTTCGTTAACTTAAATGCCTTGGAGCAGAGAGTTGGCACCTCCACAAGGGGCCCAAGCATTCTAGATTTGGTACTCACCAACATAGTAGAACAGTGCACCACCACAAGTGTGCAACCCTCTCTGGTGAAGTCTGACCATAATTCAGTCTTTTTTGAAGTAGCAATAGCATCAAAACCCCCTCAGGAGAAATTAGGCAAAACACTTCTCCAAAGCCAACTACAGCCTCTTAAGAGAAGGCATTAATAGCTTCAAAGCTCCTGTCCCCACTGAAGGCAAGGACACCTATACTGGGATATACACCAATGCATTATAAAACATGTATACAATTGTATTGACTCAGCCATTCTTGATAGGATCAAAGCAAGACCCTCAAGAAAAAATAAGCCTGCCTGGTGGACAGCCGCCATAAACAGGTTATATAATAAGAGGAAGAAATTTCTGTCTAAGAGCAAGAAGGAACAATCTGAGAATTAGAAGTGCACCCTTCACAGTTTGAACAAGCAAATAAGACATATTGTAAGGTCCTCTAAAGCTAACTACGGATCTAAATTATTATCCCTAGCTAAAGATAACCATAAGGCATTCTTAAGCTGCATCCAAAGCCTTAAAGGAAAAGCCCAGATTTGCACTGAACTGGTAATGAATGGTACCACATATACTGAATCAATGGAAATAGCCAACCTGCTAGCGGACAGGTTCATTGAAAACTTCTCCCCCTGTCCCCGCCACATAAACCCAAAATATTCCTACCACCTACTCTCCACCTAGTATCTCTAAACAGCAGGTCTTAACCGCTCTCTCCAAGGCCAAAAACACAGCCTCTATGGGACCTGATAACATCCCAGGCTGCATTCTCAATGGTTTAAAACAGAAGTTAGCAACACTACTGGGTGTGCTTTTCAACCACAGACTAAGCTTTGGTTTTGTCCCTGCTGAATGGAAAACAGCTACTATCATTCCTTTGCACAAGGGAGGGGTGTGTACACTGACCCTGGGCACTATAGACCCATTTGCCTAACCAGCCTTATTTGCAAGGCCATGAAGAGAATCATCATGGACCTTATCAACAAGGATATAGGAGACCTTCAAACACTTGACCTGACCCAGTTTGGTTTTGTTAAAGAGAGATCCTGCCTGTTGAACCTGGTGGACTTCTTCGAGACTGTCACCAAAGCCCTGGACAAAGACAAATCTGTGCATATGGCTTACCTAGACTTAGCCAAGGCCTTTGACACAATCCCCCACTCAGGCATCATTGAAAAACTCAGCCAGCTGAAGGTCAATCCATATACTGAAAGGGGGGTTGCAAACTGGCTCACCGAGAGAACACATAAAGTCAAAATAGGGGACTCCACCTCCACCAGCAGACTGGTTACCAATGGTGTTCCACAGGGTTTTGTGCTCGGGCCCCTATTGTTTGGAATCTACTTTTCAGATGTAGAGGCAAAAACAAACGGTCTGTGGCTGACAAAGTTTGCTGATGACTGCAAACTGAAAGCAGTCATTGAGTCCACAAATTATGTCAGCATTCTACAAGAAGGACTTACGCAAACCGATGATTGGTACTAAAGTCATGGTCTTAAACTTAATGCAAAAAAATGCATTATCATCCCCTTTGGCACACTCTAAGCTCTAAATCTGTGGTGAGAATGGGCACACAAGGTGACAGCAACCTTACTTTTGATCACCATGTCTCCACGATGTAAGGAAGGCTTTCTACATTGCTCACCTCATAAGCAAGGGCATAGCTTCCAGAACAAAAGAGGTTATAACCCCCCTGTACTTTTCCCTCATCAGGCCAATAATAGAGTGTAATGGTTCCTTTGGTATATACCTAAACAGGCACCTGCAGTATCTGGAGAGACCTCAAAGGTTCCTCACAAAGAAGATTCAGGGTTTTCAGCACATGTCTTACGTGGACAGACTGAAATCACTGTCACTATACTCTGTATCATATAGACTATTCAGAGGCGACCTGTGCCTTGCATACAAAGCAACCTCTGATCCTGCCTTAACGGAAATGCTGCACATTCGTAAGTCAAATGGTACATGATTCGCTAGCTTTAGGGACCTTAACCTAGCATGTGACATCAACAGGACTTACTGGAGAGACAGATATGACTCTCAGAGGTCGCCTCTCCTCTGGAATAAATAGCAATACAGGTTAAACAGAGCCCCTCATTAACCCTTTTTAAGTGTAATGTGGACTATTGGATGGGAAACCGAAAATTCACACCAGGGTTTTCACCTGTGTCCCTCTTGGATATGGGCAGTCGGTGCTGATTTATATCTGCTTATAACATAGACCATATCTCTAGACCCTTAAGGAAAATGGGTTAAACATGGATAGGCTTGTAAGGGCCCTAGGGCCATTAGCCTAGTAATCTCCTATGAACCTTTGAACAACAGTTGGTGTTAGGTGATGTCATAAGTCAAACAGAGGAAGCATAATATATTGTTAATGTGTCTAAAAAAAGTGGAGGGGGGACTAGTGAAACCGTGATGTAATTTTAACTCATGGCAGTGTTTACAACAAGAAATAACAATTAGGGTATGAAACTTTAGACAGGAGTTCTTTAGCTCTATTTAGTGTAGGGATCCTGAGAGTGTTGTAGCTGGAAGATGCAGTCTTTCTTTCAAGTAGGACAGGAAAATTGATGCAGCTTGTCTGCCTGTGGAGAGTAGAGGGCGGGTTTATACAGGTTTCTTCTGTATGGGTAATACTAAATGGATCATATTTGTCTGCAAAAAACAAAACATCTGGCAATGGGTAGACATGAAGAGCATAACGTAGGTCCAGTCCATAGACACTGACGTAGAGTGGAGGAGGAGTCAGATGGCCCTGGGACAAGATAGCTTTTACAAAATGGTTAGGAATATCCAGGTTGCTACTAGGAAACCTGACAGTTTCTGGACATTTTACTTACTAAGTCTTCCTGAATGATTAATATTTCATGTGTACAGTACTGAATCCTGTAATATTCAGCAGCTGCCTGGTGCAATTATATTACATTGTGATGCTACAGCAGTTTTCTACCATGCTGATTATCTGTTTTTGAAATGACTCCTCAAAGACCCACCAAGTACACATGCAGCAAAACACATCTCCCATATTTTACTCATGAAACTTCTTTCATCCTTATGCTATGGTTAGCATATCTTAATCTGTGGTTATCTTTTTATGCATCTGCCAATAGTCTGAACAAAGGTTCAAAAAATGGTCTACCTTCTTGCAATACTCTTATCCCTTTCTGAGTTGTATCCATTTGGCGTGTTATAGGCAGCATTGCATCAAAATACTTAAATATATGTGCAAGTATTAGTCTCTTCAGTAACTAAACACTTGGTTTGCTTTTCAGTTCATCTGCAAATCACGTTCTGCTCTAGTAGATTTCTTGGAAGTAAAATTATATTTTACAAGTGCATAGCAAACTTAGCCAGGTATTGCACCATTCCTAAATAATACATTAATTACAATTTGTCTGTCAGAGTTTGCATATTTTAAAAAAGCATGTACCTTGTCTGCACCTGTTTATAAATCTTTAACTGTAAAGCTAACACACCAAACTGTCATTTTGCTTTGCTCAGTTTCAAACCCTGGGATCTCAGTCTGTTTATTAACTTAATCAGTCACACATGTTGCTGATTTGTACCTCATACAAAAAAATGTAAATAATAATGTTCACAACTCATTCTAAGCCTTCAGTTGTATCAGTGACAGCTTTCTGAAAGTCTCTGGAACCAGACAAATGCCAAAAGGCAGAGTCAAGAATCTATCGACAAAGGGGTTTGTCAAAAGCATGTAGCTTTGAATTTGCTTCATGAAATTTCATTTGCAAAGAGCTCTGATTAGCATCTAGCATTGATAACAACTTTGCTTTATGCAGAAGAGCAATCACTTCTTCTGAGATCCACGTGTTACGGACCTGTGGATCTAAACAGTTTCTGACTTATGTATTGCCTCACAAAGGCTCTCAGGGGCAGTGTTAGCATTTTGGGGACCCCAGCAAATGTCAAGTTGGGGGCCATACCTCTCAACCTCTTAGAGCAAAAAATCTGGAAAAAGACATAAATAATGAGGGAACAAAGGCCCAAAAATAGGACATTTTTTAAATATTGCTCTTACCAACTTAGAAAGTTGAGAGAATAACAGGTTTTGCATTAGCATGAATTTTCTGAAAGGTATGAAGTCTGAAACTCAAATGAATGTTATTATTTTCTGACTTCGACCCTCAACAATTTGCCAGTGATTTGACAGAAAACCACAATTTTATGAGAACCAGATCAAAAATATGAGGCAAAAATCTATTCATTCTGTGAAAATCTGTACAGCTGAGAGGTATGTTGTGGGCTCCCTGGGCACTTTCAGTTTAAGTATCACCCTGTCACTGCCACCCCTCCTAACCAACCTCTTAGTTCATGCTGCACACAGACTGAACTGCAGCTACAATGCTGTTACATTTCAATAGGCCTATGGCATGGCTTTCTATTGAATTGTCTGTACTCAAAATGCTGAGTGCTAAAAAGCCAAAAAAAAAGTATGAATACACATGAGAAGAGCAAATCTCATAAATCACTTTACCCCTTAAAACTTCTTTTTTAAAGGGGGCAAGTCCCACTGCACCCCCCTATGTGGGGATCAAGCCGTCCTCCATACTCCTGAACTTTATATACACCAACTCTGAGATCACCATACCTTGGAGAAAAGGGTATATTCTGAGAAATGGCATCTTGGACTTAATATGTATAAGTACATTCTTTCGGCCATTCAGTCTCCCCATGTTTTTGGACTCAGTCTAGCATGTTCTAACACTTCATTTATCATGTACCACACTATGTTGGCCCATCTCACAAAGGGGCATTCACAGTTACTGGCATTTAGTTGCAGCAATAATACATTACAACAACTGTATGTACAGGGCTGGACGTAGGCGAAATGGCACCCTAGGTAGTGACTACTGTTTCTTGCATACACATACACACACACACACACACACACACACACACACACACACACACACACACACACACACACACACACACACACACACACACACACACACACACACACACACACACACACACACACACACACACACACACACACACAATTACTTTTTTTCTTCCTTTCTCACATTTTGCCTTACTCTTCAAAATTTTCAAGATGCCATGGCTTTTGGTATGCTCTGAAGTGCATGTTAAAACTTTGTTTTTTTACACAACCTTTTCATCCAATGATGACTTAAACATAAATTATGATTAAGGAAAGAAATTTGGTTTTGCTGTTAAACTTTAGTTTTCCTTGCATCCTTTCTACACACCTTTTCTGACCAAAACAACACAGTAATAACCACTTGGGAAATAACTCATTTAAGCTGGGACCGCCAGAAGCCATAGATGCTCTGGGATGGGATGCATTTTAGAATATTTCTCAACCTTTTAATCCAATAGTGGCCTGAACAAAAATCATGATTAAGAAAAGAATGTCAGTCTTATGTTTTTTTTCTTTCAAGGTAGACATAAGTTGTACCCAAAGCCTAATGCTCAAAGCTGACAAAATGGTATTTCACAATAAATAAAAACAATTGTTGTGTTGTTGTGAGGATACACAAATCCTATCTGGGAATACTTCCTGCCTCCCTAATCCTCCCCCCCTAAAAAAGAAGTCATTACCTGTACATCCATCTAGTTCAAATGGCCACAGTCATGTATTTAGGTGCCCACTCTCATACATACATATATCATGCCTCCTTACTTCTCATCCCTGCCCCCCAAGGCAGCCATCTGTATACATGCCTTTTGTGTGATTGTGAGGAATGTGAAAAAATAATGATTACACTAATGTATTCCACTTTGTTACTCCTATACAGTACACTGCCCCTACACAAGCTATAGTAACCTTCTTTGTACACCTCTGTGGTGTGTGAAAAAAGTAAAGGAAACTATGGCCACACTGTCCCCAGACCAAACACAAGCTATAATGACCTCCTGTGCATGCCTCTAAGGTTAGGTTGTGATGAAAATTAAAGAAATGACCACACAATGGAGTCGGTGTATATAGGTTTGAGGGGTGCGGTGGGGCTTACCTCCTGCAAAAAAAAAAAAAAAATATTAAAGGTGAAGAGCTATGTTCGAGATTCATTTCTTTCCTGGATTTTCGGTCTTTTTTTTCAGCATGTCAGCACCAGGCATTTCGCATAAAAACATTTCAATAGGAAGCCTTACAGACAATCAATAAACCCAGACATCAGAGTTATATGTAACCCCATACAAATTGCAGAAGGTGTGTCATTACTGGGCACATTGTGGGTGCTGCAAAGAGCACTTCTGGTTGACATCAAAGATTGGAACAATACTAATTTCATGAATTTTAATCGTTTTTTGACTTAGGAATGGGGTCCATTCCCGTCATATTATTAGAAACCCAAAAGACATGGAGAAATTAAAAAAAAAAACAGAGTTACATGCTTCTTATTGCCACAAAATGTATGTTGATTCAAAATGTGTTATTCTATTTACTTTTTAAGATAATTAGAGTAATATTTAAAATATGTTTCTCAAGTCTTAAACCTTTATTCTGCTATTATTTTTGGCTTTGCCCAGAATTCTTCAGCAAAAAAGTTCTGGCAGTATTTATAAAACTCCATGAAATGGAGAAATATCCCTGAGGATCAGAAGCATCAGCTTTTCTTAAAATCCAAGGTGAGCACTGAGATCAGTCACTCTTGGTTGCTGATATCCAGTGCTTACCTTGCTTATATTCATTCACTGATTATGAGCTTTATCCTAACAGGATCACATCACAACCCTGTTTTGGTTAAAGAACATAATCTCCTATTTTTTTCCCAAACCAGCAGCAGCGTTTGTGGGCCCCCACATAGTCACGGATAGTTACCCCCCCCCTGCAGTCACAGATATTGCAGGTGCCTAATGCTGACTATGATGTTAGTTTTAGTGGAGAAAATTCCCACCAGCAGGATTTAATTAGGCCGAGGGCACTATGTCAGTGGTAAAATATGTAATGAAACTGTGAAAACTGTTACTTGACAAAGCACTAGGTATCTTTTAATTTTAAAGGTGAAATAAATAAGAGTTAATACCCAACTGGTTTATTAAGTACACAAGATTAATGTACTAGCTTTTGCTGGTTTGACTGACATGTTACAAGATATCAAAATAAGATAATTTGTTGTGGCTGAGGCCCTCCACAATCATGAGGCCCTCAGTGCCCACAGGTTTTGTTGGTGCCCAAAGTCGGCTATGATAGTTGCCACAGTTCTAAGTCATTCTGCAGACTCATTTTATATAACCGTCACACCTAACTACTCCATATGTTTCATTTCTTGTTCCATGTTTTCAAGTTCTTGTTTTATTTCTGCCTTCAGTACCCTGTGTGGTGGTTGTATCACTGGTAGGGCTCCTACTGGTAGTCTAATGCAATATGTTATCTTTAAGCAACCTAGACCTTCTAACACATTAGATCAGCTTGTGAGAATGATGATGTAGTATCAGTGCTTTACAAACTATGCTTCCTCTGAATTTATAGTAATACTGATATAACTGGCATACATTTTCTTAACATATTGTCCAGGATTCTTGTAATTTCATAGGTTCATACTTAGCTGTTGATCTGATGTACCATTTGTAACCCAGCCACATGATCTCACATTAAATTTACTATGAAGCGAAATAAATACTATACCCACAACAGGATGAATTACTTTGGACCGAAGTACATCCTCTTTCCATAAGGGCTAGAGGGTCCAGGACAGACCCTTAACCTTTCTTTTTGTTGCCTTTTTGCAAGTCTAGTTGTGATCACTGTCATGAAGCAGTAGCAGTTGCCTTAGTATGAGCTGGACAATTTCTCTTTTGCTAGGTCATTAGTGGTTGACACGTCTTCATCTCAGCTGGACGATGAGGGTTTCCCTGCTGAAGTTGATCTGGAGGGATTTCTGGTGGCCTCTGTAGCCACTTCTCAGAAAGAGGTGACATAGATTTATTTTTTAACACTTGCATATATTGAATTATTACTTAAGACATAGGCAAACATACATTTATATAAAAAAACACAGACCGTAGTAACTTGTTTACAGTTACAAACATTATACACCACATATGTATTTTATGTACAGTTACCATCAATCCAATATTACATTAATTGATCAAGTCCAGCCTTCCCTTAAACCTCACTCTTCCTCCAAAACATTATTCTGCAGGAAATAAAGAAAGATTTTTTGACTTTTTCCTGTACCACCTGGCAGCCTTGCAATAATCAGTACCCTCAGAAAACATAACTCTTTCACTGGTTGTGAACTTGAGAAAAATGGTAGCTCATTTGCATTAAGGCTTATTGCAGATTGGTCTATATCACTTTGTTGAACAAATTATTTATTGAATACCTCTTTGTTGAACTTTATTTATTGAAACTTAATCCAGAAAATGCTCATTTTAGTGATTTTTTTCCAAGGGGAAAAAATTAGTCGGCCAACCTAGTCACCATCAGAAAAACCTCAAAATTTAAAACCCACCCAGGTGGAGGGCTGTGCACCCCACACCCCCATTTGGGGGTCTGTAGCCGCACACTCCCCCTAGCTAAATAGACCCACTCTGACATTGCACTACAGTGGGGAAAAGGGCAAACTCCTGATGATGGCCAACTAGTTTTTCTCCCTGGGAAAAAATTCGCTAAAATGAGCATTCAGTGGATTAAGTTTCTATACATAAAGTTCAAAGAAGAGGTATCTGACAAATAGTTCATTCGACAAAGTGATAGGGACCCATTTCAGCTATCACATAATAAGCATCAAAGGGCACCAAGGCAGCACAATAGTGTGAGATGCACCATATAGTAGCACATAATGAATGGCACGCCAGCATGGTGTCTGGGGTATGAAAGACAAGCTGGTCTGAATAGCCTGCAAAACCCACATCTCAACTGTGTATTGTACTGCAGCACTTCTAGAGGCTGCAACATGGCTTAACAAACTCTGCTCCCTACAGGGGACATTGATCCACTTAGGCATGCACAATGAACTTTGCTGTCATTCATGCATGTGTAGGAACTCACACCATGCCAGGTCCCCTAGCCATCACACCTAACAACTTTGATATCTTCATGTGTCACAGTCAGGCATGCTGGCAGAGCACAGTGGAGAAGGGACAGCTATATGCAAAACTATGCATATTTTACTATTTAGCTGTTCTGTACTGTACTGTGAAGTAAGGCATCACAGCACAGTAAAGCAGCCACTGGACTGGAGCAGGAATGACTAGGAAACCAGAGTGCACTGTCACCACTGTGAAATTTTCATTCTTTTCTATCATAATGAGCCTCGTTGTACAGCCTTGGTCTGGTATGCATTGCATAAACTTCTGATTCAGATAGAATTAACCTTAATTGCTTAATTAGCATAACTGTCATGTTATGAGCCTCAAAACAGCCTCGGTCACTGCACTAAAGAATTTTGCTGAGCAAAGGAAAACAAGTGGAGATTGCAGATTACAGTTCAGAGAGGACACACAGAGCTACAGTAGCTGTGTACAGTCTACACGGGATAGTGACATGTACAGTGAATATGTGAGTAATAGTACTGTTGTTTTGTTTGTTTGTTGTTGTAGGGGGATTGCCCATTATCTGAGTAATGAGAGAGGATGGCATCACAAGAGACTTTGTGACTGAGCTATGCATGCTATTTCCACAGTACCTTTCAGATTACAAAATGATGTACTTTTGATGGAGTCAGGGTACACATTCCATAGGCAGGGAAAACTGAGTTCCTAAATGAGTCTGTCTGTTTATGGTGGGATCTAGTGCCAAATATATGAACTGAGGTGTACTGTATATGAAGCATGCACTTTTCAGGAATTTGTCTTAATGACATCAACCTATTCCAAGTTACTGAGGCCACCTCAGGGGTTACTCCTAACATACTCAGGAATTTTTTGTAGTGGGCCTCATCATCCTGTTGTGCTGAATGCCTAAAAGACCAAGGTGCACACAGCACTAGACAGCAGGAATGCTGTTACCATATGTGCTGTTTGTTTGGACCTTTTATTCTGTATGTGTGTGTGGGGGTGGGGGGGCAGCAGCATGCACATAGCTATATGAGGAACATATGCTGCAGACCAATGCCGAGGAGGATGGACAGGGTACAGGGTCAGTCAGCGGTACCTATGTGTGGTGTGGTGGAGACCAATTTTGGGATGGTATGGGGGGGAGTGACACACAGATCGCATGTACTGATGCTGTGGCATTCACACACACACACTACCACAGCAGATTTATATGGTACATATTGGACAGTGTGGTGTGGTGGAGGCTCACAAGTGACCAGCTATAGGTAGCTGCTCAGCGGCAGTGATATGAATTATTGGCTTGTTCCTCTGGGTGTTTCAGTTGTTGCACAGTTTATCATCTGTTTGGACAGTGGGATGGGGGACTGTACTGTGGATGTGGCAGATATCAGTGGCCATTCACTTACCACATGTATATATTTATACTTACAGACTGAAGTAGTTTCTAAGGAGCAAACAAAAACAATGTGGAGTGGAATAAATGGCAAATACATACAAACTGGGTTAATCTCAGAAAGTAACATGACATCTGAAATATCTTAAGAGCTGCTTTACCAGTGTAATCAGAAAATGCAAATGTAGAAGATTTGCAAGTTAATCCCTTGTTAGTAACATTTCATATTTGAGGGTATGGTTCCAAAAGTTAGGAATATATCAAAACTATTGCTTATTGTGTTAGATCCATGGTGCAAAGGAATAGACCCCTGACTATGATCCATATAACCTTCTACTGATAATGATCCCAACACTTACAAAGCCAACTGGACTGGGAGAATAAAGAAGGGCTAATCCTGCATGCTTCTGACAGGGTGAGAAAGGAGGGTATGTACCCATGAGGATGTGTTCCATTCAGCTCCTCATTGGAGACTGAAGAGCCAATAGAGGCATTTATTTAAAGGGGAGGTGCATCTGTTGATTTACATCACTCAAAGAAATGAGAGACAGTTCCAAACAAAACCCCAGTATGCACCCAAACCAAGTGGCATCTATGGGCTTGTGCTGGGACAGTGGTAAGGCAGAAGTAAAACCTCCACTCGCCCAGCATGGATAACCTTACCTTTCCTGGTCTGCTGCTTGAGCTTCTCTCCTAGAGGAAAGAAATAAGACTGTTATTTCTATGGGAATGAACTGGTCAACAGAAGGGAGGCACAATGGTCAAAGGTGGCTGGGAGCAACAACAAAAAAATAATGCTTGTTACAGGTTCAGGAGTAATCAGTGCAGCACTATAAGCCATTCTGAACATTTAATCAAAACCGATGTTGTTCTTATAACAGGGTACATGGCAACAACCTGTAAAACTGAGAAAGAGAAATATTTACAAAACAGAGAACCATAAAGAATCTTAACATTGACCTTTCACCTGTTTGAGCCAGAAAGAATCAACACTCTCTGTTCACATACTTTTGCTAAAAAGGACAGTTATAAAGACAATTAGGCAAATATTTTATTACATTTATATACAGAGCAAAGCTCATAACTTTAGAAAGTTAACATGGTCCTGTTATAAATGAAGGTAGAAAGAAACCTGTACATTTTGAAGTTGACAATGGAGGTAATGTAACCACTAAATGAACACAAATATAGAGAGATAAGTAGAACTCTTGTTTTTTTTTCAGGCAGCTACATCTTGTACTGAAAATGTATAAAGAATTTTCCATGCAGCTTAACTCAGAGTATTAAGCTATGATATGATGACTTTAATCTGCAGCTAAAGGTTTGATTCAGCTTGCCATTTTAACACAGGAATTTTAATACATTTTTTTCTCACTTCTTTAGGCTTTTGCTATATGACTGAGTTGTATGTCTCTCAGCAACTCAGTTAACCAGGCATTGCTCCTAAGTCACCCCTAAAAAGAGATTTGTCCCTACTGAGTTTCACAGGATCATAGGAAGTTACTAGGCTATTGGCAATGAGGCCCATGTTTAGATAAGTCAGCACCCAAATCCCCTGTCCAGCAGGGACACAGGTGGAATCCCAGGGGTATATTTTCTGTTTCCCATCCTGTTATCCAGGTTGTGCTTGAAAAGGGATAATGAGGTACTCTGCCTGACGTGGAGAGGGAGTCTATTCCTCAGATGGGGAGTCTATGGGACACAAATTTGTCCCGCCAACAAGTTCTATTGATGTCACAGACCAGGTAAAGGTTGCACGTGCGGGTTACTCGAGTGGAGCATGACTTGCGGATATGCAGCAGCCCCATCAAGGTGGGATTTCTTGATTAAATTCTAAAATAATGTAGACAGTAACCTGGCCTTTGATCATCATGTGTCTAAAGTAGTAAGGAAATGATTCTATACTGAGCATCTTATAACCAATTGTATGACATCTAGAGCCAAGGATGTCATTGTTCCGTTGTACTCGGCCCTTATAGGTTCATAGATTCAAAGGTATATACCAGGAAATGACCACTAGGGTCTTTATAAGCCTAGCCACACAATCCAACTCAATTGTGTCCCCAGGAAACATAGGTTTGTATTTGGAAGGGTATGTTAGTTAGGAGGTTTCCAAAGCTTTAGTGGGGGTATGTTACTTAGAGAATATTTACTGTCAGCTTTTGTTAATCAGAGGCATGGGAGCTAGACTGGGGATGAATTTTTGATTTTCCATCCGATGGTCAAGTTTACTTTTGAATAGGGTTATGGATGGACTCTGCTGCCTATTCTAGACTGTGGATATCCTTTGAGACACATATCCGTGTCACCAGTTTGTTTTATCTATGTCAGAAGAAAAGTTTAAATCCTTGTAGCTAATGTTTCTGGTACTATTCATTTTGCAGATGTGCAAAAGGTCCATCAGGGCTGGAGCTGGGGATGCCTTGTATGCCAGGCATAGATCGCTTCTCAGTAACCTGTAGGAGACTGAGTAGAGAAACAGGGCTTTAAGGCAATCTGTATAGGACAATGTGTTAATCCCTGGATTCTCTTGGTGAGGAATCTCTGTGGGCATTTCAACTATTGCATATGCCTAGATGGATACATGTCAAAGGGGGACATTGTACTCAATGATGGGCCTAATAAAGGCTGAGTAAAGTGGTACTATAACTTCCTTGGACTTGGATGCCATACCCTTACTTGTAAGTTGGGTGACATAGAATTATTTTCTTACTCCATTGGCTACATGTTAGATAAAGGCCAGATTATTGTCTCCATATGTTCCCAGATCCCTAACTACTGGGTAAACTCTTAGGGGCATCCTATCAATGTAGTAATTAACCTGGGTGGACTTTTTTCCCAAAAGGCACTATAATGCACTTCTTGCATTGAGTTTTAATCCATTGCTTTGCCACCAGTCATTTGTCTGTATGAGACCCTCTTGCATGATATTAGTATCATGGAGGAAATTCATGATAGTTCCCGATTTGCAGTAATCTGCAAACTTGGTGAGCCAGAGGCACTTGGCATTAGTCTTAACCTCTGAGAAGTAGATGTCAAACAGGAGAGGGCCTAGCATTGAGCCCTGACATACCCTGCTGGTTACCAGTCTCTTGGTGGGGGGTAGTTTCACCAATCCTGACATCTTGGGTCCTATCTGTAAACCAGCTGGCATTCCAGTGAGTTATGTAGGGATTTATGCCTAGCTTGATTAGTTTACCCACAATACCTGAGTGGGGTATTGTACTGAATGCTTTAGCCAGGTCCAGATAGGTGGTATGCACTATTTTCCTCTCATCCATTGCTTTGGTGACCCTTTCAAAGAAATCTACCAGGTTAAGTAGGCATGATCTTCCCTTGCCAAAATCAAACTGGGATGAGTCCACTGTTGAGTAGGCTGCCAATGTCTTTGTTGATCATTTGCATGATAATTTGTTCCATGGCTTTGCTTATTAAACTAGTCAGACTAATGGGTCTGTAGTTTCAAGGGTTGGTTGATGGTCCACCATTGTGAAGAGGGATAACTACTGCTGTCCTCCTTTCACATGTTATATAGCCTGTATTGAGGCTGTAGTTGAAAAGTGACTCAAGTGGTCCTGATAGGTCATGTTTCAAGCTATTTAGGGAGCAACCCAGGATATTGTCTGGGCTTATTGAGGCTGTGTTTTTGATCTTAGTGAGAGACACCATGACCTGCTAGTAGGGATTCCAAAGGGGGAGAATGGATGGTGAAGTTGAGCTGAAATTGTCAGTCAGCAGATTTGCTATGTCATTTTGCTCAGTGAAGGTGGTACCATTTACCACCAGTTCAGCACACTGCTTAGGGTTTTACACATAGCTGAATGAGGCTTTGTGCTGGTCTTTAGCCTGAGAGGCTATCTTGACCTTATAATTGGCCTTGTTGCATTTAATTGGCCCTCTTATTTTCCTGTTTAGTTTAATTAGTGAGCTCTTGACATTATGAGAGTTGCTCTTTCTGATTTTATTTTGGTCATGACATTTTTTTCCTTTTGTTATATACCTTGTTAAGGTTAGGAATCAAAAAGCCACAAAAAGAAAGAAAGGTAGCATGCAAACACAGTCCACTAAACTGTAATCAAAGTACGAGAAAAAAAAATGCACTGTGAAAGGTTTTATGCGACTTGCCAGTGCCACACCCAACACAACACACATGCACACACTCTGCACTAGGTCACAGGAGTGTCCAATTTAGAGTCCTGCATGTCTTGGATGTGGGAGGGGGGATGAAAGAGGAAACCAAAGAAAACCCACACAACCACAGGGAGGATATGCAGACTCTGCACAGAAGGCACCCCAGCCAAGAATCAAACCAGAAAACCTCTTGCTGTGAGGTGGCAATGCACTGTGAAAGTCTGAAGAACAAATACTTGAATTACAAAACACAAAGCTTTCAGGTACTAAACCCTTCTTCAGTGTGATATAAAAGCTAACAACATTAAACCATTATATAGTAGAACAGACACAGCCAATTAGACAATAAAGACATAATTCAGACAAGTTAAAGGTATAAAACCAAACATTAAAGTAAAAGACATATATGCATATATGTGTGTGTGTGTGTGTGTGTGTGTGTGTGTGTGTGTGTGTGTGTGCGCATATATATTGAAAAACAAAAGGACCATCTACATTTAATACATATAGTAAACTCATAATAGAACTACAAGTGCATTTGTTTCTGTCTCAAAACCAGCTTACTGCTGACAGCAGCATTAAGCCCTGGCTGTTTATCAGCATTCATATGTAAAATCCATTCATATTCTGCCATATCCAATCTATTACTAAAATCACCCCCTCTTTTAGTAGGATAAATAACTTGTACAACTTTAAATTTAAATGTATGGTCCAAACCTTGATCAAGTTGATGTTTGTAAAGAGCATTTGTAGGGATTTTATGTCTAATATCAGAAAGATGTTCTGTTATTCTATCCTTTAGCCTCCTACCACATTTTCCTATATAAAATGAGGGACATTTTTCACAGGTAGCTAACTACACTATACATTGTGTTATACAAGTAACAAAACAGTAGATCTTAAATTCCCTATGCGTAACCGCATGTGTAAACGTGCTATCACTAGAAACATTTTCACAATTAACACAATTTAGACAAGGGTAAGTGCCCTTCTTACTAACTTTAATAGGTGCTTTTCAATCATTCATTTCCTTAAAGCACAAGTGCTGTCTTAGATTTCTTGCCTTTCTAAAAGTAAAATTCAGGGTATCACTTAACATCTTACATAGTTCAAGATGAGCCCTAAGTACAGGCCAATTATTCATAACTATACTTACATTATAAGTACTTAAGTAAGTTATTTTACTAAAATCCCTATTTCTTCTTCTGTCTGTATGTAACTCCATCGAAGCATTACTAGAATTATGAAAATAAGGTTTGGACAAGGTATCTTGTTGACCATCAACATAAGATTTTGTATTATTTAACAAATGCTCACTATAGCGTCTAGATTTGAAATCATCACATAGATCTTGAACCTGCTCATTATAAGTATTTATTCATCAATATTTAGCCTACTCATTTGGAAATATTGACTTCTGACTATCCCCTTAAACACGTAAGGGGGATGCATGATTGATCTATGCAAAAACCTATTAGCCTGAACATTTTTTAATGGACCTTTGTTTGAATAGAATTCTCACTTTTTGTCACACAAATATCTAAAAATACAATACTTTCCTTAGATAAGTTCAACTTAAACTTCAAAAAAGATGATGAAGAATTTAAATATTCTACAAAACTCGACAAACCACTTTCATTGCCAGTCCAAATTAAAAATATATCATCAACAAAATGGACATACAAAGGCACAAACAATGCATATGTACTTTATTCATTATAGATGAACTGCATTTTCCAATTATTCAACACAAGGTTTGCATATGTGTTTGCTACTGAAGTTCCCATAGCAACCCCCGAAACTTGATAAAAATATTCATCTTCAAATAGAAAAACATTACTGCTAAATACACCATCAAGTAATGAACAAACAGTTTCAATTTCTGTTCCATTCATATTTTTCTCACTAGTTAAAACATCTCTAATTGCATCTATACCATACATATTCGGTATCACTTTAAAAGTGATGTAATGTCCAACATGACAAAATAAAACTCAGAGATACTATTCATACTATACCAGCTAGAAAATTTTTAGGAAATCACCTGTATCTTTTATGAAACTCCTAATCTTACATAGATAAGGGCTCAGCAGATGCTCTAAATAAAGAGAGAGGGGTTCTGTAACCCACCCTTTCCCTGAGACAATCCGTCTCAGGGGAGGGTTTATTTGATTCTTATGAATCTTAGGAAGACCATATAGGCAGGTAACTACAGGATGTGCAACAGTTAAATAATTAAACAAGTCCAAATTTATATCATTGAGCATTTGCAGTTCATACACTAAACTATTTACTTTATGTATAATGTGTTTTACAAACACATAATTAACATTTTTAAAAGTATCTATGTCATTAAGAAAACTCGCCATATTATTCAAATAAAAAAATTGTATCTAAAAGAACGATTGCCTCCCGCCTTATCAGCTTGCTTTATAACAATATCTGGACATTCCTTCAATCTTTTTAATGCTCCATACTCATCCACTGTTAGGTTACAACATTTAGGACACCCAGACTGACTATACAAATCATGTAATTGCTGCTCACAAAGATCATGAAAAGCTGTAATTAGTGGTACACTAAATGGCAAAAAAGTACTACTCCTCTTCAGCGTCTGAACACTCTGAAAGCTGTCCTTAAATAATAGTTTTAAATTCATGTTTCGAACAAAAAGTTTCAAGTCAGTTAATGCTTGTTCTAAGGAGTCAGTAGTGTTTGGAACAAACTGCAAACCTTTGCCAAGCAATGATAAGTCACTATCAGTGAGTTCATAACTAGATAAATTAACCACTATTTTATTAGAACTCACTTTGTTCTTATTGAGCGACTCCTTTTCTGAGGATCTGCTTGGCAATTCCTTGGATTTTCTTTGTTTCTTCCTCGTGAAGCCGAACGGTGTCTGGTCTCCACCTTTTCCAGTAGCTGTAACTGGATCACAGTATGCAAATGCCGAAAAACCTCTTCAGTAATTGAATGGTTTGTAGAGCTCTCACCAATCCCTTCTCTTCTTCCTGAAGCAGATGACCGCTGATTGGACACAGGCACCAAAGGCCTAGATGTTTTAGGGAGGGGCTCAGTTGCTTCATTCACAGAACTTGTATTGGGTAGTGGTGAAGAAATAGGGTCCAATTCATACATAGACCCCTTGGCAGCACGACTCTGACTAAAGTCTCTTTTAGGCCAAGAAAAAATTCTGAAAATCATTAATATCACGTTTCAGTTTTGATTTCTTCTGAAGCTCTAAACGATTGTCATATGCTGTTAAACGTTCAAGTATACTATTATATGAATCCATATTATCTTTAAAACAAGGCAACACGGAAATATTACTTTCCAGATTTTCTGTTTCCAACTGCAGCTCCTTTTCTACATCAGTAAAAAATTTGTTCATAAGCTGCATGTAATCTAGACTCAGCTTTAAATTTAACTGTTGCCATTTTTTAGCAGGCTCGGATACATGTTGCCATAAGTGGGCATTTGTAGAATGCATAACCCCCTAGGTGCAATGCCCGGCTCTAAATATGCTTGAAAACTAAGTCATTGCCACTGTAAGCATTTATATGCTTGCACTTTCTTTTCCGATACAGAAATTTGACTCGACACTGAAGAAGAATCAACAGCGCTCACATTAGAGCCAAGAGCTGTCAAGTTCTGTAGTAGGGGGTTACAACGCACTCTAAGCAGATCTCCCAATGTCCAATTAAGGTAATGAGTGGGACGCATATCCAGCTGAGTCTCAGGAATGATAGGCTACGTCATAATTACTAACAACTTCTACAGACTCACGAACCCTTTCAAAAAAAAAAAAAAACGGTCCAAAAGCCACAAAAGGAAAGAAAAGGAATGTGCAAACACAGTCCACTAAACAGTAATCAAAATACAACATTTTTTTTCTTTTAAGGTTAGGAATCCACCATGTTTTTGGAGTTTGTTTTTGGTTTACTTCTAGTGGGTACAGCAGCCTCTATGTAGCCATTTACATGGTTGTAAAGAGTTTCTGTGAACAATTCCGCATAGTTTGTTGTGAACTCAGGGTTCACAGATGTATTGAATTTTGACAAACTGTCACTTAACTCATTCACTCCAATGGAGATCAGGAAGTTTGCACTATAACTTCCAATAGGCACAGCCTAAGCCTTCTCACAGAATCAAATTATGTCCTCACATTTCAAACAAATGTTCATATTTCTGGAACAATAAGGATTATGAAAGAAGCATAAATGGCAAACTCTGGTGGTAGTATTCTTTAGGTTCTAGGTCTTAAACTGAATTTTATAAGTCACAGTAAACACAGTCCCCCAGATTTACAAAGCCCTGTAGAATGTGCAGGATTAGTCTAAGAGCTATTTTCGGCAATATGGCCGACGTGCGAACCAGGAACGAGCTCTCGGGATGTGTGCGTGAGCCCTTAGACTAATCCTGCATGGACTGAGCTCCTGTATGCAAATTACCCTCATTTGCAGGTGAAAACCATGCAAATGAGGGTAATATGTGATCCAGGAAGCTGGCAGCTGTCTGTGCAGGACGAGTGCAGTGTGCAGAAATGTACTCAGTTAGTAACTGCCATTTCTGCAATCTACAAAACGGAGCTATGACAACTCCAAATAAAGGCTGCATATCATTGAGGAAGCACGCCAATGTCCATGTAGAAGGCCATTGGCATTGCAAACTGTTTAAAAAAAAATAAACAACTTTTAATTTTTTTTCGACAATCTCACCTGTTTAAGCATAGGGCAGCGACATGCAAACAGGATCTAGGGGGAAATAATAAAATAAACTTAAAATAAGCATTCTAACTAAAATCAGTATTCTGCCATGCAAGTCAATGGCAGGCAGAAGACAACCTAGCCAGTGAGTAATGGTTGCTGGAGGGGGGGGGGAGGCTCAGTGTGGGCCATGTAACTATGCATTAGCAGGCAATCCTATGCAAATGAGGGAAAGGATAGTGAATCCCAGATTTTCCCAGGGTGTGAGGCAGGTCCCAAGAGTGTAAGAGTATATAAATAGCTGGGTGCAAGACTAGGATATAGGTGACATCATGGGGGGGGGTGTCAGGCATACTGTAAGTGGATTGGAGACCTGTGTCTCGGGATTGCTCCTAGGGTGTGTCTAAACCTGCCTAGAACTCTTTACAAAGTGTAAGCAGGTGTGCGAGCCATGCACCGGGTTTTACAGGAAGAAAAAGGAAGTTAAACCAGGAAAAAGCAGCTCTGTGCACATTTGAGTGCTCCATGTGCGCAGTGCACAGGCCTAAACAGGGAGGCAATGGGAAGGGAAAACAGCAGTAGGAAGGTAAGCAAGGAGAACTAGCTTAGCTGACAGGTGAAATGTATCAGAATCAGCCAATTACACAAGCAGCAGACCAGCACAGCCCAGCACACCTGTATAAACTATGCAAACACCTTTCCCCCTTGTTTTTCCCAAAAGTTCTGCACCACCGGTCTATACAGATGGGGAAATCTTACAAAACGAAAGCAAGAGAAAAAATGTTAGGGGATGCTTTTGCTATCATAAATGTGCAAGAGGCTGAGGGTGGTGAGGATGTGAATACTGCTGAGCAACCCACAGTGAGGAGACAGGGAAGAGTGTACAGACCCAGGGTAACATACCAAGGGCTACATGAGCTGGAGATAGTGGAGCACTATAGGGTGGGCAGGGACCTCCTACAGCAAATTATTGAGCTGTGCCAGCCACGCCTGACACACAGAACCAACAGAGGGGGAACCCATCCTAGTGGATACCAAGGTATGTGTAAGACTAAGAATACTAGCTACAGGTACCTTCCAAAGGCCAACTGGGGATATGATGGGGATTTCACAGGCATCAGCATCTAGGGTACTCCATCAGTTCTTCCCCATCACCCGTGAGGTGTTGGCCAGCAATATGCATCTCTTCCACCAAATAGCAGAATACCCTGAGGTAGTGGGTGCAATAGACTGCATGCACATATGCATTAAAGCACCACCAGGTGAGTGTGGTAGGGTCTACATCAACCACAAGGGCTTCCCCTCCATCAACTGCCAGGTCGTGTGCAATGCCCAAGGCATAATAATGAATGTGTGTGCTGGCTGCCCTGGAAGCTACCACGATTCCCACATCTGGCATCTGATGCAGCTGTACCAGACATTTGCCAGTGGGGACATCCCACATGGTTACCTAGTGGGGGATGCTGGATACACACTGGAGCCATGGCTGATGACACCCATCAGAAATGCACACACACCTGAACAAGAACTCCATAATGAGGCACACGCACAAACACGAATCATAATAGAGCGTGTGTTTGGGATGCTCATGTCACAGTTCCGGTGCCTGGACACATCCGGTGGAGCCTTGCAGTACTCACCAACTACATGTACCCAAATTGTCCTTGTATGTGCCATGCTACACAATATGATCCTGTGGAAACAGCTGCAGCAGGAACAGCATGGGCTAGGGCCACACAGCCCCCCACCAGTGCCAAGGCCTGCACAGGCACAGAGTGACTCGGAGGAGAAACAACCAGAGCCTGCCCCAGTAGGCAGAAGGAGGCATGCCCAGTATGCCCTAGCCTTGGCAAAGAGGCAACACACAGCACATGCACTGACACAGTAGGGACCCAGGGAATTACACCTCTCTCTGACTCACACATATAGTAAAAGGGATGCCAAACATGACACTACCTGTGCTCAACCATGTATAGGGACTGTACTATGTGCAGCCAACATAGGCAGCCCTGCAGCACCACCCTCAATACTGGGACACCCACAAGGTAAGTGACTCACACATGCCAGTTGGGGGGGGCACAGTCCCAACAACAGTCACAGCTAGCAGGATAGGTGTAGACAAACACAAACAAATACTGTACTATGGCCTCTGAATGAGCCCCATGGGTAACCCCCTACCCCAGGCCTACACAGACAGACTACAGCAGGCCAACCAGTTGGATGTAAGATGTGAAGGTTAGGAAGTCAGAAACTAATATGTAGGTAGTGAAAGCTAAGATCTGTAGTACACTGGTATGCCTCTAGCCAGCCCGATAGGTAAGACTACAGACTGAAATGGTATACCTGACATACCAGTACAGTCCTAGCAACTGTGTAAAAGTGTAAGGTGTGCCTCACCATCCTATGTACACTTATAGTAACAGTCAGGTGTGCCCCCCCCCTGTGTAGAAATGTAGAAGCAGTCAGGTGCCCCCTCCGCTATGCAGAAATGTAGCAACAGTCAATGCCAAATGACCGATGTATACCCTGCAGACACAGCATGCTACCTGTTGGTGTACAACACAAAGGTCAGCACCGCATTTCAGACTACCTGGACTTGATCCACACATGCAATATAGATGGCAATACTGGGCATGCTCACACACTTAGAGGAATGAAGGCAATGTCAGTCAACAACATACTGAAAGGCCATACTGGGCATGCTCACACACTTAAACACATGAAGGCCATGTCAGCAAACACCAGTGGACTAGACATTTCTGGCAGTTGCAGTTCTTAGTGCAGACACATGTCAGTATGCACCACTCCTGCCTTGCACATACAGTGGATAGGAATACAGACATATATGTAAGGACAACACACTATAATAAGCCAAAGGTAGATGGACATAGATGTGTTGAAGAGGGTGACCATGACAAAGAGCCATCTGGGCCTGTCCCACCCAGCCCACAGCCAAAGGGCCCCAAACACATGAGGTGCAGGTGTCACTCACTGCAGATACTAGCCACCAGTATCTGTCAGCATGATGGCGTGTTGCACATGCCAGCTGTGCAACATGACTGTACAAGGAAGTAGTCACCTTGTAGCTGTATACACGTACCTGTGGCATATGATCCCATGTGTGCCGGCATGCAGCATGTCAACCCCTACATGAATGGGTTACGGACCATGCACTCACCAGCCTTCCCAAAGCAGTATCATGACAAGTCTGCTGAGGTCATCCAATGTGAAATACACCTCTGGGAGAGCTGTAGCTCAGTAATCCCCATGGCGCCCCATAACTGCGTACTGCTGTACTGATAAACTAGTTAGGTAGTAGTCCTAACCCCAGACTTGGCAACTGTGTGAGTGTGTGTTTGTGTGCATGTCTCTTGGTCTCTGACTGTGTAGAGAGAAATGCTTTTTAGGCTACTCACACTCAGTACAGTTCATATACACAACTTTGGCAAGGCTGCTGATGACACACACCTAGAAATACACCTCTGGGGAAATCATATCCCAGTAATCTCCATAGCGCGTCCTGTAACAATGTACTGCTGTAGTGTGATAAAGTAGTTAGGTAGGTATTCTAATTGCAGACCTGGCAGCTGTGTGTGAATGTGTGTGTGTGTCTGACTGAGTAGAGAGCAATGCTTTTTAGGCCACTGACACCCCGTACAATTCATATACTCAACCTTGGCAAGGCTGCTGATGTCACTCACCTAGAAATACACCTCTGGGGAAGTTATAGCCCAGTAATCTCTGTAGTGCATCTTGTAACTGCGTACTGGTGTAGTGTGATAAAGTAGTAAGGTGGGTATTCTAACCCCACATGTGTGTGTGTGTGTGTGTGTGTGTGTGTGTGTGTGTGTGTGTGTGTGTGTGTGTGTCTGACTTGAGTAAAGAGCAATGCTTTTTAGAACACTCACACTCAGTACAGTTCATATACACAACTTTGGCAAGGCTGCTGATGTCACTCACCTAGAAATACACCTCTGGGGAAATCACAGCCTGATGTAGGCCACTCACACTCAGTACAGTTCATATACACAACTTTGGCAAGGCTGCTGATGTCACTCACCTAGAAATACACCTCTGGGGAAATAATAGCCTAATAATCTCTGTAGCATGTCCTGTAACAGTGTACTGCTGAAGTGTGATGAAGTAGGCAGGTGTTCCAACCCCAGACCTGGCAACTGTGTGCTTGTGTGTATGTGTCTGATTGAGTAGAGAGCAATGCTTTTTAGGCCACTCACAGCCCGTACAATTCATATACTCAACCTTGGCAAGGCTGCTGATGTCACTCACCTAGAAATACACCTCTGGGGAACTCATAGCCCAGTAATCTCTGTAGTGCGTCTTGTAACTGCATACTGCTGTAGTGTGATAAAATAGTTAGATAGGTGTTCTAACCCCAGACCTGGCTCATGCGTGCTTGTGTGTCTGTGTGTTTGACTGAGCAGAGAGCAATGCATTTTAAGCCACTCACAACCCATACAATACATATACTCAACTTTGGCAAGGCTACTGATGTCACTCACCTAGAAATACACCTCTGGGGAAATCATAACCCAGTAATCTATGTAGTGCATCCTGTAACTGCACATTGCTGTAGTGTGATAAAGCAATTAGCTAGGTTTTCTAACCTTAGACTTGGCAACTGTGTGTGTGTGAATATGTGTGTCTGTGTCTGTTTATAACTGAGTGACAAACAATGCTTTTTAGGTCACACACACTCCTTACAATTCATATACCCAATGTTGGCAAGGCTGCTGATGTCACTCACCTAGAAATACACCTCTGGGAAAGTCAGAGTCCAATAATGTCTGTAGCGTGTCCTGTAACTGTGTACTGCTGTAGTGTGATTTAGAACTGTGGTAGGGTTCTATCACCACCCATGGCAGTTCTGGATGTTTTGCATGTGTTTCAATGTCTGTGTATGGAGCAATTCATCATAGGCTACTCACTTGCAGTACAATTCAAGTGCCCTACTTTGCCAATCCTGCTGATGTCATTCATTGTGAAATACAGCTTTGGGGAGAAAGATCCTTGTGGTGTGACCTATAACTATTCAATGCTGTAGTGTGGTATAGGCCTTGGTCAGGAGTTCTATACCCACACATGACAGTTGTGGATGTTTTGTGCGTGTTTCAGGACAATGCATTTTAGGCTAGTCAGTCGCAGTACAGGTGAAATGCCCTACTTTGGTAATCCTGCTGATGTCAGTCACTGTGAAATACACCTTTGGGGAAGAATTACTCCAGTAATGTCTGTGGCGTGTTCTATAACTGCATAGTGCTGTAGTGTACTAAACTAATTAGGTACGGGTTCAACTCCCAGACATGACAGGTGTGTGTGTGTGTGTGTGTGTGTGTGTGTGTGTGTGTGTGTGTGTGTGTGTGTGTGTGTGTGTGTGTGTGTGTGTGCAACTCATATCCTGTGTAGAGGTGAGTGTGTGACATCTGTGGCTAATGTGGAGGGGGTTTTGCTTATTACTTTTATGGTGGCTCTACTATATATCACAATGTCAACCATACAGGGATAACAGATGTAAATTAGCTGGGAGGCTGGGGTGCAAAGCCATACCCATACATGTGACATCAAGGCCTGCCAATCCAAATTAGCAACCTCACTATTACCCAGAGCACACACTCAACCCATGTGTCATACGCACACACATGCCTAGGCAACAGCCAATATGTGGTTAGCCCACTGCGTATTGTCCACTGATAGTAACTATGCAGTGATAGCAGTGGGCTACAGAGGGCATGCCACCCTGCCCATCTGTCCAATATGCATACAGTGCACCTTCACCATGTTCCCCAATGGACACCTGCACCACCTGTGGTGCCTTCACATGTGATTCACAACGGACATAACATGCCTGACAACATGCCCTGTATGGACAGATGACACTGACATCAGGGAATGCTGTTGGCATGCTATCAATTTAGGTGAAGGGTAAACCTGCTGCCCATTACCAGTTCCTGCCCAGGTGGGCAAGACTGGCACATCTGATGATAATCTGTGTTCACAACATGGGCCAGACACCCCAGGTACAGTTCCACATGTCACTGTACATGCATGTGGGAGGTGTGCACATCCCAGACACCATCCATGTCATGGAGTAAGGAACACATACATGGCATGTGGTGTACAGCATTGGCCACACACAATAGTCACCCAGCTGACTGGATGGGGGATGCAATACCCACCTGTGTGGGCAAATGCAGTGACTACAGGCTTGAGCCACAATGCAGAACATTGTCATGTGGCCTGATGTCATGGTATACCCATTGCCTACCCTTGTACAGCCTGCTGGCACAGTTGACCACCACACACCCATGTAGACATGCAGCCATGCATGTCAGAACTGGCACCCTGTGTGTACGTGTGTGTGCTGTATGGTGCGTATGTTCACATCCACACTAACTACAACCCCCCAGCGCATACTGAAGCATGCTGTCTGATGTCTGACATCTCCTCATACTCTTTGCCCATACAGCCTCCATATGACCCATGTGGTGCATGTGATACCTGCACATTGATGTGTTGTGGCAATCCCACTACTGATGAGTTGCACTCCTGGCCATGCCAAGTGTGTCAATGTGTGTGCGTACCTGTGTGAGTGTGCCTGTGTTGACGCTGGCACCTGTTCATGTAGACAGGCACGTGTACGACACCTACCATATATCTACCATATCCCTGTTGCAGATGTCACTCACCCTCACATATATGTTCTGAGTGCTCCACATCAGGTAACCCATGTGGTGCATCCAATAACTGCATCGAACTGTGATAGCACTACATAGTTGTCAGGGGTTTGATACCCTGTGCTGGTAGGTGTGTTACACACACATGCTTCAGTTTTACCCTCCCACCCCTCCCTGACATGTATCTGCCTCTGTCTGCCTCCCCCACTCCCTCTCTGGTGGATGTGGAGACCCACACCTGCCTTGCTTAGGCAGTGGCATGTGCATTTTACGTGATGCTCATGATCAGCTGATGGCCTTTGCACTAATTGCAGCCCTCCCCTAGCTGATTGCATGTGGAACAGCTGTGGTAGCAATCCCATAACCAATAGCATGGAAACACACTCCAATACCTCGGAACATCATGGTGGTGTTGGGCCTTTGCAGTCACTGTGAGCAATAACTAGACGTGATTTTGGCAAACAGCATCCCAGATGGCTTGGGGATTTACCTCTAACAACATACACGGTGGAAAGAGGGCAACCAACAGGAGGGGGATGTGCCTGAACTGACTACAGACTGTAAGTGCTGCTATACTGCATTTGGAGTAATGTTGATTTAACAGTGTTTGTCTGGATATGCCTGTCGTACATGTCACAATACCTCCCATGTCAGTTCCATGTATATGAGGAATCCCCATCTGAAGGGTCATCTGCAGACTGGGCAGTGTTGTGCCTATGGTTTCATGTGTTAGCCACAGTGCATCCGTGGAATGCAGAAGGTAGTGTGAGGATTGCAGTCTGTAGATGGTGAAGACCATGACAGTTACTGACTTCATATCCCTCATAGGACATATGTTGTAACAAACCCTGTTACAATGGAAAATATATGGGGTTATCACAGCAACATGTCTATACTGGCGCTGTGTATGTGCTGTCAGCCATACCTCTGTCAACCTTTGTACATATGGCGTGCATGTAGTGGTGCATATGTGCTGTACACCAGAAATACTGTCATCATATCTGAAAACAAGCCAGTGGTATATCAGATTGCTACACATGTCATGTACAGTAGTGGTTATATTTCATGACATAAGCTGGACATTCTGTGGATGATTGTACAATACTGAGATCTGTGTAGTGATGGTGAATGTCGGCAGTATGTGTATTGTTAATATGTACTTCAGCCTGTGTACAGACTGTGGTAGATGTCATTGTTCTAGCTCCCCTTCTCTCAGATATTACATGCTGCCCCACTGTATGGTACCATTTTGCCGTACATGTTTGTAGGGCCATACACACACATGTCCCATACCACAGACAGCCATCATGACAAACTGTGTAGCAGCCCAGTATATGTAGGGTCATTCTGTGAGGGGCACATATGAGGATGGTGTAGAACAGATAGTCCATATACTGTAATAATATGCTAGCTTACCATATGTGGCTGTGTTCACATTGGTTGTGGTTATGCACTTTTACACAGGTGTAGCTAACCCTGTGCTGTGACATGGCTGTCGAGCCTGCTATATATGCAGGTACATGTGCATTACCCCATACGAGATGTAGGTCAGTGTTGAGCCAGTCTGCCTGTAGCCTGCACAGTGCATTGTTGTTACATGCCTAGCAGCTTAGTGTACTTAACCAGTGGGATGTTATGTGCAGGTACTTGCCAGATGTACTGCTGCTGGGCCTCCCTTAAATGTCATGTATGTCAGACAGAGCAGTGGGATGACCACACATGTATCGATCCTGTATATATATACTAATTATTCCTTAATATTCTGTATTATCTGTTCATTTATCACTAACCTAGACTGTTTGTAATATTTCTGTACAGTCTATGAAATATTATAATGTTAATAGTAATAGTTTTAATTTCTATTTCAAAACATTACATGTAGCATATAATCTATAATCTACATCATATTTTGATTTTTTTTTTTGCTTTTCTCCCCCTAATTCCTGTTATATTATATACATACGTCATATAATAATAATAATAATCTAATTTGGTCTGCTCTATTTTTCAACTCTCATGTAATAATAATCTACATCATATTGTAACCTTGATTTTTATGGAGCTTTTCTCCCCAGGACTCCATTGAAAATGGGTTCACTTTGGCCCAATGGACTATCCCGGTAAACCAACTGCAAATAAATAAAATGTATGTCAATATCTAGTGGGGGGTATGTGTCCATGGCATCCCTGTACCAGCAGTCATTATATGTCAGGCCAGACAGGAGTGTGTGAATTCAACACCTATGGTGCCAAATGTATACCAGTAGTTATGTGTTATACCCATCTACATGGCTGTCTACATCCATATTGTCAGGCCTGGTATACATGTGATGCACTAAGGGATCATGTGTATACCTCTGGACTGTACAGGGTGTGTCTGCATTTCCACATATAGTGGCCAATATCTCTGCTGCACTCCTCAGGGGCATTACATGCTAGCAGCTGTACCTTACAATGATTTCCTTAGGTTGTCTGTCAGTAGCCAATGGCACACGTTATAAGCAGATGTCAGCATCCACACACACTATGTCGGTGAAGACAATCCCAATGACAGTAGCAACAGTCTAGTAATATATCTGCTATACATAGCTGTCATCCCCTTGCACTACTACTTTGGGACTGTAGGGGCTAGCGTACGGCTACACTCCATGTCCAGGACATATGGTGGAAATATATATACATATACTTATCCAGATAGTGATATATATATATATATATATATATATATATATATATATATATATATATATATATATATATATATATATATATATACTTACACATGTGTACTACATTGAATTACCACTGTCATGGCAACCACCCACTATAACTCCCTACAGCATGTGGGTGTGGTCCCTTTACATTTCCTGTGTGATGGACATCCGTCCTGTGTGCGGGCATCAGTGATACAGGCAGCAGGTAGCAATACCTCTTACAGGAGAACCTGCACACTCAGAGCGGACACATATTTGTAGGAGGATCAGGAACTACAGACAGACTGTGGGTAGAGTTGTGTAATGCTTTGCATAGTACTGGTGTTACAGGGTGTGTGTGTGTGCACATACTAGTGTACCTTGGAATGCAGTCTGTCTGCATAGCTCACTACTGTGAGCCTAACCTTTTGCTGGACAGAGGTATGCCAATCATTTATTGTCCGTCCACCACACAGGTCCTGTGTCAGATATTACACTGGCAGTGTGTGTGTTGCGTGCTATCAGTACATGGCTACATCCATGTCTATATCTAACCTCAATTCCCTGACTAAGGGTATGTTGCAGACTATCCTGTAACACCAGCACCTTGCTTAGTGTATGGCAACAGTGTTCCACATATATGCCTGTGCTCCAGTCTCTGTCCCCCATCTACATACCAAGCTTTGCACATATGACATGCTGTCGGGGGTTGTTCTTTAGTGGGCTGTGAGTATATCACACTGCCATTGCTATCATTAGTCCTCTGATGTTGTATTTCCCACACATACAGTGGGGCTGGGGCCATATATGTGTGGGTGTCACCTACACAACACACGTGCACCCTTATGCACTGCAGAGGCCAGTATATGTAACAGTGGTATATGGGCTTGTATTATTGAGTCTAGGTGGGGAGCACCATAAATGACCTAGGCTATTACAAAATGTGGGGGTATCAGGGGTGAGCTGCCACAAGGTATGTGGATGTACAGTACCATATACTCCACCTATATTGACATTACATACATGACTTGGGGTACTGCAAGCCTATTGCCTCCTGCCATACAGACTGTTCTGTGCGTTATGCCTTGTTATGTACCTGGTACAACCAATTTGATCACAAAACGTCTTTACCTCCTATGGAGTTTGTACAGAGTGTAGATAGAGGCTGCTGAACTACACACCTGCAGTACATAATGTTGATTGTGTGGTACCCTGTGGCCCAGTCTGTCTGCATTACTGTACATTCTGAAGGGCTTGCCCTGGACAGCAACAGATGTCAACCTTTCCAGACTACTGTATTAGTGTAACTGCTTCACAGTTGCAGTACTCCGTTTATATGGTTGACAGTATTTGAACAGCTATATGATATGGCATATAGAACTGTTATAGTACACAATTAAAGGATTCCCATTTCTGCAAACCTGTGTGTAGTGTCTTTCCTATGACCTTTCTATGGGTATATGTTGCAGGCAATGATTGACATTAGTATGTGTTGCCCATACAGTGTCCAGTTGTTCAGGTGTTAACTGTAGGCATAGTGGCTGTTCCATATTGTGTGCACCTCCTACATATGTATCTTACTGTACATATATCTGCATGTGTATGTGTAGTCACATGTATATATATATATATATATATATATATATATATATATATATATATATATGTGTGTGTGTGTGTGTGTGTGTGTGTGTATATCTGTATCTGCATATATGTGTCTGTGTATCTGTATCCTGGAGACGTTGATGGCTTCCACATATTACATGTCCTATGGGAGGCAGACTGTACTTGGTAGTGTATTGCAGGGAGCATGTGTTTGATTGTGGGGGGATGCCTATTCGTAAGACGTATAAGATGTGTAAGACTATAAGACATATAGTGTGTGGGGCCTCTCAACACCATTAACGGTGCATGTGGACATAGGTGTATTTGTTAATCTGCAATTGCTATCCACAGATGTATGCCATATATACCTATATGGATATATTTATCTGCTAACAGATATTTAGGTATATGTGCATAGATAGTGATATATATGTATATAGATTTAGTAAAACAACATATATATTTATATATATATGTATATCTATATATATATATATATATATATATATATATATATATATATATATATATATATATGGGTATGTTGTATCAGTTAAGGTTGCAATATAGTTACACACGCAGACATCTAGATGTTGGTATACATTCTCTGTACTGTTGCATTACAGGACTGACTGATATGTTTCTGAAAAATGCAATCTCTGTGTACCTGTCATGGCTAAGTGGTACATCACCCTGTCTGGGGTGTGCAGGGTTTTTGGTTTGAGCCTTGCAAGAGCTGTTTAATTTTTTGCTGGCCAGAACACGGCCCATTGGATAGAGAGTGACTAAAGTACCTAAAAGCAGTTGTAAGCAGGTTTGTGTGTTCTGCCCAGCAACAAAATGAACAGCTCCTGCAAGGCTCAAAACCAGGACCCTACACATCATACACAAAGTGATTTACCACTAAACCATGGCAGATATGCATAATCATGATGTTTTCACATACATATCATCCAACCCAGGTATACAACACTACAGGGAATGTATTCCGCCATGTAGATGTATTTGTGTGTGTATATATATTCATCTTTAAATGGATATAACATATCTATATATGTAGATATATGTATAGACATATATATATATATATATATATATATATATATATATATATTATATATATACATATATATATATATATATATATATATATATATATATATATATATATATATATGTATATATATATATACATATATATATATATATATATATATATATATATATATATATAGATATATATATATATATATATATATATATATATATATATATATATATATATATATATATATATATATATATATATATATATATATATATATATATATATATATACTGGACCCACTGGTAAGATCAGACCATAAACTAATCTCACTGGATATTCACATCCCGACTCCACCCCCTGCCCTGAAAACCACCGTGAAAAACTTCTCTAAAGCAAATTTCACACTCCTCAAAACCGAGGTGGAATCCTTCAATGCCCCCGGGCCTGTGGAAAATACGGCCCAGACCACAGAATCATTTATAAATGCATTCTATGAACACCTTCAGGAATGCATGGATCATGCAATCCCAAATAAAACCAAGACCCAATCCTCCAAAGGCAGACGTCCTGTCTGGTGGACCCCAACTATAAACAAACTATAAAATAGAAGGAGGAAGCTACTACATGATAGAGCAAAATCCCAAAAAGGGAAGGCATCTCTGATCAGTATTAGCAAAAAACTACGGGCACTCATAAAATCGGCTAAAGCCAGCTTCGAGAGAAAAATTGCACAGGACACTAAGGATAACCACAAGACTTTCTTTAGTTATGTTAGGTACCTGGGTGGGAATTCCCAGATATGCTCAGAATTAGTCCAAAATGACAAAAAATACACCGAACCCACAGACATTGCCAACATCCTAGCTGACAGGTTCAGCAAACCCCCACCAAAGGGCAAATATTTATCCCAGTAGAGTGCTGCCCCTGGCATCTCAGATGCTCAGGTAAGAGCTGCCCTCTCAAAGCAAAAACACAGCATCAATGGGACCAGACGGTGTCCCGGGCTGCGTCCTACATGAACTCCAAGAAGAGCTAAACCCAAACATAAAACTACTGTTCAATCTTAGCCTTACTACAGGATATGTACCCAAAGAGTGGCGTACAGCAACAGTGGTCCCTCTCCACAAAGGTGGTGCCTCAACGAATCCTGGAAACTATCGCCGCATAAGCCTGACTAGCTTAGTCTGCAAAGCTATGGAAAGGATCATCATGGACCTCATAAATAAAGATATTGGGGACCTACAGACACTGGATCCTACCCAGTTCAGCTTTGTTAAGGGCAGATCCTGCCTCTTAAACCTGGTTGGCTTCTTTGAAACAGTCACTAAGGCCATTGACGAGTGGAAGGTGGTCCACACAGCCTACCTGGACCTCGCAAAAGCCTTCGATACAATACCCCACTCGGGCATTATAGATAAGCTCACCAGCTTAAATATAAAACCTTATGTCACTAGATGGGTTGCAAACTGGCTCAAGAACAGAACCCACATGGTTAGAATTGCTGGAGCCATGTCAGACTCCAAACCAGTTACAAGTGGCGTCCCACAAGGCTCAGTCCTGGGACCTCTCTTGTTCGGTATATATTTCTCGGAGGTACAGGCCAACACGGAAGGACTGTGGGTGACTAAGTTCGCAGATGACTGCAAACTGGGTGCCATAATCGACTCTCCAGCCGACACAAGCATCCTCCAAAAGGGCTTCATAGAAACAGACAACTGGTGCCAGAGACATGGCCTCAAGCTAAACGCCAAAAAGTGTATAGTCATCCCCTTTGGCAAAAACAAAGTGCCCACAAATTACTACATAGGTGGTAATCCATTAAGTACAGAAGAAGTAATTAGGGACCTGGGGACCCAAGTTGATAGCAATCTCTCATTTGACAACCACGTGGCCAAAGTGGTTAGAAAAACATTTTATATAGCCCACCTAATCATGAAGGGATTCACATCTAGATCAGGGGAGGTCATTGTGCCTCTTTACTCATCCCTCATCAGGCCCATAATTGAGTACAATGCTCCTTTCAGGATGTACCTTACCAGACACCTGCAGCAACTGGAAAGACCCCAAAGTACCTCACCAAGAGGATCATAGGGCTCAAACAGATGCCATATGCTGCCCGGTTTAAGAAACTCCAGCTCTACTCAGTGGCATACCACCTGCTCAGAGGCGATCTGTGCCTGACGTATAAAGCCATGTCCAACTCGGAATTAATGGACATGCTGCACCTCAGAAAACCAAATCCCATCAGAGCGCTCGAGAGACTTGAACCTCAGCACTGAAATAAATAGGACATGCTGGAGGGACAGATTCATAACCCAGAGGCTCCCTTCACTCTGGAATAAAATCCCAGTCCAGGTTAGGCAGAGTCCCTCATTGACTCTCTTGAAGAGGAATCTTGATGAGTGGATGGGAGATTGTAGGTTTACCCCGGGTATCACTTCTGTGTCACTGTTAGACAGAGGCACAGTATACTAACTTCAAAAAGGGCATAGCAAAATTAATTTAAAATGGGTGGCGAAAGCCAAACACACTCTGGCTAGGCTTATAAATGCCCTAGGGCAGATAGCCTAGTATGAACCTATGAACCTATATACATATATATATATATATATATATATATATATATATATATATATATATATATATATATATATATATATATATATATATATATACACATAGATACGCATACATCCATAGATATACATGTATATATCCACTTCCACATATATACAGCACTAGGAATGCGTATATGTCAGCATATATATGGCTCACCTTTCAAAGGGAAAAATCCATGTGTCCGGAAGCTGGAAGGCCAAAATTATGTTCTCAGCATTGCACAATCTTGCAATACATACATCGAATGTGCAAGGAGCGAATGTCACTATGCATTCGCTCATTGCAGATTAGGCAATTTGCTTGCAGATGCCACTATAGTGGGGATGGGGAAATAATTGCCTATCCCTACTGTAGTGCAAACTAGGAGTTCGTATATCACAGTAGGGGGGTTGTGGGGGGCCCAGCTCCTCAGAGGGGGGTGCAGGGAGTCATGCCCCACTGGCATTATGATATGTATTCCAACTTGCAGTTCGAGAGTCAGCGAAATGCAGTGTTTGTAACTGTGGTGCAGTAAGAAATGATGGGTTAGTCCTTTCAGTTTGCAGAAAGGGTCGTTCGAAGGAATGACTGTCTCCCTGTCAAAGGTGAACACATATATATCAATATAGGTATATATGGACATACATCTGTAGATGGAACTGGGAATGTAACCACAACATATATGTCCACAGGCACCATTGATGGGTATGAGAGACCCAAACAACATACATCTGGCATGGATAGGTATTCCCTCCCCCAGCCAAATACGTCTGGCCTGCAATACAATACCAACCTTAGCAGATCCCATAAGCAGGACCCTACATGACAAGGGAGTACATGTTAACAGTACTCCATCCCACCTGTAGAATGTAAGGCTGGCATTACTAACATATCATGCAGTAAAGTCAAGTGACATGTCATGCTTGGGGGAACCCCCTGGACAGGTGCAGTAAGTAGCTGGGATTCCCTCATACGATCCAATAGCCCTACACCCGACAATAGATTCACCAATGTTGGCAGGGATGACCACAAATCCACCATGTCAGCTGGGAACTACCACCCAGTAGCCTGATGACCTTGGTCTGCAGGGACATGGAACATATCAACAATGAACCCATGGCCAATGTCACTGGTAATCTCAACACATGGGACCTCGCCAATGCTGGACTTGTCAAAGGCAGAGAATACAACCTGAACCTGGTATACCTCCTTTACCCAATCATGACAGGTGTAGATGAGGGTTAGGAGGTACACAATGCCTATGTAGATCATAGCAGGCTTTTGTACACCATCCCACTTGTAGAAATGTGTGTAGTTGTTAAGGGATCTACCTCCGTTCACAGAATATGTTTCCACCAGGACTGCTTGGCATATGCCAACATTCCACAGTTGCCATCCTGTGGACATACAGTCCTTTACAGGTCATAGATGTGTCAATGCCCTCCTCCACACTGTTGAGGTGTGCAGCACTACTGAGGTTGCTATAACTCACTGGGTGTATCTGTTGTGAACACAACTGCCATTATTGCAGTTACTGTTGTGTCTATCCCCCACATAGCTGTCTGTAATACTGTAATACTGTACAGTGTATGTAATCAGGTTGTTAGTTGTTGTTTACACCATTCACAGTAGCTGAGCACCTCACATCCTCCTAAGGGTAGGGCTATGCCAATGGCATTGGCACACACATGTTACTTTGATGAGGATCGCAGTAGAGTGAGGAGAGGGACATACACCCTGCTGTTAGCATGTTCAATGTTATCCACATTGCAGACTGCATATATAGAACTGTGTGGTTGTGCCTATTTTGTCTTGGTGGAATTACATGTGCAACAGATGTGTTACCTGCATGGGGACATACCTCCATGTGTACAGTCTTTTACCTGTACTGCATCCAAACCAAAGGCACTGTATGTTGTATCCAGCCATGGCATGTGTACCACCCACTACACTTACTGGTGTCCACTGTAGAAGGCCTGCTGACACCACTACACCCATCAGCCATGTGGCACATGGACAAACACAACACAATCAGAACAGATACTGGTGACAATACAACATTGTTAATTACAGCTATGATGCATCATGGCTGCACAGCTACACCTTCCAAGATAGTAGCATTTCACTTTACTGCTGACAACATGCTACACATCATTCCATTGCTACACTGTTGTATAGTCACCCTGTGCATCAGCACCATGTTAGCCTGTCCCTGCATCAATGTTACAGATGTCAGGGAGTAGCACAGGTATCATCATATTCATAGGGTGTGTTGTTGGTTTGCCAGAGGCCTAGGCTGAGCCATACAATTGACAAAGTCTGTGTGTGTGTGTGGGGGGGGGCTGAGCATTGTTATGGGCCACTGGTGATGTGTGTGCAGGTATGTGGTTGCCCTAGGTTCATTGCTTATGTGTGTGTGTCTGAATGCAGACAGTTCCTCCATGTGGCTGCCCTATACAGGGAATTGTGGGACAGCTACAGACTGTACCTGGCAGGGTTTGCAGTTCACCATCTTCGGCCACAGACATGGGACCTGTGCCTGGCAGGGGTGCTACAGGCAGTATCCAAAGCCAGACTGAGTACTGTCCCCTGAGTTTGACAGATGTCCACTGGTTCCAGGTCCCACCTGGGACTGGCCAGGGCCACATGCATGTGGTATGCTATGACGGTCTGTGGACAGCCCCCCCCTCACAGTGCTGGAGCTGGTACTGCCACTACGGGAGTGTCTGTGACTGGTTGGACATCCACGGCAACCTCCAGCTGCTGGTGTTGCTGGCATACATCCACGTGGCCGTCACAACCGTCCCACCCTGTCCTGATGCATGGACATGACATTGTGGATGAGATCCAATGTCTCACCCCACTGTCTATCCATGACCTTGGTGTAATTACGGATGGCATCTGCTGGGTCACGGATGCTGTCAGTTACAGAGATGTGATGTGCCCTCTGCACCCTTAGACCCTGCCTGGTGTACTGTTCCATTCATGCCTGTGTCTCCATGACAGTCTGGAACATGTGTGTGGTTGAAATAGATGTGGCACATCTGCCGGGGCATGATAACCAGCAGTGCTCCGACGAGCACCCCTAAACATCTGCCCATGTGATACCCCGCCATACATCTGGCTATGGCTGCTGTGTCCTGACACACATGCCATAGATACTACACTGTCCTGGCCAATGCCAACCGTAGGCTGTCCCTCAGCTAAGGCCAACGGTGATGAGGTATGTACAGGCAGTGTGACTGTGTGTGTGGATGGGGTGGATACGTGTGGGTTGTCAATTGGTGGCCCAGCGGCAGCTCCTGACAACCCTTCCTGTGCCTCAACACACCTATCCTCATGGTCACTGTCTGTATCAGTGACATCAGATTCCCTGCGGGAGGGGACCCATCCCCACCTCGCCACCTGTGAGAGGAAAACAGGGAACAGACTGTAAGACCTGTACAACACCACTAAACAGTAGACACACACACACACACACACACACACACACACACACACACACACACACGTGCAGACATGGCCACACACACAGACATATACGAATGCAGTTGACATACATGGCAATCCATACACTCCACCAGACAGCACCTACAGACAGCTCTTGCACCCCCATAACACACACAATAGCAGGTGATGCAGTGCACACATCAGCATGCAGGACATGTGGCGCTCAACAGCATGCAGTGCAACTGTAGTCAATCCCCGTTACCAACATTTTACATGGCTGTGATGCATGGCTTCTATTTGTAGGTGATGGCCCTCCCCCTGGAACTCACTGCACCCATGTCCACAGCGTTTCTGTGCATCTGTTCAGCACATAGCTGTGTATTTTGGGCAGATGTCAGCTGTGACTGGGCAATGTGCACTGGAGTGTAGCCACAGTTGTCTGAGTGGACTGTGTATTGCATGTGTTTGAGGCTGGTAATCCCATTAGTGAGGTGTGTGCTGTGTCAGTGCATATGTACAGCATGCATTATGGGTAGGTGTGTTAGATGTGGACATGGCCTACACCTTAGCTATGACATGCACAGTGAATTGCCAAGCATAACCTTAAACCATACTCACCAGCATCCGGCCGCTGCCTTGCTGGTATCCCAGAGGTACCTACATTGAGATGGGATAGGGTTGATGTCAGTGGCCACAGCTGTGGCATTGCTACAGGGTGGCTGCAATATTACAGTACAACAACAGCTGAAGTCCACAGTACCACAGATTATGCATTACTGCTTATAGGTACTACACAGCAAAATACCCCACATCTCACATATGCACGGTCTACCTGTACAGATGCATACACAACAGTAGTCTACTGATATGCCCTGGAACCTTACCTGCATGCTCCATGTCTGGTGGGTGAGTAGCACCCACCTCCATGACTGTATAAGTCTGTAGCTCTTGCGGGCCGGCAGGTGCTACCAGGCTCAAGAGCAGCTCCTCCACCCTGGTGAGGGGGGATGGATGTTATGGCCCCCCTATTGCAAGGTGGTCACCCCACATGGCAGCGGCACTGTGACGTACTTGGCGGAGCAGATCACTACAGTGGTGGCGGACCTGTTCATAAGTATGGCTGTGCATCCCCACCTTATTCACCTTGTGGACCACATCAGTCCACATAGCTCTTCTCTCCTGCTGGTCCTGGCTTGCCTGTGAGAACAACCGCTGATAGTTGTGGATGATGCTGGTGATTATAATCTCCTCCTCAGCAGCACTGTAGGCGAGATTCCTTGGGTGTGCCATACTCCCTGAAAGACATAATGATGGAAATATGTCTGAGCAACTCATATGTCACGTTTACCTTAATACAATACAAATATCAGTCTCCTGCCACCATATCAGTTCCAACATAATGTTCACACTACGCTAGTGGTATGTGTCCAGTATGTGTACCATTGGGTCATATATTGTATTGTACAACACTTTCTGCTATGTGTTTATAGACATGCTCCCTGTGGGGACATCAGAGTTGCTGAGCTGTTACAGGGTATTTCACCTGCATGCCATTGTCACTGCCACTATGTTTCCACATATTCATGTGGTAGGCCTGTTATGTGATTGCTACACATCTGGCATTCTGTGATATTGGGGATATCTATGCATGCTGTTGGACATGTTATGGGATTGTGTGAACTATTACAGCCCACATATGTTCCATGACAGTTACACACCAGTATGTGTAGGGGTTATTTGCCAGCAGGAACACCACTCCAACCTAATGTGCACATGTTACCAGTCCACATCACATCCGTGACCCACCATGGAACCTTATTATCTACTGTTCCATCACTACCTTCATGTGGACCCACACACAGACATGTGTCTGTCACCCAGTTAGGTTGCGGGTATTGTGCAAAGGGAGCTCCACAGAAACATGGGGTATGTGCTATGTCACCTGGAGGCATGCAGTACACATACACAAGGTTCGACATGCATGTCCCTCCTGCCCAGCGCACAGCCCAGGCACCTTTATGTCCATGTAGATGCTGTCATGACTGTCCATGGGTGGGCACTATGTTCTCTTTGCTCCCATGTAGGGGCTCAATGGCCTCCACATTCCACATGTAACTACCCATCCACAGTGTTTAGCCCCCACATGTGTCATATACCAGCCCTGTATGCTGTCTTGTTTGTCACCCAACCAGACCTACATACCAACATGTGCCTAATACCCTTCATCAACATATATATCCCACCATCTCATACAATTGCAATGTGTTCCCAACATGGGTTACACACCACACTCCACACTCCATCTTGCAGCCATGTGCTGGTGTGTAGGTATGTTGTGTATTGATGTGTGATGTTCTCTCACACTTCATGGCAGGGGAAATGTATTGACATATGAATCATGAAGTACAATGGATTAGCAAGGAGGAAGTAAGGATAGCTATGAAGAGAATGAAGAATGGAAAGGCTGTTGGCCCAGATGACATACCTGTGGAAGCATGGAGGTGTTTAGGTGAAATGGCAGTGGAGTTTTTAACCAGATTGTTTATTTAAATCTTGGAAAGTGAGAGGATACCTGAGGAATGGAGAAAAAGGGCTTTGGTACCGATTTTTAAGAATAAGGGTGATGTGCAGAGCTGTAGTAACTACAGAGGGATTAAATTGATCAGTCACAGCATGAAGTTATGGGAAAGAGTATTGGAAGCAAGGTTAAGAAGGGATGTGATGATTAGTGATCAGCAGTATGGTTTCATGCCAGGAAAGAGCACTACAGATGCAATCTTTGCTCTGAGAGTGTTGATGGAGAAGTACAGAGAATGTCGGAAGGAGTTGCATTGTGTTTTTGTAGACTTAGAGAAAGCATATGACAGGGTGCCTAGAGAGGAGTTGTGGTATTGTATGAGGAAGTCAGGAGTGTCAGAAAAGTATGTAAGAGTGGTACAGGATATGTACGAGGGTAGTGTGACAGCAGTGAGGTCTGCAGTGGGAGTGACGGATGTGTTTAAGGTGGAGGTGGGGTTACATCAAGGATCAGCTCTGAGCCCTTTCTTATTTGCAATGGTGATGGACAGGTTGACAGACGAGATCAGACAGGAGTTCCCGTGGACTATGATGTTTGCAGATGACATTGTGATCTGTAGTGAGAGTAGGGAACAGGTGGAGGAGATCCTGGAGAGATGGAGATATGCTCTAGAGAGAAGAGGAATGAAGGTCAGCAGGACTAAGACAGAATATATGTGTGTGAATGAGAGGGAGGATAGAGGAATGGTGAGGATGCAAGGAGTAGAGGTGGCGAAGGTGGATGAGTTTAAATACTTGGGGTCAATAGTTCAGAGTAGCGGTGAGTGTGGAAGAGAGGTGAAGAAGAGAGTACAGGCAGGATGGAGTGGGTGGAGAAGAGTGTCAGGAGTTATTTGTGACAGACGAGTACCTGTAAGAGTGAAAGGGAAGGTCTACAAGGGGGTAGTGAGACCAGCTATGTTATATGGGTTGGAGACAGTGGCATTGACAAAAAGGCAGGAGTTTGAGCTGGATGTGGCAGAATTAAAGATGTTAAGATTTGCACTGGTTGGACGAGGGTGGACAGGATTAGGAATAAGTATATTAAAGGGTCAGCCCAGGTTGGAAGGTTTGGAGGCAAAGCCAGAGAGGCGCAATTACGTTGGTTTGAACATGTGCTGAGGAGGGATGCTGAGTATATTGGAAAAAGATGCTAAGGATGAAGCTACCAGGTAACAGGAAAAGAGGAAGGCCTAAGATAAGGTTTATGGATGTGATGAGAGAGGACATGCAGGTGGTTGGTGTGACAGAGCAAGATGCAGAGGACAGGAAGAAATGGAAACAGGCGATCTGCTGTGGCGACCCCTAATGGGAACAGCCGAAAGAAGGTGATGATGATATATATATATATATATATATATATATATATATATATATATATATATATATATATATATGTCGACATACACACACACACACACACACACACACACACACACACACACACATATATATATATATATATATATATATATATATATATATATATATGTCTGTATATATATATATATATATATATATATATATATATATATATATATATATATGTGCATATATGTGTAGATATCATTTTGTGTTGTTTATATACCTATATAAATGTATAATCATCCAATGTTCTGTACACATACACAGCTGTGAATATGTATCACACATATATGTATCTGTATGTGGGGGGCATACGAACATCTGGACCACACTCATGTACCCTCTTTTCTTCACAGCTGAACTGTTCAGTCTTGCTGCAACACAGACAGGTGTCACTTGTGAAAACAGTATATATGGTGACAAACATTAGATAAGCATATTATACTGCTATGGCAGTTGGGGATGCTATGCTACACTTTAACATGACCGTCCTGCAGGTGGTGTTGTCACTCACCCATGTGTCTATCGTGGCAGTATTAATACCCCCACCAGCGGTTGGCCACAGTAATTTACAGAACACAGATATCATGGGTCACATCTTTGCCATTCACTGCTGGTCTGCACATTTGGCAGGTATGTCCCACTGCCCACAGGGACTGACACTACTGTCCAGTGCAGTTGTTGAGCACAACATCATTACAGGAAGAAGTACTGCTGGCACATATACATCCTTTCACAGTATACATGCTATTATTCTATTTCATATACTACATGCCAGTAAATGCATATCTGTTTCACATACCTGTTATGTTGTTTCCGCTGTAACACAACCTTGAGCGCGCTCTCTCTCTCTCTTCTCTCTCCTCTCTCTCTCTCTCTCTCTCTCTCTCTCTCTTGATGGCCTCTGCACCAGTCAGTGTCCACCAGCTGGTAATTGCATGCAGCCTGATGTGTAGTACTTCAGATAACCACTGTCATGGCAACCCTGTACTATAAATTGCTGCCTTCTGTGGGCGTTGTTCCTTCACCTTTACAGTATGGATGACATCCTTCCTGTGTGTGGACATCAGTGTTACAGACAGCAGAGCAATACCTCTTACAGCAGAACCTGCAGACATAGGCCAAATCCACATTTGGGTAAGGTTCCAGACCTACGGACAGCGTGAATAGTGTTGTTGTGTACAGCGTATCTTGCTGTTCTTACAGGGTTTCTGTGTACATGGTACTTTTTCATGGAATATTGTCTGTCTGCATAGCTCTCAACTGTGGGCCTATCCATATGATACCAGGGTGATTGGCTGTTATGTTTTGTCTGTGCACCACACAGGTATTGTCCCAGATATATCTGTGGCATTCTTTCTGTTGAGTGCTATCAGTACATGGCTACACCCATTTGTATTTCAATGTCATATCCCTGCAAAAGGTTATGCTACAACAAATCCTGTAACACCAGCAATTTCCAGGGTGTGTAACAGCGATAATGCAAATATGGCCTTATGTTCCTGCCTCTGTCCTCCACATATATGCCAGTCTTTCTCCTGCTGTCATACAGGAAGGGTTGTTAGGTAATGGCCTATCATTATTTACCGCTAGCATTACTGCTATCATCCCAGTCATGTCATGGACTCCCACACCAACTGTTGGGCCACATCCATATATATGGGAGCAACAGCTGGAGAACACATATGTGCCCTTGTACATTCCAGAGGTAAGTGTGTGGTACACAGTGTTCCTTGCCCTTGTACAGCCTTTTATGGGTGGGGGGGGTTATGCCTTTAACTTAGGCTATGACACCTTTTCAGGGATATAACTGTTATGACGAGGGTCATTCAGTGTGATAGTGACATGTTAGGTTAAGCAATGTTATGTACAAGATACTGTGACATTAACACAAGTGCTACTTTTCCCCGTAGCTCTTGAGTACAGGGTGGAATTGGAGGCTGCTGAACTATATCTGTAATTATTGATTGTTACTTATCCTGAAGGCAAAACCTGTTTCTACTGTTGTACTAATTGAAGGCCTTGGCCTGGACAGCATAGTATGATATATATACACATTGCTTGCATCTACTGCTTTGTGTGGGCCTTGCATTCATGACTGATTACATAATTCAAACCTTATGTGGTGTCAGTATTGGCATACATTATTGTATAGTACAGGAATAAAGGTTATCTGTGCATGCATATATGTGTGTCGTGTCATGTCCTTTGAATTGTTGGTGGGTATATGTTTAATGTCAGTATTCTCATTGGTGGGAATGGTTGCCACACTACACATTTCACAGGTGCCAGTTGAAGGGCTTGTGGCTGAGGGATATACTTTGCACCCAGTACTTCCACACTACTTCTACATATGTATGGCTACTGATACCTTTTGTGTGTATATGTGTATGTACCTAGATATATATATATATATATATATATATATATATATATATATATATATATATATATATATATACGTACATAGATATATACATCTATATATATATATATATATATATATATATATATATATATATATATATATATATATATATACATATGAACATATGTATGTATCTATATACAATTGATGTTACATGATTATTTGTGAGTCATATATTAATATATATATCTCTACATATAGCTGTCTATCTGTCTACATTTCCAGATATATATCTGTCCATATGTCCATGCATGTTCAGCTCATATCTTGGCCTGTTCCTCATTCACTTGGCAATTGTCATGGATGATCGCAGCATTGAAGTCAGTAACTAGAGGCAACACGTTGTGTTTCAGACTTCATCTCCTTCTACATATGTGTGATAATACATATAACTGTGTAACTAGCAACATTTTAAGTGTATCAGAGCATTAGTTGACATATATCCCTATTTGTACCCACAGTGTGGCATACTTTGTCCAGACTTCTTGCATTAACAGGTTATGTGGTGTGATAATAGCACATTTCATGTACTGTTGACTGATTGTGCTGCATGATATGTTTGTGAAAACCTCAGATTATGTATATTTGCCATGGTTTAGTGGTAAATCACTTTGTGTGTGGAGTGCAGGTCCTGGGTTCGAGCCTTGAAGAGACAGTTTATTTTGTTGCTGGGCAAAACAAGGGACATTGGCTACAGAGTGATTAAGGCACTTTTAAGCAGTTGTAAGTGGGTTTGCGCAAGTTTACGCAATGAGAATCGCTGCTTATGTTTTCTTACAGTCAGTTAGCTTCAAGTTTCTCAACCTGCGTAGGCAATGTTTACCCCCATGCAAATGCACTTAGACACGCTTACTACTGCTTATTTGTGCTTAAACCTGCTTACTAGTGCCTTATTCATTATGACACTGACACTTCACATGTGCATTTCATGCAGTACACCAGTTCACTTTTAAATGTTATTATGTAGGTTATATGGCAAAAAGATGCAAATACATGTTCATATACAGTTTTCACACAGAAGATGATATGTGCAGCAGTGGGACTCGAACTGGGAAAGCCTGTTTGTTAGGTGGATGCTCTAACCACTACACTATTGCTGTGCTGTTTCCTTTGCATATATATTTCTTGTTATCTTCTTCAGCCTTTTCAGCTGCTTTAACCGTAGCTAAGCGATGGGCAAACCCGTGCACCTATGGTTAGCTGTACTCAGGGTTTTAAACACAATAAATACAATGGTTTCTTCATTTTATTTCAATGTACTGTTGCTGTTGAACACATGGAGACTGTTGGTGGAGATATGCGGACACCTATGAGCGGTTTTGCTCATTTATTTACACTTTCTTCTGTTCTACTTTGCAGGAGCATGTTTATTCTGAGAGCTCTGCTCTCAGACATGCCCCCTGCACTCATCCACGCTCAGTGTAGGATTTGGAGCTCAGGCAGCACATCGTCATTAATATGCATGGTGCGCTGCCGTCCTCCTCTTTAACTGCCGGTTATGTGCAGGACTAGTTTAGTCCTGCACAGCAAATTAGTAAATCCGGGGGAGTAACTATTACATTTGTAATATTTTGTAAACAACTTAAAATATCTCACCAACCACTCAAGTTACTCATATACTGTCAGCAGCATTTTATTCATCTAGTTGAGAACTTTCATATGAGGCTAATGAGTTTTGTCTGTGTTACTTGGTTGTTGAGATATTTATAAAAATGTGAAAATTATTTCTATATAAATTAATATCATAAAAAGCATCAGTTAATATTTATTTACCTGCACTAGACAGAGGTCAAATATTAATGCAGTTGAGTTTGCTATTATGCAAGCTTTAAGATAAAATATTTTAAAACCTTGTACATAGCATGGCTTTGGAATTATTGATGCAAATATGAACAAGCAATATCTGACACCTAGAGGTGTCAGTAGGAGTTTACTGCAGATGCACCTGGAGGCATCACTCGGATGTAATGAGTTGTAGTTTGCTTTAGAATAGTTACAGGTTTTGTTAACGTTTTTGTGTTGGTTTTTATTTTGAAGAAGACAGCTATGTGATCCGAATTCACCAGTGTGAACGTGACATGGGGCTACAACACTTTCCCATATTGGTGAGTGCTAGGTTCAGTATGCTTGAACTTCTGGTTGGAGTGTGCAGTATCGGGTCAAGGGTATTTGAGTTAATAAAGTCAAAGAAACATTGTGCCTGCAAGTTAGAGGCAGTGTATGTTTCCCAGTTTATAGAGGGGTAGCTGAAGTTTCCCATGAATAAGATATTTAGCTGGATGGTGAGTGCCTCCAGCAGGAGTAGGTATGAGTTATGCAAGCAATAATGCTCGCCAGGGTGTGTGTTATTGTGCAAATAATGCTTGCTCTCCAAAGAGACTCCTCAGAAAAGAATATAGGGCCTAAACAACATGTCCTATGTAGATGGCCTCAAAGCCCTATCCCTGTACTCAGTCTCCTACAGACTACTGAGAGTTGATCTATGCCTAGCCTACAAAGTATCCCCTGATTCAACTGTGATGGACTTGTTGCATGTCTGCAAAACAAATAGCATGAACATTACCTGATCTAGGGACCTAAATATTTTCTACAACATAAATAGGACATGTTGGAGGGATAGGTATGTGTCCCAGATACTACCTCTCCTCTGGGACAGGCTTCCCATTCAAGTGAAGCAGAGTTCTTCTCTAACCCAGTTCAAGCATAACTTTTACCAGTGAATGGGGAACTGGAAATTTACCCCAGTCTAGCACCCATGTCTCTAGTAAGCAGAGGCACCTTATAAATGCTTGAATTCACATGCCCACGCCTCTATATATCCCTTAAAATAACCCTAGAGTGTCAAAACTTGTCACCTACATTTGGAAAGTATGGTCAGGCTTAAAAAAAACCTGTGGTCATTTGGTCATTAGCCTTGTAATTACCTATGAACCTATGAATAAAAATAAGCATTTAAAATAGTGTGAGTTGCTGATGTGAAAGCTGATAGTAAGGAGCACATGGAAACATTACATGCAATAATAGTTAAAGTGATTTGTCACATTTGACGTATCTTTTACACCATTGTATTGTATGTGCTGCATAAAGTCCTGATTTGTATCTTCCCTGTTATCAGTGAATATTTCAGTCCATTCTTCCCTTAGAACTTGCCTCTTGTAAGATTTATTTTTGCTGCACTGATGCCACTGAAAATTAAAGGTGATGCCCCACTCAACTCTAAAAGTATTTTTTTAAGTACATGCCATATGTTACGGCAGTAGCTCAACTCAACACCTCACAGTTCTATTGCAGTTGATTGGAAATAGTCTTTGAAGTAGGAGTAGACTGACTAACAACAAAGTGTTACGTAACCATCCTTGACTACCAAGAGACCTGCCAACAGCACTGAAAACTTCTATACAACACCTTACTTACTGCATCCAGTGACACAGACAAAAAGAAACTAAAGAGATTGCAGAAGCAGTTAATGATAGATATGAATATATAAAGTCGATCAAGGCAAATCTAGAAGGCTTCGCCAAATTGAATCAGTCCAGAGCCTTGGAGTTATTGCACCTCAAATCTGCCACCTCAAACCACAAGGTGCAATTGAATCTTGTACAGTCACTGCTATAGGATCATAAGATCTTAGGAAATTACTAGGCTATTGGCCCTGAGACCCTTACAAGCCTAGCGAAGAATTTAGCCCATGTTCTGACAAGTCAGCACCCGATGCCCCTGTCCAGCAGGGACATAGGTGGAATCCCAGGGGTGTATCTTCTGTTCCCCATCCATAGGTTCATAGGTTCATAGGTTCATACTAGGCTATTTGCCCTAGGGCATTTATAAGCCTAGCCAGAGTGTGTATGGCTTTCGCCACCCATATTAAATTAATTTTGCTATGCCCTTTTTCAAGGTTAGTATACTGTGCCTCTGTCTAACAGTGACACAGAAGTGATACCCGGGGTAAACCTACGATCTCCCATCCACTCATCAAGATTCCTCTTGAAGAGAGTCAATGAGGGACTCTGCCTAACCTGGACTGGGATTTTATTCCAGAGTGAAGGGAGCCTCTGGGTTGAGAATCTGTCCCTCCAGCATGTCCTATTTATTTCAGTGCTGAGGTTCAAGTCCCTCGAGCGCGTAGCTCGATTGGATTTGGATTTTCTGAGGTGCAGCATGTCCGTTGATCCAGTTATCCAGGTTGCTCTTAAAAAAGGTTAATGAGGTACTCTGCTTGATGTAGAAAGGGAGGCTATTCCACAGAAGGGGGAGTCTCTGTGGCACGAATCTGTTTTGCCAACAAGTCCTACTAATGTCACAGGCCAGGTTGTGGTCACTTGTGCCGATTACTCGACTGGAGCTTGACGTGTGGATATACAGCAGTCCTATCAAGGTGGGGTCTGAGATTGCGTTGTATGCCAGACAGAGGTCACCTCTGAAGAGTCTGTATGAAACAGAGTAAAGGGACAGGGATTTTAGCCTATCTGTGTAGGGTAGATGTTTGAGGCTCTGGATTCTCCTGGTGAGGAACCTCTGTGGTCTCTCCGGCTGCTGCATGTACTTTGTGAGGTACATGCCAAAAGGGGCATTGTATTCAATAATGGGTCTTATAAGGGAAGAATGCAGGGATGTTATGACCTCCTTGTCCCTGGATGAGATACCCTTACTAATGAGGTGGGGCATGTAAAAAGCTTTCTGTACAATGGAGGCAATATGGTGGTCAAAAGTCAGTTTGCTATCAACCTGGGTGTCCAAGTCCCTCACGACTGATTGCGTGCTTAAGACCTTGTTATTAATGTGATAATTTGTGGGAACGTCCCTCTCACCAAAGCGGATGATGATGTATTTTTTGGCATTCAGTTTGAGGCCATGTTTCTGGTACCAGTCATTTGTTTGGGTGAGACCCTCTTGGAGGATGTCCACATCACTAGGGAAATTGATGACAGGGCCCAGTCATCTGCAAACATGGTCAGCCATAGTTCACTGGTTTTGGCCTGCATCTCAGAAAAGTATATCCCAAACAACAGAGGCCCTAAGACCGATCCCTGGGGTACACTGCTCATTATGTGTCTACTGCTTGAGGTGACTTCCCTTATTTTGACTAGGTGGGTTCTATCAGTGAACCAGTTTGCTACCCATCTAGTAACATACAGATTGATGCCTAGTTGAAAGAGTTTATCTATTATACCCAAGTGGGGAATAGTATCGAAGGCTTTGGCCAGGTCATGGTAGGCGGTGTGCACTGTCTTTCCCTTCATCCATGGTTTTGGTGACTGTCTCAAAGAAGTAGACCAAATTTAATAGAACCTCCCCTTGATGAAACCAACTGTGTGGGATCAAGTGTTTGGAGGTTGCCAATATCCTTGTTAATGAAGTCTATAATAATCCATTCCATGGCCTTGCAAATCAGGCAAGTTAGGCTGCTGGGTCTATAATTTCCTTGATCGGTGGATGCTTCACCTTTGTGCAAAGGGCTGACAGTGTCTGTCCTCCACTCAGCTGGGAATGAAGCCAGTACTCAGGCTTTGGTTGAATAGGGTGCCTAATGGTGCTGCAGGTTCCTTCCTGAGTTCATGTAGGATGCAGCCTGGCATGTTATTGGGTCCCATGGAGGCTATATGTTTTGCCTTTGAGAGGTTGGTGATGACTTGCTCCCTAGAGATAAGAAGGGGGGGCAGGTGCTGGGGATGTCCTGATTTACCAAAGGGGGGACAGAGGGGTGAGGTTTTCATTGAACCTGTCTGCCAGCAGGTTGGCTATATCTATGGCATTTGTTTATGTGGTGTCCTTGACCACCAGTTCTTAGCAGATCTGAGTGCTTCCTTTGAGATTGCGGACATATGTGAAAAAGGCCTTATGATTGTCTTTAGTAGATGTGGCCAGTTTGAACTCGAAGTAACAGAAATTTCTGACAGCAAAGAAGAGGTTGAACAAATGGAAAAAAAGCCTGTCACAACACAATAATTCATGCTCAACTCCATTATTGGACATATTTTAGTCCTTCTCATTGGACATTCTTTATATCTCACATTTGATCACCTGTTTTAATTGTTGAATGCATGTTTATATAGCTACTAGCCTAGGCACTTGCCAGTATTAAGTTTTATATCAATCAATAACTGACATGACAGTATTTGATTCTTAAAATTAAGTTTTTAGTACTCTCAATATAGTGGAGATGATATCAAATATGAGGATCATAGATAATATTCTCATTAGTAACCCGGTCCAGTTATCAAGTTAGGAACTTATCAGATAGTGATCCTGATACTTCTTGTGACTTAAACACTTATATCAAACCCCCAAGTGACTCCAAGAGAGATTATATGATATTCATTACACAGGGAGTTACCAAAGATATTATTAAACACAATTGTATCACGTTTGTGACTCTCAATGTGAGGGGGATGTCTACTGTAAAGAAATAGATTGCAATTATGAATTTTATGAAATCATTGAAGGCACAGGTACCGTTCCTTCAAGAAGTTACATTTAAAAATAAAAACAGTCACATTCTGTTAATTAGCAAGGATGGAGAGTGACTAGCTGAAAGAACAGTATGTATTTTAATCCATTCATGTTTAAACTGGGAGAGGGCTTTGGAAAAAAATGGATTCTCAGGGAAGGTGGTACATATTAATTATAAAGCAACTGGGCCACAATATTTTAATAGGGCACATTTTACGGTCCAAATGCATATGATATGTACCACCCCCTATTAAGTTGTTTTGAGAAGTCATACAGGCAATGAAGGAAGAAAAGGGGATTCTATTATCATTGGTGGAGATTTTAATACAGAGATGAACCCCAAACTGGATAGGTTGTCGGGTAATTGTAAAAAATGATTAAGGTAGCTCAGCTTTTAAAATCCTATAAGGAGCTACTAGACATTGCAGATGGATGGAGAACCCTAAACCTCTACCATCAAAGATTATACATTCATAGCCCCCAGTAAGGGAGAAGCTAGTAGGACTGACATTTGGCTTCTCTCTAAAACATTAGTTGATAAGATGTTCCCAATAGACACCATCCCCACAATTTGGTCCAATCACTCAGCTATCAAACTAGAGCTACAATTAAAAGAAACATACCCCTTGCCTTGCCTGCTTGGTGACTAGACCCACTGCTCTTAATAACTACCTCACATAAGCAAAAGCTAGAATAATTCATTACACATTATTGGGATGATAACAAGGGGAGCAATACAAAGGAATGGGCTAAGTGGGGTTTATTTAAAAGGATGGGTGATCAGGAAGTCTCTAAGCTAAATAAGGAAAGAATGAAGAAGAAATGAGATAAGATCCTCTCAGCTGAAGAAAAAGTTAGAAAATGTGAAGAAGACTATAAAAGAAACAGCTGCAAAGTCAGGCTCTTAGGTATTCAAATTATTACTGAAAAAAGAAGAAATTAGAAACTGGCACTATGCCATTTTAAATGAAAAAAATGTATATATATATGGAACATTTTTCTGGGCACAGGGGCTTACCTTGGAAAAATTGATAGCCAAAAGGATGGCAGAAAGGATGTCTGAAATGTGATTATTGCAATACGCAAAGATAATGAGTAATTAACCATAACCCCCCTTGGAATTAGTGACACATTTGAAGCACATGCCTTTCAATGTCAATAAGAGCCCTCCAAAAGCTCTGCAGAATAAGTGTTTGGGCTTCTGAATGACCTAGAGCCTAAGAAGCTCTCAACAGAAGATTAACCTACTCACCCAGCCCATTACTATAGTGGAAATAGCCAAAGCCATTTCAAATCTTAATGCAGAGAAAGGATCTGACACCTGACTTCCATAAGCAATTTAAGAGTCATCTGTTACTCCATCTTAAATACTTCTTCAAAGAGTGTGAAAATCTTCAAGATGTATGCCAAGACTCTTTGATAGCTAAAGTCCTGATGTTACTCAAACGACCTAACAAGGACTCAAGCCTAGCCCAAAATTACAGATCAATCTTGAATGAGATTTGATCAGATTAGTATCAATTTTCAATAGGGGTTTAGAAAATACAGAACAGGCAGCCTGGATTTAGTAAGATTATGAATGAGTATCCAGAGTTAACGTTGGCAAAAAGACCTACGTGCAGCTATGATTTTTGAATGAATCTGTTGAATAGGATTTTATTTGGACTGTACTACAGTCCCTTAATTTTGCCTGCTCACTTATCAATACATGTAAGTTACTATATACCACGCCATTAGATAGAATCAATACTAGTCGGAACTTGTTAAATCAACATATGGCAGAAAACAGTGTGAGAAAGGGTTGCCCCTCTCACCTTTGTTACTTATCTTAGTAAGTGAAGTTTATATCCAAATTTTTTCCAAATTACTTGTGACTAAGGGCATAGCATGGAATTCAGTCAAATGCCCAGCTTCCTCATGGTTCACTGATGATTATGTGGTATGGACTGTGAACAGTGTTCACAATTATGAGAAGGTGTTGGTCTGTTTTAAATACCAGAAACAACCAACAAGAGAGGAAAATAGTGCCCCCCCAAAACACACACACACACACACACACACACACACACACACACACACACACACACACACACACACACACACACACACACACACACACACACACACACAGAGGTAAAGATGCACAAACTTTATTAATGTTTAACTGAATCATCACATTTTTGTCCTCTACAGAAATCCTGATTAAGTATTGAAACAAAAATACAACTGGACAATGTACCAGTGCAGAGAGAGCAAATTAAACAGTGGACTGAAGCTATAACTTTGTCAAAAGTGTAGGTACAATGTGCCACTCATTAGAGACAAAACCAGTATCTAAACTTGTTAAACAGTTTGAGGGGTGTATCTGAAAGGGTGTGTTTAATTCTATTAACTAAGCCACTAGGTATGCTATTAAGTCTTCTAGGAAAAGGATTTTTGGTCTTTGTTAGCACTTTCAGTACATGATCTTTAGATATAATTGGGAGAATAAGGGATTCAGATATTCTGTATCTTTTTATAGAAGTTTGGGGGTGAAGTTGGCACTAAATTTCAGAGATATTAGCAATGTCTGAGTTGGATCAAGGGATAGGGAATCACAAATTCACACCTGGGTAGTGCCTATGCCCCTTAAGATCATGGACAGTCTGTAAGATATTCAAGACATAGGCAAAAATCCATACCATCCTCTTGGCCCTAGGGGCTGTATATTGGGTAAAATGGAGTTATATTGGCTAGGCTTGTAAGGGCTGTTCAACTGTGATCCTAGTAATCTCCTATAAACCTATGAAGAACTATGAACTTATGAAGAACAAGAGGTGTCTTTATGAATAAATTCTGAGCAATGGTGAGCATTTTATTTTATTTTATTTTTCCATTATAGCTAGTGAAGTATTTATAATTATATTTGGCTTTATAGACCAGCCTAGGTTCATGGGATCCTTTAGTGGACCAACAGCATTCTGCAGTTTTTTTTTCTAATGCTTTTGATATTATCCTTCAAAAATGGGTTTAGGAGCCATTAAATAATTTAAGGAGTTTCTTTTGTTGTATAGTTTATTTATGGCAGTGGACCACTAGGATGCTGAAGTTCTTATGATAATTGGTTCTGACAGGGACTGCTAACTCTGCATTTTCCAAAATGGCTGTAGTATTTATTTATTTATTTATTTGACATTTGTTTACTGGGGTGGTCTGACTGGGTCTGCAGAAGCCGTTTTCAGCAGAGGCCTGGGGAGAAAAGCTTCACATACAGTACAATACAAATATAGTATAATACAATACAATACAAATTACATTAGAAATACTATACAAAAATAAGTTGAAAGAACAAACTATGTTACAAGATGTTACAGTATATATTACACATTTAGACAGTTATATAGAGTTCAAACATTATAGACAATAGTAGTCACTCTCACCATACGTGATGAAGATAGTGTCCAAAAAAATAGTACGTAGGTAGTGCAGTGTCTGACATTGACAGTTATAGTACATGAAAAATGGAATGTTAGTTTCAGTTACGAAAATAGCAGCCAGAAAGTTAGTGATGCAGACATACAGCGAGGGAGAGTTAAGAAGAATAGAAGCAATAAAGCCTGAGCAGCAGCTTAAGGATATGGTATAGAAGCAGAGGAGGAGTTAGAAGAGCCTTAGAATCTTGCAGTCTGTGACGGATTGAAATGTGACAGAAGAGGACGATGAGGCTAGTGCGGAAGAAGTATAATTCCTTACCGAAGCTTGCTGCTGCGTTAAGATAAGCGGAAGGGCCGTTATAACTGAATCTTGATATTTAATCACAGAGTAGGTTGAGGATGGCATTTTGTAGTCCTTAAATTCAGTGAGATTTGCTGAAGGATCTTTTTGGAGTTTAAAGGAGAAGGTCACAAGTTTATTGCCACACTTCACTGGGGAAGGGAATACCACAGGAGTAATGCAAAAGGCAGCCATATTTGTAAGAACAAAGTCAAACATTCTGTGTCCTCTAGTTGCTGTATTTACCGACTGCTCAAGGGAATTTTTCTTTATTAAGTCTAGGAGTTTTTGGGAGTGTATTATCCATAGGAGGTATAGGTGTTCCAGGTTATTGCATCTAGAAAATGTTCATCTGCTAAACCATACTTTGATTTTTCTGCTGCAGCTGCTTTTCCCAAAGTTCAGTGTCTTATTACAGTTATTAACTTATTTAATGCTAGGAATTTTCATGTTAGGTATAAACTAAATGGACAAAACAAAATTCAGATACATTAAAGAATGTGTGAGGACTTATTAAGAAGTTGGATTGTTGCAGTTGGGATAGGATTCAGTATGATGGGATAGGACTCTATGATATACTATGAACCTATAAATGCTGGACTGATGCAGAGTGGGATAAGGTGACTCATTAAGAAGCTGGATTGTTGCAGGATGGGATAGAAGGACTCATTAGTATGCTAGATTGTTGCATGGTGGGAAAGAATGTTGAGGCTGGAGCTCACTCAAGCAGAAACACTTTTCTGATTTCTTCAGCTCTGTATTTACACAGAAACAGAAAAACAGGGTGCCATCATGGGATGAAAGGGCAGAATTAGACAGGGACAAA